>NW_020955229.1:1880595-2160099 GCF_003031625.1 Empidonax traillii | reverse complement strand
AGGGCAAAGAGAGGTTTTCTGTGATGTATTGTGTAAAACTGAGGTAATTTGCTAAGGCATTTTACTGTTCCCACATAAAGATGGATACTTGCACAACAATGAGTTAGCAAAGAAAATCTGGTTGCTGTTGCAATCACTTCTTGTGATGGAACTTTTTCCCTTAACCAACTTCTCTGGAATTCTGACACAATTATAATTCTGTTACAAAAATAAATAAAACAGAAAGTCCCTGGAAAATTTTATGGGATTGTTCTTCTAAGTGAGGTAAGCCTATTTCCCTTTTTTGCCATGCAAGAATGTTGCCTCCCCAAATTAAATAGGCATTTAGCATAAATACACTGTGGTGATTATTGCAATTCAGGGACTAACGATTTCCTTTTTCTCCAGCTTTCCTGCTATGCAGTTGGTTGTGTTTCCACACTTATGGTGGTGAATTAACTCCCTGTGGATAATAGAGCTTCACTTGCAGCAGATGTCAAGACTCTTAATCAGAATTTAAGTAGCTTCAATTACGTTTACTTAATTCACTTTGGAAGTGAAGTAAGTTAAATTGAATTAGACCTCCTTTAATTCTGGATGAGTCCACGCAGATATTCAATGCATTTTAGCTAATCTGTTCTAAAAATTAATTCAGATTCTGTTTGCAAGTGCTCTCCAAAGTACAGATACAGAGACTGTGGGTGCTGGAGATAAGGAGTAGGGAGGGACAGACAGTGCTGGGTATGAAAGAGGTGCTTGAGAACATTTAGGTGCAGTGATGAGTGTAATTCTGTAGAAAACATGAACCGTATTTGGCCACAGTGCACAACATCTGGATCTTTTTGTGCCACCTCAGAATTGAATGAATTCAAATTGCAGCTGCTCAAGCCTGGGTTTGAAAGCAGGGGCTCTCTGGGATGCAACTGTGATTAAAGTCATTGAAATTATAACACATAGACAGGCAGGATGGTATATGAAACCAAAAGTTTATCTGTTCCTTTATCTGTTATCAACAGTGGTCAACTCAGAGCTTCTGAGAAGGATAAAACTGTGTACTAATCCCTGGTACATTCCTCTGGCAGAAGTTAGCAGGGGCTCAGGATTTCCTGAGGCAGAAATAGAACTTTGGAGCAATTATTAATTGCTCATAATGGATTTTCCCCCATGAATTGCACTTTAGCACTTTACTAAAACAGAAATGTTTGCTCTTACCTGTATAATTTCTGTCCTTTGTATTCCCCACCCATCCTTTGTGTGTTGAATGCAGTTCTGGGATTAACCCTACAGGTATGTGACCTGTAACTATTTCCTGTAAGTCAACAACAAAATAGAAAATGGTCTTATGCAGCTTGCAAAGTTCTGATCCACCCATGCCTTGAAGGAGCACGAAGTCCTGGTCATCCTCCCCCAAAAAGGATGTGATAGAAAAAGGGAAGATACAGAGGAGGGCAACGAGGACGTGCCAAGTTCTAAAATTACTTTCCGAGAGGATTAAATAAAATAGGCCAGGTCAGTTTGGAAGAGAGACAAGTAATACAGGTGTGTGTAAAGTCATAAATGGCATGGGAAAAATGAACTGGAAATGACTGTTCCCTGTTACAACGTAAGACTAAAAGGGCAGTGAAGGGAATTTTAAGGCAGCTACTTTAGACCAGAACAAATACAAGTGCTTTTTCACACAGGGCATAATTCAGTTGTGGAACTTATTGCTGACAGATATGGATTCAAGAAGCAATTAGACAAATTCATGGAAAATAGGTCCAGCAGGGGCTATTAAACACACTGATGCAGATGCAACCTCTGGCTCAGGAAATCCCCTCGTGGCAGATTGCCAGGAGCTGGAAGGTGGAAGAAGCAGCACTCCAGGCCTGATGTGCTTCTCTGTTCTTTCTCGGAGTGACCACTTCGGGTTGCTGCTTAGTGTGGGTTTCAGGCCTTGAGGGAACATTGTGCCTCTTAGGCTTTTACTTATCCTTTCTTGGGCATTGCTCGTATCCCACTTATTACATCATTTAATTCCCTTTCTTTACAGGGCTGTGTTTTATTTTGGGGATTTGATGTTTGACAATGGTGGAAATGTACAGTATGAAACATGAAGTATCAGCCTGCTTTCATGACAGTGCAGTGATGCATAAGCCACCATAATTAACCTTATGGCAAAACACACGGGTTCCACATCCCCATCCCTGCCCACTGTGGATGAAATGGGAAAGATTAGCATTTCAGTGCTTACAGGAAACTGCAGTTGAGGGTCTGGCAGAACAACAGAGGGAATGAATTCCAAAGTACCTACCATTAGACCTCCACCCTTTTAAACCACCAGAGATTCCCAGTCACTGGTGGGACTGTCCAGACTGCCTAGCACCATTATAAAGAAAGTTGATGCATTTCCAGACTGGGCTTTCATAATTTCCAGTTTGGATTGCATTAATTCATCTGTAGAGGCTGAGTTAAGGCAGAGAGATTGTTTGGCTGGAATCATGTCCCTGAAATGAAGAGCAGTGCAGGGAAGTGGCCCCTGCCACAGCTGTGTGATAGGAATGGGCAGCGCCAGGTACGGTCATGGAGATACAGAGCCAGCTCCTGCCTCAACATTAATTTCTTGCACAGCATCAAGAAAATCCTCCGTCCTTCAAAGAAACTGGTTCCCAAGGGTGAATATACCTCTGTATATTCAGGTGTAGAAAGACCACGGCTTCATCCCTTTGTCTGCCTTTTCATTTCTCTTGGGTTTGGGCTTCACAGAGCTCCACAAACCCACCAACTATAGATCAATGTGCCTGATACTCTTATTAATGCTGTATTCAGGTTCCCATTCTATGCTGAATGATACCCCACTGGTTCTGGGGGAAAATCTTTGTCTTTTTCCTTCTGTGACTAAGAAATGGCTCATGGTGCATTGAGCTCATAGATTCTCTTTGATTGCAAGTCTAACCTTTCAGCGTGAGGCTGCTGGTGCAAGTGAAATCAAAAAGCCTTTGTGAAAGTGTCTTAACAAGCCATGGTGTGATCCTGTAAGGTCTCACCTGGCTCCCAGGCAGCCCAAGCTTGACCAGGTTCTTACATATTCCAGAAGGCTGCTGAAAGGTGGTTTCAGGCATATTGTGTTTTCTGATTACGTGCCACAAAATAATTAAAACCTTGGTTTTGCACTCCCAGGGTGTTTGTCCCTAACACTGCCTAAATGAATCACATGCTGTTTTTCTTAACCCAAAGGGGGTAGATTTGGAGTCACACTGTGATAACTCCTGAGTACAATGAACAGGAAAAAAATAAAGGCAACCCCTTTTCTCATCACAGCCTCCTGAAGGGAGAGCCACAAGTGCTCGACTGATTTTGCGGAATGAAAACAGTTGATACCCAGAGCCTGCTCTAAGTGTGGGAGAATAAGAAAAACTATATTCAGGATAAAGAAAAGTGAGGTATCTGGCATATACATGAGCCTGTTCCTCAGGGAGGAGCTCACCACTTTACACTGCAATACCTGTATGCACTGGCCTGCCTTCATCCTGAGTGCTGGCAGCTTTTGCATTTTTGTCATCTAAAAGCTGCTGCTCTTTCTACATAGCACTAAGGAAGAATGGAAAGCTCTTCTGTGACTGTAAAAGTGCCTAAATCAATCAATAAATATTGGTTTTAATGAGTGTTAGGTGCCCTACAAGCCGTATTGATGTGAACTGGGGAAAAAAAGAAAAGCCTTGAGAGGTGCAGGTCTGTTCCCCCAGGAGGTGTTTGACTGTACTTACTTTCCTGTACTTTTGGCTTTTATAGTGAAAATAAGCCCCTAAATTCCTTTGAAGAGCTGAGCTTCTATTAATTTAACAGGAAGAGATACTGATGCCTGTATGAGGCTGCTGCTAGGGCCACATTAATAACTTACCTTTTTTTTTTCAACCAATCTTCCTGTTTGTCAGGGTTTAGAATAGTGACAGTGGGGGTCAGTGACTTTCCAGAGATCCCACAGTGGGACTGTGGTAAGACTGTAGGAAGAACCCAGGCCCATCATTTCTGAGGTCTGAGCACCACATGCTGTTTCTCTTCAGGCTGGCTGTTGTTTTGAAATACAATAATTACCAATAACTAGGCAATGCTAGTGAGGCATCTTGCAGGACGGTGAGCTCTGTAAAAGCAATCTGTAGTGAGTTCTGCCCAGTTCAAATAAATCCACCTGCTCTGTTGTGTACAGAAAGGAGGATTTTCTATCTATGAGTGAACCCTGTCAGATTCCAAAGGGAGATAGTGGGGAAAGGGAAGGAGGATTGGGCTGTCAGATACAGGCTCTTGTGCAGCGTAGGTGGGAAAAAGTAGCAGATATGTGCAGTGCACGTTCATGAGCAAAGGTGTCTCTTAGGTTAATTATGAAGGCCAAAAATACATTATCTTTGCTGCCTTGGAAAAAGTGATGGGGGAAGGAGATGAGCTTGGCTCTCGTGGGCACTGTGAAGAGAGCAGGCCTGGGTGCCCTGGTGAGATGGGGCACTCAGAGAAGGCCACCAGCAAAGAGTTTCCAGTTCTGAGGCTCTTGTTCTCAACAGCTCAGCTGCTTTGCACGTTGCAAAAATAATAATTACTGTTTATTAGGAGCCTATCCATCAGCTGATGCCTCAGGTGCCTCTTGAGATTAGACTATAAAGCAAATTGGGCTGCTGCACTCAATAAAGAGATTTTTAATCTGTTTCAGAGCAACTACGTGGCACTGAAGTCATTCTAAGGTTAAGTGGGAAGGAGTTCCTGGGAGCTGAGGTTATGGGAGAAGTGTATGTACAAACAGTGTCTTTCTTCAAATACAACCAGTTTTGAGGGTTAAGCCTGTGCTTATTAAGGCAGAACAGTATGAAAAGAGTGTGAAGATTGGAAGCAGATCTTAATGCCTGCCCATTAAATGCCTGAGATGTGAGAACCAACTTTTTAAACTCTACTTTCATGATTGTCAAGTCTGTGACAGGTCACTGTTTAGTCTATTATCTTATCAGCTCGTGGCTACATATTCATTGGAGAGAGATGAGCTGTCCATTATATGTATTTTGTACTTTTATGATGAAAGATAATTTGTGTAAAAGCATCCAGAGCATAGGCATTTTGGGATGCTTTTAACATATCAAAAGAATGTGATCTGTATCTGTCTTTTTCCTCTAGCCAAATTATTCACCAGGAATACTGATTCTTTTATTTCCTTTCCATTCAGTTTCCATGCAGTCCATGTTAAACACTTATTTAAAAAATTTAATTTAATGTGGTGTTATTTTTTATATAAAGGGAGCAGAACAGGGGGTGGAGGGTAAGACAAAAAACAAAGCCATAGAAATAAGAGCTTTTTGGATTATCTTTTAAAAAAATCATTCCAATTACTTATTACATCAAATATTGATAGAGAGGAAACATTTTGTTTGTTTATTTATTTGCCAGATTAGGAAAATTCAAAGGAGCAAAACAAACAATCTGGAAGAGACTGACTTTTATATAAATCTCTACTTTGTCTTAGCCTAATGTTGAATGAATTGATCTCAGTATATGTCTCCAGTTGTCCAATAGAGAAGATGCTTCTGAAGCTGCCAGACTGGAAGCTTGGGAGCAGTGTTAAGTAGCCAAGTGGGTCAGGTCTTGGGGTTGCAAATCTCCTTTTTCTAGAGATGTTTTTGGTGAAGCCAGAGCAGTTAGGAATGATGTGCATTCTTCCCAGTCACATGGGGTGGTGGAGATACGGCACAATACATTCTTTGACCAGAAAAAGATATTATTTTACTGGGAAACTGTCTTCCACCCTCCTCCTTTTCCACGTGAGGCAATACACCGTTGCCATGGAGTTGTAGCAGCCTGGTCTACCCATTTTGCAAGCCTCTCAAAGTTTTAACCCTTTTTAATATGCCAATTGTCCCCTTTTTCTTCTTGGACAGGAACTCTCGAGTTCAAGCCTTTTGACAGCTCTCTTACTTTCTTTGCTTTTGTTTTTGTTTTTTAAGTTAAATTTCATAGATGTGTTTCCAAGGAAGCCAAGGATACCCAAGGCTCTGAAGACCAGACATTAAAACCATCATATAAAAGACCTAGGAAGGTTCAGAGCATATTAGTTTGGTGATGATTATTTTAGTGGTTATTTTATTTACTTTAGATGTTTTACAGAGTGTGTGCAACGTGTCTAATAGGTTGTCTTGAGGAATAAATCAGGAATATACCATAAGAATGGCTCATACATGGTTTCATGTAGCGTGGAATTCATAGCTGTGAGCTTCAAGTGGTTTTTTATGCTCAGGGTCTTTGTGTTTTAAAAAAATCCTTTGTGCCCTTATAGCACCTTTTGCTCCCAAGGCCTTGCTCCTGATCTGGCAAAGTGAGGAGTAACTACTTGATTTAAGTCAGAGATTC
Organism: Empidonax traillii; assembly: GCF_003031625.1. Taxonomy (NCBI): domain Eukaryota; kingdom Metazoa; phylum Chordata; class Aves; order Passeriformes; family Tyrannidae; genus Empidonax; species Empidonax traillii. The sequence continues at coordinate 2,153,757 of NW_020955229.1, read as the reverse complement.
ATAGCAGTGTAAATCCATGGCGAGATCAGTCACTGGCTCAATCAGCTGAGTTTTCCCAACAAGCTTTAAGTGAGGTCTGCAGGAGCCAGCCCGGAAAAAGGGATCATTTCAGTGGGAAAAGGAGGATAGTGAACTTCCTCTGCTCTGGGTCCTTCCCCTCTCCTTTCCCTCTGGTTTGGGTTGACAGTCACAGTGTTCTCCCTCAGTCTCATCTTCCCAGCGTGTTTCTTCTCCTGATTTCTGCTTCCCCCTTCTCCTATTTCTGCATTTGTTGATGTTTGCCTTTGCAACTCAGTTCCCTCATCCCTCTTGTCCCTTCTCATCCCAAAGACACGGAGTTATCAGCTCAGGCTGCTCCCTGAGTTCACCCTTGCTCTCCCCCATTGTACTTGCAGCCCAGGGATGATTCCATAGCTCCTCCTAAGCAACTTTTAACTCCCTGTGGCTCATTTCTGGTTGAATCCAATCTCGTACTCATTGGCCTTTTGGGTTTGCGTGAGGTTTTGGACTGGCTTCTCCAATTATTACCTTAATTCAGAGACCCATCCATCACGACAATTAACCAGCCCTCCTTCCCATTCCAATCAGGAGGAAAGGTGTTCCAATCACTCCATAAGTGCTTGCTTTACATGCAAAAGTGCATGTCTGCATTTTGCCTTCAGTAAATAGTGCTGCATTTTTAATGAGCTTGTCCCTAAGTAACAGATTGTGCCGCCAAATGCTTTAAATTTCTGTCTTTTCAGATTCTAAAATAAGTTTTTGCTGACTTTTTGTTGGTAATGGCTGAAGGGGATGGTTTTCAAAATATGCATGGCTGGCACCAGCTGAAGATTGCTTTTTATTTTACTCATGCTGAGTGTGCTGGCTCTTTTCTCTCATTTATCCCAGGGAAGCTTGTTTAAATGTCCCTTGCATGCTGTAATTGAATCCACTGTAGGATCTCAGGCTTGTAGCATCTTTCTCTGGGCCTCTGGAACTTCCTGGGGGTGAAAATCTGCGTTTAATGATGAACTTTGCAGTCTGAAGCCCTGTGTGAGAGACTACCCAAGGAGCGAGACGGGAAATACGTTGCTGTGCTCCGTTTTAATTCACGAGGTAAATGAGGGCACCGTGGGTCACGGCCATAGGTGTCAGCTTGAGGCTGAAATGCTCAGCAGTTTGAACAACAGCATATGTGGAGCCTCTGCCCAGAGCTTGTTCTGAGCTGAGAAATTGGTGTGAAGAGAAACGTGCTCTTACTCTGTAGTTTCTGAAGGAGATTTGGCAATGCAAAGTCCCAAGGGTGCAGTGGTGCCTTTTGAATTAAACTCGGAATCAGTGAGTTGAGTCTATTCAAATGTTCAGTTGTGAGGCCAACTTGCCTTCTGATGTTACTCGACACGTTTTAATAAAGCCAGTTATCCTTCATGGATGTCAACAAAGCCAGCCCAGCTCGTGCTTTTTAAGAATCCCTACAAATATTTCATTTTAAGTGCTGTGATATGGAAATATGTGTTAAGATACTTCTTCAAAATAAGGAACTAGAATGGTTTGGGGTGAAATGTAAGAGGAGGCAGATTTCAGGGAGATTTTCAGGGGGTTGTTAATACATAGCATCATGTATAACCCTAATGTTAGGCCCAAAAGGTGTGAAGCCTGAGAAGAACAGCTTGTCACCTGAAGCCAGTGCGAGCACAAGGCTGGGATGTAACTGAAGGAAGCAGGAAAACGTAGCATTAATTTTATTTTTCATGGTGGTAATGGTTATTTTAATGTTTCAGAGTGAGGAAGAACTAAACTTACTCATAGACTTATGAGCTATGGATCTGACCTGGTAGAGTACTGTAGCCTGATCAGGTTTCTGGCATATACAAGAAACTCTGGTATGAGACTGGAAGAAAGTCATGAACAAATTGTCTCCTGGGAGAGCTGAGGAGGGCCAGGATGAAAGGGGAAAGAGGGGGAAGTGGAGAGAGAGGGGAAAAAAAAGGAAGTTGTGCAAGGTGCTGAATGTGAAAACAATAAGCTTTGATGTGATGAACATTGGCTGGGAAGCAGAAGGATCTGAGGATGGCAGAGAAGGTAGGTGACTCTGGATAAATGGACTGGAGGGGATGAGGGCAGAAGCCTGGAGGGGAGAAAGCTTCAGTGAGATGAGGCGTGAGATGAGTGAGCCTTGGCTGAAAGGCTTCAGCATTATAAATTGGGCAGGCGGATTTAATGGGAGCTTTGACGTCGGGGGAGAAGAGGGAGGAAGAGCTGAAAATGCCCCTAAGAATATGGGTCTGTGAGAAGGACATCGCCACTGGCAATGTGGAAAGGAAGGAGAGAACGCATTAATCCCCCCAAGGCTGACAGTTCAGAGGCTGAAATTCTGAGCACACGCAGGGGGGAGGCAGCGAGCACCGACTGCCCCATTAAAGCCCCTCTGGAGCTGGTGTGTAACTTTTCCTTCGGTGGGAGAGGGGGGTCACACTTGTGTCAGGGCACTGTGCCAGCCATGGGACTTGCTAGAGAGGTGGAAAGTAGGTATTTTAAGGCTGAAGTGTATTTCTACTCCCAGAGCAAAAGGGGATGTCAGGGAAATCGTGTGGCTGTTTGTGATACCAATTTACTCTGCACCTGAAGTATTGTTCTCGTCTCTCCCTGTCCTGGCTGGCTAACCCTGGTCCTGCTGCCTTCCAGGGCTGGATGTGCTTGTGTTCATGGGGAAGGTGTGCCAAGGCACTGCCTTCCCTCTATTGAGTGTGACACTGCAGTCCCTGGAGTGCCTCCTTCCCTTTCTCTTCACCCCACCTGGTGAGGAGAATCTGGTCCTAGTCTTAAAGCTCTCAATCTGATTTGGTGCCTTGAGAGAGATCCTCACCCCCATCGTGTTGTGGGGCCTGGGAGTGTGCCCCTACGAGGACATGCCCTGGGGAGGCCTTTTTGATATGGATTTTCCAGGCTGTGACTGTAACAAATGTGGGGATCCCTTTTCCCCTGCTCCTTCTCCAGAACTGGTATGTTTGCTCTGGTTCACATGGACCAGAGGCTGCCCCTCTCCCTCATCCAAAAATGCACCACAGCATCTGCGCCTGGTCCTGCCCAACCTGACACTCCTCTGCAGGGCACTCATTTTTGGTGCAGCTGTTGTCAGTCTGGGCCTTTTAAACTCAAATTGTGATGCCTACAATGTGTCAGTGCTTTCGAAAATCTTGGCTAAATGGCTTTATAAATGCAAGGCAATAAGATGGCAAATGTCAATATGGCAAAAATGGGAGTGTTCAGGGATATTAAAGGGTGGCATTTCACAGGGAGCCTCTCCCACTCCTTTTTTCTTTACTAAGAATTCCCAATTTTTTCAACAAGCCACTTTTCAGTGCAGACATTGCAAGAGCCTGGGTTAAATTTATCCCTTCCACAACCCCACCAACTTCAATAGAGTTGCACCAACGCTTGTCCCGTCTTTTGTGGCTGATTAATTTATGTTCATTTTACTTCTCCGGTGCCAATGAAAGAATTTAATAGACTCTTATTGTTCCCTGCAGATCCCCCCCTCTGTGCTGAGAGGCATCAAGCTCTGCTGTGGGTTGGCATTGTTGTTCTTTCTCTTTTTGATTTCCTTCATGGAACAGAAAGAGATTACACCAGGGGAGCTAACTGTGTACTTGGCTCTCCAGGGAATTCAATACACGTCTGCAATTAACCTGCATTGAACTGGCCATTGGATGTTGCTATTCCTCCACAATAAACACAGATGGGAGGCAGTTTTGACTGAGTATTTGTATACTGCAGGTTGGCAGAGCTCAAGTCAAAATAAATACAATTTCCAGACGGTTCGGATCCTTCCCTCTCCTTTCTGCTTTTATTTATTTATTTATTTATTTATTTATTTATTTATTTATTTATTGACAGAGGAAGGGAAAAAATCTGAATAGTATCCAAAAGAACTTCTTGTCTGGCCCCCAAAATAAATATTTCACCTAAAAGCTGAATTGATTTAAGATCTCAGCCCCATCAGTCTGTCAGGGAGACAGTAAAAGGGGAGAAAAATTTAATCAGGATTAAGAAGGGAAAGCAGTTCAGTGGGAGGGAAAGTACAGTTTGAATTGCACTTAATATCACAAACTCTCATCTTGCTGGTGCTTGGAACATTGCACAGCTTTACTCCTCTCATGGGCAGCTTGAGTTCTGAGGATTAAAATAAGATTCTGAAGGTTTGTGGGCGAAAATACATCTTTATGTGTTTCTCAGTCTAGAAAGTGAAGAGAATATGTTCCAACTGGAATAATTGTTGGGTTTTTTTTTTTTTTTTACTTGTTTTGGGAGGGAAGGCTATGTGTTGGAAGGAGCACCTCATTAGCTATTAATTATTTTTTCTCATTCACAAAACCAAGAGGTTTCCTCCATTCCCAAAAAACAGTTTGTCAGTGGGAAAACCTGAGCTCTGGGAAGATTTAAAAAAAAAAAAAAATAAAGGCAAGCAAAACAAAGCACAGTTGTTAAGTTTAAAGAAATTGAGCTAAGCATATAAAAAAAATCTGCCACCAGGGTCAGACTTGATGCCATGTGTATTTTTTTTTTTCATTAAAGGAGTGCAGATTTTGAGCCCGAGCTATTATTTCAGGTGACTTGAGGCCCTCCGGGGGCAGCAGTGAAATGGAAAAGAGCACGGCAGCCTGCTCTTGGAACTGATGCTCACTGAATCTGAAAGGTCATGTCATGTTTTCTGGCAATTGACTCAATGGGTTTGGATTCTACAACATAAGGTCGGGCCGTTTTCACTCAGCACATGTTTACTGGGGAATGTGCCTTCCAGTTGTTTTCATATTGACCTTATTACCCTGCCACACTGATGAGCCTGGCACAAAACCTACTTTTTGTATTGCTGTGTGCACCACATCCCCTCTCCCTTTCCTGCCCCACAACGTTGTCCCTTTGGGCTGCAGATGGAGGCTTTGGTGGATGCATTTCCCCCCCACTATCTTCAGCCCCTGCTTCCCGTGCCTCTGCTCCAGCAGATGTGCAGAAGCCCATTGGCTGCACACTTTTGGAAGGACAAGAGGGTGCAGTGGGATTGACTGATGGTTGGTTCCCAGATTTAGCCACAGGAAAGCTGGGGAGGAGAGGAGACACAGGCTCTGGGCTGTGAACTCGGGCAGGAGGGTTTAGAGCATCTGATGTAGCATCCCTTCCCAATGCTTCTGCAGCAGAGCTGGATACACTGGGAGGGCTCACAGCCTGGGGCTGGGCTGGGCTCGGCTCCATGCTGAACAATGTTCAACGGGATGGAGGCAGCACTTCCCTCTCCTCCTGGTAAATCTGCTCCTTCATGCAAAATAGACTGGCCGAGCTTTGCAGGGATAAATAAAATACTGCTGCTATTTCTGCAGGCGCATTGGCAGCTCTCTCTCCTTGCAGCCGCAGAAGTTCTTGTGCTGAGAACACAATATGCGTCTCCACCACCTTTTCAGGCTTAAAAAAAAGTGTTATGGGCTTCTGTCAAGTTTAGGAGTTATAAATTAAAGACGAGGAGTTTATTATTACTTGGAATGCTCCCATGTCTTAAGCAGTTTGAGACAAAAAGGAGGTCAGACATTTGGAAAAAGTCATTCATGGAGGGAAGGAAATAAGCCCGTGAGTGCTTTCTTATGAATGCATTGCTTAACCTTGTCCTGCCATCCACTTGTCAACCCTGGCTGCCCCAAGAAGAAAAAAATGCTGCAGTGCTTCATCATTGTTTGGATATTGCTCTTTCAGTAAGGTCAGAGCAGACTTGCAGCAAATCCACGAGTCAGAGAGTGAGGCGCACTGTGATGTTACATGGGAGTGTCAGGACCTTCAGAGATGAGAGGTTTGGTTCTGGCTTGGAGTTTGCTGTCTGAGCATGGCACTGACAGGTTATTTTTGGAGACAACTTCACAGTCTGCTGATCAGAAACACCGTGTAAGACCTAGGGATCAGTTATTACCTTGGGCATGTTTCTGTCAATAAAATGAGAGCCTGCTTTGAGAGAGGCTTCCAGAGTGGCTGTTACAGCCACCAGGACGAGGGCAGTGTCACTGGTCCTTGCTGCTGACCAGCTTGGTTTGAAAGCAAAAAATGTCCTAGTCATTATTTGCCATCAGGATAGCTTCTGTCTGTGTGTTGCACTTTAGGAGGAAACTTGCTGGAGAATTGTGCAGGAGGCTTTCTCGATGCTGTGGGTTGACTGGATTCCTAGTGCAACCATCTCCTGTGTCACGTGCTCCGTGCTGCTGGTTTCAGTCTGTATTTTCAGGGTATAAAGCACCATGCAGATATATCCAGTGTAGCACTGGAACAGGATCACAGAGCTGTGTCAGCCCATTGCTGTGTCCCAGATCCACACACGGGCTAAAGGGGTGAGAAGTGCTGAGGAGGAGGAGGAGGGTTAACACATTGGCTCGGCTCGGGAGGTGTTGATCATGCTGTGCAGACACCCCAGCCTGTTCGGCACCAGCTTCATTGCCACAAAACCAGTGGGCAGTGTAGAAAAGCCTGTTGTGGCGGATCGTTCCCAAAGTCTCACTTGGGACGTGGCTGCTCGTGCAGTTTTTAGAACCTTAATTTTGTGAGACGTGCAAACCCGTCTGATTTTGCAAGTCCACGTTGTGTAAACCCCTGCCTGACTTAAACCCTCAAGTCAAGCTTTCTTGAACAAAATCCTGGCTTTTGTCTCCACGTGGTGAACACCGTGCACTGAGAAACATGGACTGTGCAAGCAGAGCAGCTCTAGAAAATGCTTCTAAAATTGTATTTGTTAAAGTCTGGAAATTACTATTCATCTCAGCTGCAGGACCAAGGCAAGACTAGAGAAACACATGTCCATTTTAAACTGGAATAGAGAGTCAGTGATACGTTTGTTCTTCATGAATTTCCCTTGTTTTACAAACATATCCATTAGTTTATTTGCTTTGATTCCTATAGTCCCAGTCTGTTTTCCCAATACTTTTGTAGTTCTGCATACATATTCACTTTGAGTGGGAGCCATTTTAATGGATCAGCCTGCTGATTTCACAAGAGCCTGAAGGGTAAAACTCCTTGGAAGAGTGTTCAAAACTCAAGTAGTTTGTGTTGGAAGGAAAAATCCAGTTTAAATGGTGCAATACTCTTTCTTAAATAACATTGCAAATGCCCTGTGGCTGTTCTGTTCTCACTTTAGGTGATGGCTGTGGATTAAGAGCCTGAGGCCTTGGCCAACATCTATAGGCAAAGCAATGCATCCCCAGGGCCTAATTCAAGGAAAGTTGTGCAGGTGTCATAATTAGCAGTTTCCTGTTAAAGCTCCACAAATAAGCTCTAATCCTCAAGGCACTAGTCTCCGAAACCCCTTGCAGATTTGTTTTCAGACCCAGCAATATTCATCTGAAAGTTTTTTTTTTTTTTTTAATTGCCCAAGCTGCGCATTTAACTACCCTGGGCCCACTGGCTTAGATTTTGCCGAAAATCAGATGTGAACAGGGATTAATGTTGCTCACACTGCCTGCCCACCATGCCCAGTGCAACTTGCCCTTAAATGAGGCTGAGGTGTACAATAGTTGAGTCAGAGCTGAACGGGAGAACTTTGGTTTCCTCTGTTACCCCTCCTCGCCCTTCTAGGCCAATAAACATGTCATAAAGGGAGGGAAAAGTGTGAAAAGTTAGGAAGCAAAACACAACCCTTAATGGTCTCTACATGTGCTGCAGCCACCTCCCAGCGAAAGTTGAGGGACCAGATTTTTTAGCACTTGGACAAAGCTCCCCCCTCCCAACCACAACGGAGCAGGGACTCCCAGCACGAGCATTCCAGGACAAAATAACGTTGGCTGTGCACGTGTGTGTGTGTGTGTGTGTTCATCTGCAGAGAGGGAAAAGAGAGGGAGGAGTGTGTTAATTGCGGTGCGAGCACACGTCAGGCAGGGAAGGGAAAGTTTCTCAGATCCCATGATCAGCAGGGCATCTGAGGACTTTAATGTTTTTCACAGTACAATAAAACTACCAGCGCCAGCTGGAGTCTCCAGCCAAACCGTATGCCTTGGAGCTTAGATGTTTCACATCACTGAAGGCTACATAATACTTTCAGCTGGCATTGCCTTCCGTTTGATATGTCTGGGGATGGAGATAGTTAGTTAAATAATCACAGGGGCTGATGCGTTAGCTCAAACAATGGGCCCTCCCCCCTCTCGCCAAACACATTTTGGGAATATTAGTTTGGGAAGAGGGGCACAAAAGCTTTTCATCCGTGTTTTCCTGATCTGTTCCTTTCTTTGTTTAGCCTCTAAGTGTTGACAGGTTGTGATGATGTTACTTCTCTTGGCGTGAATTTTTGTGAGACGAAAGGAAGGATTTGGTCAGGTTTTTTCAAACAGATCAGAGATAAGTCAGAGAGAAATGAGAGCTTCAAGGCTTGTTTATTCTGAAGGGGAGAATTTAACCTCAGTACTGGATACTGTGGACTAGGGGGGTTGAATAGGAAACCGTTTAAAACAAACTCAGTATGTGCTACCTCTTCAAGTTGCAAGTAAAAAACCCAGAAGTGATAAACATGCAAAGCACATGGCAGCAGAATCCTAATTTTACTATTTAAATTTAAATGAAATATACTTTGGCCAGCCAGGAAAAATCCTGGGCCTTCAAAAGTCCCTTTAAACCATGAAAGCAGTACCTGGGGTACTGAGATACTTACAGAAATGTCTGCTTGGTGCTGTGACCCTGTGACATGTTTTGGTCATGCCATTGTTTAGGTGATCATAAGCCAAGCAGAAATGGAGGGGGAGCTGCTGCAGGGACGTATGACTGATCATCACAGGTAGTCCTCTAGCATTTTATTTTCTAGAGCCTTTGTTAAAGTTTAAGATGTGGCTTTCAGTGTTCCAAGTGGACAAAATTGTCATTCTGGAGACAGATATATATGGCTTTGTGGCTTTCGGTGCATGGAACTGGAGGTGATGGGAAAGGGAAAAAATAACATAGATAAAAATCGAGTCAGTTCATTTTGGAAGGGATGTCTGCATTTTCTACCAGATTTTACCAATATATCTGGGACTGGATGTGTTTGGAAGGATGATCTTGCACAACAAAGATTTCTCAATCTGAAAGAGGCTCTGGAGAGACTTTGAATCAGTGTACCAACACAGGGAGCATCGATCATGCAGCTGGTTGAGAAGTCCAGGGCTCACAGAGGGTCATGGAAGCCAGGCTCAGGAACACCTGGATACCCCAAAAAGGCCCCTCCTTGTGCCTTCCTGGAAGGCAAGTGAGGCACGTGACATTCCAAACAGGGGTTTTCACTGAATGCAGGGAACGTCCATCACACCAATGGAAATTTTAACAGAGAAAAAGTGTTTTGAGGAAGCTACCCTGCCAGAACCTTAAGAGTAGGAGCAGGTCAGAGCTTCTTTAGTGAGCTCTAGGAAGAGAAAAGAGGACTGCTGTTGGGATGTAATGAACCCTACTCTGTAATGAACTCCTGTGTAATCATTTTCCATATGCAAAACTGTTTTGCTTCCCAGTTCTTGTAGAATTACTGTGCTTGTCTCCTAAAAGCCTGATACCTTTCACTCCAGGTGATCTCAAACAGCCTTCTTACCGTTAAAATAACAGTAGATGGTCCTTAATCTTGTAACTTTATGTGTCACATACAGCATAAAGCCTGAGCAGATGGACAGGAACAGATTCCAGCTCAGCTGGGCACCTGCAGGGCAAATGTAACATCCTGCTTTCATTTCCTCTTTACACTTTGGGAAGCAGCAGTAGGAATGCTTGGGTGGTGGGAAAGATTTTCCTATGGAAAAGAATAAGGATGCAGGACAGTTTAGGATTTAAGTATCTACTTTTATTCCTGTAATGTATGTTACAAATGAGTAGGCAAGAGATAGGGTTCCCTTTTATTGCTGGGATGCTAAAATTGGGGAGTTTTGTCTGGTTTAATTCCCAGACCAGAAACCACAAGGAGGGCAGACTGTTGGGGTTTGTTCTGCATATGGTGATGGAGGCAGGATAAGATGTGTGAAATGGAATGGTCCCTTCACTCTGCTGCTTACCCAGTGCTGGAAAGGGATTTCACATCATAAATTCCACACTCCTACATGGAGCCTTTTCTTTCAGAAGTACTGAACTACCTTATCATCTGCGTCAGCAGGATTGTCTAGTTGTGTCTTGTCTTTCTTCTACAGTTTTTGTAGGAACAACCTAGACAGATGACATAAAAGAAGCTTTCTAGCTTGGTGCATTCTTGAACTTGCTTCTATTTCTTTCTTTCATGGCTCCAGACTCAATGTTGCTAAAACATAAGTTGTAAGTGTGCACTTTTCACTGACAGAGAATTTTCTTGCAAACTTTTGGTTAAGGTGATAAAACCTGTTTTCTTGTCCCTGCTTTGTTGTACAGTGCTGTGTGAGTGCATGTAACCGAGGGTGATACACTGGCATCTCTGAACTGATGTTATGCAAAGAATTCTACACCTTCCTGTTCCTTTTCTCAGCAGGAAATCACTCTTAGAAACAAACAAAAATTGTTGCTATAGTTCTGTGACACACTGAGACTATTGACATTGCCTGTAAATGATTAGGTTAGGGGGGAAGTTCCTCTTCGCTTTTTGTATAATCAGTAGAGAAAGCTGAACTTGCTTTTAATTTCAGGTCTTAAATCACACTTTGAAAAGCCTGTATCTTTCCACCCTTAGTTAATGAATGCAATCAGCCTGGTGAGACACGAACAGTCCTGCTAAATTTCGGTGGTGCCCATGCCCTCATCTTTCACTTGTATCTATTATCCCCTTCACATCTGTCTGAAGAGACTGAAACATTCATCTATTTACAAAGAGAATTCTGTGATGAGAATGAGGGGTTTCAATGGAGAAAGCACGTGTTTGAAGTTGTTTATCTCCCACAGCAGTGGCTGCTCAGTGCCTGCTTTGCTGACTACGCTGTGTCAAACAATGAAACCACCTTTGCACGTGCAATCACAAGCTCTCTTGATTTGTGAGGTATGATGTCATACTTAAAAAAAGCATCAAGTGTTATGCAGGAAGGACAGGATCCTTCTCATTTCCTGGCGGCCCTTCAAGTCTTGACCTTGTTCCAGAAAGAAAACAGCCTGTGAAAACATCAGCTCCTGTCAGCAACTGCAACTCAGAGAGCAGCACGTGCTCCGTGTGCTGCAGGAGCTGTGAAAATCCACAGAGCACCATGTGCTTGCGCTTAAAAAGCATCTGCCCTTATACCTGCACCCTGATGGCAGTGTAAGTGTTTGCTCAATATTCCCCAGCCCCGTGGTGTGGGCACTGGGAACGTCACAGGTGGAAGATGGGTGAGACTTTGGAGTGGCGGAACTTCCTCCCCACACGTTTTCAGCGGTTGTACAAACCATCAAAGACCTTCCTGTTCGAGGTAAATATTAAAGTGATGAATTCCCTCCTTCATCTTCCACCTGGAAGTTGGTGAAGGACAGCAGTGGGAGAGAAGTTGGTGAGGTGGTGCCATATCACACAGGTCTGAAGGAAGGACCTGGGATTGCCTCAGTTCACCCTTGATATCTGCCTGGAACTGGGAATATCTTCTTCAAACTTCAGCAGCTTGTCACACAAGGCTGTATTATGGCCAGTTCTGTCACTCTGGAACCCTACCAGATGCCCTTTGTGTTTTTGCACTGACTGATTTAAAAGGGTCAGTCAATGAAATCAATGGCAGTGAACATGGGGCAGCAAAAAAGAAATGCTTTCTCACGCAGCACAGGAACTTGCTGTCACAGGAGGTTATGGAAGCAAATATGGATGAAAATCTGTTCAGGGATTGCTGATCTTTGGAAAAAGTTACTCATACAGAAGTATCTCTGTCTCTTCTGTTCTGCCATTGCTTCTTGGTCCTGTTACCTTGGTCCTTCTCCCTTTTTCTTCCTCTTTTTGTGTTGTGTAGCACAACATATGTCAAGGGTAATTTGTTTTGTTCTGAAACTTGAGCCATGGGTTGCTTTGAGAGGCAGGTCAATGGACTTCATGCCCCCCGTGGCATGAATTGGGGCAAATATGATGTTCCAAAACCTACTGTTGTCTCTTTAGTGCGAGAACATTTTTTTGCCCCTGCATGATCTACACTAAACATCCCCTCTCTGTCACCGCATTACCGAGAAATTCTGTGCAGCAAAAGGTACCTTTCAGTGAGTGCACAATGTTCCTCTTGAAGTGAACAATAAGCCATTTCCCCTGAGTTCCATAATGAAAATGCCCTTTTGAATTCCTAAATACATGCTGTGTTGAGTAACTGTTGACAACTTTGAGTTATCCGGTACCTCTCTGCGTCTACTTGAGCTCCTCCGAAGTTCATGAAGCCTTTGTGATAGACTGGAAAGTTATCCCGCCCTGACCTAGATGCTGTTTTGCTCCAGGCTCAGTGTGTCCCTTGTTATTAATCTTATTGTAGGAAGCCTTGAATAACCTGTCTGGAGTCTCTCAGTGATGAACAGTACCAGGTTATGCTCCATTTTGGTCGTGAACTCTTGTACATGAAAGTACCCTGGGAGTGTTGGCTTTGACTCTGTGTATGTGCAGAATTACAAACCCCACAGTTTCTGCCTTCTGGATTTATGGAGATAAATCTTAAGTTTAGTGGAGAATTCTACCTTTTTTAAAATTTTTTCCCCCTGTTACTGAATTATCTTCTAGCTAGTTAAACAAGGCCTCTTATCAGAAACAAGGGGACTTCAAAAATCCTTCTCCCTCAAATTGGTGTGTTGCTACACACAGAGGCATCTCTGTAGGCCTTGTTTCTAACTACCCTTCGAGGAGCTCTCAATCTCAGAGAAGAACTAACTTGTCTCACAGGTGATTTTTGTTTTGCTTAAGCCTCCTTCTCGTACTTGAATACTGCTACTCTCTAAGTTGCTGAAATCCCCTTTGAAGTCCTTAATTATATTATCAGTATGTGACCTCTTCTTACGTTACAGACATAGGAGGCAAAAGCGAGAAGAAGAGCTGTCTTTATCCATCCCTGTCCTTGGTAACACAGGCTCTGGCATTTTGGGTAGTCAGGAGACCACTTAACAATGAGAACAAGGAAAACTGTTTGGAATCAGGTGATATACTGCGTACTGGGAAAAGTGTTCTGGCAGGCACTAGATCTGGAGTCACTGAAAGAGGTGGATAAATTCAGAATCTCTGGACTGGACCTCTCTTCCCAATCCTGGCCCAGCCTCCCTTGAAGTCCTGTGAATTCTCTGTGTTCGTAATGCCTTTGGTGGGGTTCCACACGTTTGTTTTCTGTTGCTTGAAGAACAACCTCCTTTTGCCTGTTTGAATGTACTTTTCACAGGCTTTATCTCACTCTTATACTGGAAGATGGAAACAGTACATTTCTGTCCCACCCCAGACCACTCGTGATTTTATAGACTCCTAGAAACAAATTCTGTGTTGTCTCTTTTTGAAGCTGAAGTCCTAAAGAGTCTGTGGGAGCCCTCCTCATACAGGTTTTCCATACTGTTTCTCTGAATCTTTTCCAATTCCATTAGACCCCTTTCTGACATGAATTGTCCTCATTGGAGAGAAGTGGGATTAGAATCTGGATCATCTTCTTGTGGGTTTTGATTCTAAGGATGTCCCCTCTAATATCTGCATGTCTGCATTTATGTTCTGAAGAGTCCTGTGTTGGTGATGAGGGATAACCCTCATTAGGTTATTCTTCATCAGTATTTTAGGAAACAGAGGCAACCCAAAGGAAGATGAAGGCAAAAGCTCCAATTACATCATGATCACAAAGCCTTGAAAATGAGCTGGGGCTGATGATGTTTTTTAAATTGGGATATACCAATGGCCTTAGCAGGTTTCATCCCTGAGCCAGTTTTACAGGCAATCCTTTAGAATTGTTTCAGCAGGCCCTGCTGACCAAGGAACATCTGCAGTGTGGATGTGCAATGCACAAGGTAAACTCAGTTTGTTTTCTGAACTCTGGTATCAGCCATCTGCAACCATTTATCTTGGTTCCATCCCTTTGCACACAAAACACTGTAAAAATGCAAAGGCCTACAACTGGCACAGTGTTATTTTTCTGCTGCCAGTACATCCCCAGAATGTGGACTTAGTGCCCCAGGGTGTTTTTTTTCTATGGGAGACTTCATTCCATAGCAACCAAAACACTTTTGGATCCCAAAAAACATCCGAAGCATTAAAAGACTCTGGCTTGTCTGCTACTAATGGAATCCCCAGCTCCTATGCTACTTGTTAAAACCCTTAAACTAATAAAGCACTCATCCAAACTCTGACCTTGGGCTGACAAATACATAAAATCATCCAAACCCGATCGAACTCTGTGTAAAAATTGAATTCTGGCACAATTAAAAAGATAAATAGCTGAAACTTGAAAATAAAGGCATAGCCTAAGGTAATGTTCACTATTTAAAACTCGAAGTTTTCATGGCAAAGACAATTTTTTATCTTTACTACTAGCACTGGAAGTTAGTCTCACTCCTACTTGGCTGAATAAGATGACTTGCATCTGGCATCTCTTGAATAATTTTGAAAAGCAACCCTGGCATTAAGGACCAATAAAACCTGGGGTTGTTTCCATTAATAACCTTCCCTGATTAAGTGAGAGAGATAAGGAATAAAAGGGTTCAGAAATGAAGGTCATTGTATGGATGACTCTTGACTATCTTTTCTCTGTTTCTGAATCTTTGGGAGTATGAAATGTTATTGCAGTTTTCAGATTTAGGGACGAAACATGAGCAAACAATGCCCCAAACTGCTGCCTGCGATTCTAATCAGCCACATGCCACTGGGCTTACAAAAGGAATTTCTGTCCTTTTTTCTCACAGCTGATTTTTTTCCAGTCTCAGTTGTGTTTGGGGACAATCCACAGGTTGGTGATTTAGGCTGCTCTGTGAGGCACCTCATCTTGACTCTTCCTCTGAATTCTTCTCAGTGCTGGCTGGGTAATACTTGCATGGAGTTACAGCAGCTGCTTGTAACCCCTTTTGCACCTCACCAGGCATGGAGGTGTTTCAGTTTCCTCAATCGTCCTTCAATCTCAGGGTAAGGCAGGAAAACACATCGTCTGTCTCGTTTGTTCTACGCGCTCTAAAGATTGTGCTGAAATGATTGCCAATTATTACAAGCTCATTGCCAATTATTAGAAGCTCTGGGAGGTCCCAAAACACTGCATTCAACTGTCCTTTATAGAGTCTCTGCTTCTTCAGAGCCCCCCACTGACATTATCTCACCAGGCTGGCTCCGAGCTGCTTGGTTGTTCTCTCCATGTTGGGTTGTGTTTGCCTGTTTTGAAGTGCCCTCTCCTTGCATCATCACAGCCTTGTGTTTCCACTGCACTGCTTCCCTGACTTGCCCAGCGATCCTGGCTGGGACATTTGTACTGTACATTCATTTCTGACCCAAAAATCCCGGGCAAGATTAGGCTGCTCCATGACAGTACTGGTACAAACCTATTTTTGCAGAAATAACAACAGTAATTAAGTAATGTGTTCTCTGCAGAGGCTTTGCCAAATGTGACGTTGTGGCTCGCTATTTATCAGAGCTAGAAGCTATTTATCTGTGATGTTATCCACACCACCTTTTTTTTTCTCCTGGAAAAGGACATTTCTATTAAAGCTTTCTTTTATTAAAACCCAAATCTCCACAGAACTCTTCCACATCCAGCATGGGAAATTTTTAGCCAGTTCTACTTTTTCTTTATCTGTAGACTTTATTTACTTGCTAATACTTGTTGCTATGTGTGATGTTTTAGTCCTGCTTAATTCAAATTTTAGCTAAGGCTCTTGGGAAGACTCCTCTCAACTCCCACCTTTGGCATAAATTGAGCACTCTCAGTTCTTGACCCTGAAATGAGGGACAGAAAGAATTCCTGTGTCGTCTGGTGAGATTAGAAGATGATTTCTTGAGCCTTTACACCTCCCCTATCTCATGGTATGTGTGTGGTACCAAACTCAACAGAATTTCTGTTGTTGGTACTTCTGTGTGCTGTGGTGACCCCAGCAATACTTGAATTAGGTAGGGTGGGGTGTGCTTTTAGTAAAGGGTGAAAAGGGAAGATGCCTCTTACCTTTCCTTGAGACTGTTCCACCGATTAACATCGATGAGCTTTTCAGACTCAGGATTCTCACAGTCTTCTTTCAGAGGTGGCCAAAAATTTAGGGACAGAAGAGGGCAGTGGATTGCACAGCCCCTGGCAGGATGTGCCGAGAAGTTTGGCATCCCAGTTTAGTCTGTAGTGTTTATTTCACTGCAAAGTAGTTTCACGGCAAGCAGTTTCTTGCTGTCAGAGGCACTTTGCATTCACGTCATAAATTACTCTGAGCTTTGACAAGTCCTTCAAATCTGGTTTCCCCTTTCCTCGCCCCAGTGTGTTACAAAAATGGCTTGATGGATATTTTGAAAGTTGACAGGCCGGTAGATCTTTCTGAACTAAAATACATCCAGGGTTTAGTGGCATCACGGAAGCCAAGAGGGAGAAAAGGGAATAATATGAAAAGGTGTTCAAGGATGTTGGTTTTTTTCTACGGCCACAAACTGTGAGCTTTTGAATATTATCCTTGAAGAGAGGAGAAATCTGTGTTTAAAAACACAGTTCTGGTATTAGTGAAGCTCTGTTGAAGATATAACTTGTTGTGGTCTTTTTTTTTTTTTTTTATGACATTGCTTAATTTTGTACATAGTTTGTATATTTAAAGCAGAACGATTGTTACTAATTGATTTTTAACTGTTCTCTCCCTGTTGCCTCAGAATCTTTTCCAGTAGTGTGTGCTCGCTAACCCTGTCTATTCAGAAATAATACTGACATTAGACTGTGATTTTAATTTTCTAATCTTGGTCCTCCTTTCAGTGGTTGTTTTTTTTTTTTCCTTTTTTTTTCCCAAATGTATAATTTATTTGGTTCATTGTTGTACGTCAGATAGATGCCTGAGCTCTTGATTATCTTCTTGTCATCAAACCAGAGCGCATGTTCTTCTTATGAATCTATGCTTTGATGTCATTAAAATTGCATTTTCCCCATAGAAAAGATTTTCTTAAAGTTATCATTTCTTTTGACATGAATTTAATACATTAGACATCACTTTTATTAATGTAGCTGGATGCAACATATAATAAAATTCAGTGAGGTCAACGCCTAGCAAAGAATTTTATGAGAGAAGGCATTTGAAATGTGATTTTTAAAAGTATCTATTTATTTCCTTATCAGTGTTTCTAATGGCAGTTTGGCACAACTGACAAGCTCGAGTGTACTCCTCAATTTAAACCTTAGTTCTAATATCTTGTGGTCTTTCAGCTTCAGCTGCCTTCCTGCTGAAGGCAGTGCTTGAACATGTTCTGACTGCAATAGCCTCCAGAAATGGGGATTTTAGTAGGATAATGAATCAGGAAAGGGCAAGGGCAAATCCTCAGCGTTTCCTGGGCATTTCACCTGAACAGAATCTGAGTAGGAACATCAGGATGTGCCCCATGATCCAGAGTAATCATCTTAATAGTGCTTTAGAGGAAACCAGCATCTGTTTTATGGCCCTGCTGTTTCGAGTGTGGAATTTTGGTCCGGACAGCAGCGTTGTCCCCCACGCTTTGTGAAGACTGTTGTGTGCCCTTTAGTGTCCCTCTGGATCATCAGGAGAAATCCACATTGGCTGAGTTTTTAATTTTTCATTTGTAGAGTGTCATCTCCAGTATCAGCCTCACTTACCCTAATGCTGACACACAGAGTCTTCTGGAGCTCGGTTTAGAGGGGAGTAAGGAGTTACCAGTCAGCAATATCAAAAACTTTGTTTGCAGATTTTCTTTCTTAGGTGCTTTAAAAAAAAAACAAACCCCGAACTAATGCATGGAAATGTGAATATGAAACATTACTTAGGTGAAAGGAGAAACTTTTCCTGGAGTTGGTGTAGTGAAGTATCAGCAGATGGAGAACAGAGCCCAGTCCCTGGTATTTGCCTGCTGAGAATCCATCCTGTTTTGTGCTTTGCTACCCTTTTGTTCTATAAATCTAAATGGAGGCTTTTCTTGTTGTGTATGTGGTTTGATTTTTTTTTTTCCTCTCTTTCTTGATTTTGTTTGTTGCCTTGGCACTGCAGATTATAAGACTGGACAGCTTTCATAAAGCCCCTTGAGATGTCTCAACCTGATGAGGTGCTAATTAAATGGAAGTTGTTGTTGAAGTGGGAGAGGGAGTGAGAGTTCAGGGCTACCTAGTTTATACACTGCTTAAGTTGATGACTTCAGTGAAACTAAGCAGGAAAGCTTCAGACACTTATGAAATCACAAAACTAATGCTAACTCCTATTCGATAATTCTCAAAGCTTTATAAGTTCAGTTGGGACGAATGCCAGGGATGGATCTTAGGTAAGATCTCTTGAGTCTCCAGGAGTGTGTAAAAACAATAGCACTTCCAAGGTCTTGGGTACAGAGTTTGTCCTTCCTGCCTTCAGCACAGGGACAAATTTCACCAAAACTGTCCTCACTTTAACTCTTCTCTTTTGTGTCTGCATTTTGTGTCTCATGCTGCTCTTAGCGCTCTGCACAGTCAAAAGGCCTTTGTTTTGGCTGCTCTTGAGAGCCAGCTGAAATTATAAGGTCCAAGGAAGCTATTCAACAAATTTACTTATTCATATCTCTAATCTCTAAACAGTTCCTGGAATCACATCTCACATTTGGCTTGCACATCTTACTTTACATAATGATTTAAGGTCACTCAGAATGCGTCACTAAAATGTCACGCTCTTCAAACTGTAACTGCAATCAAAAAAATGTTACTTATTCTGAGCTCTCTAAGGAGGAGACAGAGCCACTTATGCTCACCTGGTGCTTTGTAAACAAAGTTTACATAATGCCTTTAAATGAGGATGGAGATCACAACTTACTAGGTAGTGAAAGGGTCAGGTGAACACCCCTTACTCTGAAAGCTTTATATGAAGCTGTATGTGAAGCTCTGAAACTTTTTGTGAAGGACTTGTGTGTTTTGTGTTTTTTTTTTTTTTTTAAATTAGTTCGTTTGTTAAAATTGGGTGCATAATTTAATGCAAAATAGGTGGAGTAGGAAGGTGAACTTTGTAAACTGCTTGAAGGACATGAATTTGTCTTTCACTGAGGTGAAAAAAGAAAGAAGGAAAATGGTAAACTAATTACTTTGAGTCTTTGTTTTGAATTTGCTTTGAACTCAGGAGGGATTTTGCTGGTTGCTGAATTATTTCTTGCCGTGCTACGTACAAAAAAAAAATATCCAATAATTTAACATTTGGTTTTATATTTCAGCAGTATTGGGAGCCCTGATTCTGTAACAACCCTAAGTTTGGCAGAACTAGCTTTGCTGCATAAAGATTAGAAAAGGTAACACAGCCCCATCTCTGTGCCAGATCTGAAGCTGGAACTAGGAGATGTGTGTAGGCAAAAGTGGCTTCACTTGCTGTGGCCTCTCAGCTGGAGAGAGGGGTTTGACCATCTGTAAATAAATCTTCAGTGATGCTGGCTGAGAAGGGCCTCTTCCCTTTACATGTATCATCTGAGAACTAAGGAGTTTTATTCTGGCATGTTAGAAAGATCAATGTAAACAATAGGTTGAAATGGCACAACCACAACACGTCGTGTGAAAACCCAGGAACAAAAGTCAGATGGAATCTGGGAGTCCCCTCTGAATCTGCCACTGTTACTGGAGTTTTGGTCTTGCTTTATTATGTCCTTTGCTCCCTACAGGACCTGCAGCTCCCCATCATCTTGTCTTTTTGGTGATGGGTATTGCATTTGCACAAAGGAAAAAACAACCACATTATAGTGAGAGGAAGCCAAGTGTATTTTTTTTTTTTCAACACTGTTTTAAGGACCTGAAATCTGGTAGATACAGGGGCCCAGAGCTGTTACATGAGGACAGGATCGATTCAGTCAATCAGAGGGAAAACCTACTGTCAGACTCTCAGACCTTTAACCTGCTCCTCAGAATTATTAGAACTCCCAAATCTCTTTGCAGGCCTTTTCTATTAGACAGATATTCCCATGTTTTGATTTTTTTGCTCCAGAAGTAATTTTTTTTATAATTACCTTCATTGAACTGCACTTACCATCTGTGAAGTGAGAGGCACTTAAATGATTTATTAGCCTGAGTTCCTAAAATGTGCTGAACAGCATGGGATTGATCTGGGCTAGTGACAACCAGAGGATACATGACAATGGGTAGGTGGCCAGTGTTTGATGGAGCATCGTGCTGTGCTGTGGGGTCTTGCTCTGGGGGGAGTGTGTTGGCTCCCTTCCAGTTGTACAGTAGATCAATAAAAGGCAGGTGTGCCTGGGCTCAGAAATACAAAGAAACATCTTGAAGCACTGTTTTCCTCTTGAAGAAAAAAATCATGGGGCTCTGTACCTCTTGTTTCTGAAATACTCCTTCCCCCCCCCCCAACCCCACAGAAGCCTCTGTAAAGCTTTTTGGCAGCAAAGAAAACCTTTCTGGCGTGCAAAAATTGATTTGCATTTGTTGTCTTCTGTGCGCTGATTGAAATCCCGAAGGCTGATTTTGGTCCTCACTCTGTTTCTTGTCTTGGCAGTAGTATCCATGATAAGTAAGATGCTTTCCACAGGCTTTCCTCAGCCCTGTGCGAGGTGGCTCATGCTCAGTGGGGTTCAGCACGGTGAGGAGCACAAAGCTGAGCTTTGTGGATCCAGCTACGAACATCACTAGCAGGCTGTGAAAGGCTCAGGTATAAGCACTGCTTAAGAGGAGAATATGGTTCCTAGCTGAGCAGGAGATGGGAAGGAGGAGTATTTGCCTTTCAAGCAAGCAAAATCCTGTTTCTGCTGATAGGCAGGGGCTCCTGTCTTACATCTCCAGCTGCATTCTCATCTGAGCAGAGGCTGTGAGACCCTGCTACTCACAGAGCTTCCCCGTGTAGCAGAGACTCACAACTTCTGCTGACCTCAGAACCCAGCAGGAGCTGAGATGAAGCAGCTCCAGCCCTTCACAGTGATGAGATGCCACCAAGCAGCTGATCTCGCAGATGCAAGTGACTGCAGGTGAGCCAGAGCCTGCTCTGTACAGATTGCCTGCAGGATCTTCACAGGAACGTTGGCAAGGAAGAGGAGGTTGCCAGGCTGACTTCAGTGCTATGTTCCTGCTGGGGGTTAAGCATCTGCCTCCCCTCTTTGCTCAGCACAAACTGAGAGAGTAAAAAAATCCAGTACAGACACTGTGTTAATCTTTCTCTTCACCCCCCGGTTTAACATATGCAGAGAAACACAGGACTGAGCTTAGAAGGAATAACAAAGGGGATGTGTTGGTTCAGTCCAAGCCATGGAATAGCTTGGATGAGCTCTGTGATTTAACAAGAGGGTTCCAGATCTGGCTGTGTGCTGCAGTAGTGAACAGGAGCTGTGGCTGGCAGCTGGCAGAAGGATGACGTGAGGGGCTCTCTGAGGACAGTTTGCAGTAGCAGATAACTCAGCTGGAGTGATGCAAGTTGACAGGGATCAGCTACAAACCCACCCCAGGGCGTTTCTGTGCCCCCAGCACAGCCCACATGGTGTCCTGCCTGGCAGGGGAGGCACTGCCATAGGGAGGGCACAGAGCAAACTCAGGCAGCAGATGAGCCAAGAGGGGAAAAGGAGGTGTGAGGAGATGTTGGAAGGCTGCATGGAGAGGATGGGGTTGGTAGGGAGTGCTCCCTGTGTCTAGGGCTCAGCTTTACATCTCCAAGGTGGTTAAAGGCCTGGGGGTGAGTAGGAGGAAAGCCCCACCAGAGGAAGTTGTGCAGTGTGTAGGATCTGCTCTGAGCTCCTGAAATTTCTGAGATTCAGCTGTCATTTAAAGCTGCACAAACTGGCATAGCTGTTCCTATGCTTGTACTCTGTACTTAGATGATCTTGAGCCAGGTTTTGGGATCTGAACATCCATATCCTCTGTCTTCTAGTGATTGTTCTCAGCAGCCCACTTGCACCACTCTTACTTGAAGCAACATCCAGTGTCACAGGCCAGACAGTAGATGTTGATGGATTTGTTTCTCCACTTTTTCCACAGTTATCTCTCCTGAAACAAAGGTTCTCTTGTCTTGCACTACCTGCACTGTAGCTCTTTCTCCTCTATCCTTAAGTGCCTTAAACTTGGAGTTAGTTCAAACTCAGCACCATGTTTGTGAGGGGTGGGAAAGGTGAGTCTTGGTTACCTCAAGGAAGCAGAAAGAGTGCTGGGAAAAGAAAACCTCAGGTAATGTTCCTCTTTACTGGCTGATCCATCCAGATGCCCTAGAGTGGCATGTGGCCAAAAAGGACTTGGTGAGAAGCAGAGACAGATGGCAACATGTGATCTGGAAGGAGCACAGGGTTTGACACCCAGTCAGAGAGACTAAACCAGAGCCCTGAATACTCACAATTCTTCTGATGTGGTTGACGTTGCCTGATTCGTTACACAGATACCATGATTCAGTCTGGCCTCTATTCCAAGGATTAATTTTGGTTTCCTCTTTATTCTGAATCTGCCCTTCTGCCATGTAATGCTGTTCCATCTGACTTCCAAAGGTGTGAGTAGGTTTGTTCACGGTGCACAAATAGCCCAGAGGAGCCAAGTGGTGGCGAGGACAGATGTCTGCAGGTGGCATGGAAAATTTAAAGGGTCTTCCAGCCAAAACTCAGATCTTGTCCCTTTTATTTCATGGATCCATCTCCTGGCTCCTTCTGGACCTACAGCCTGGGCTGAGGAACTGATGTACCAGTTGAGATGTGTTTGCTGGAGAAATTGTTCCTGAGATACGGTTTCCTGAGGGACACAACACATTCCATTCCTGGCAGAGTGATGGGCACATCTCAGGTGAGAAGTGCAGGGCTTAACAAACCCCCCTGAGCTTGGCAGGGCTCCACGCTGGAGGAAGTGTGAGCAGTGAGGAAGGATTGTTGCCAGCTTTGTTCAGAGTTCACTCCTGCTGTCCTCAGATTCCAAGGGCTTGGGAGTTCAATGGAGAAAACAAAACCAAAAATAAAGCGAGAAACAGCTAGAGAAAGAGAGCAAAATGTTTTTAAAGCTCTGCAACATCAACTCACGAGCGCTGAGTCTGCAGGGCACAATCCAGTGTAAACTTTGGGAGGATAGCTCACTTATGCTTAATAATTAAAGGAATGATCCTTTCCTACTTGATGCACTGAAGATTAGTGAGGTTTTATCTTTGCCCTGCTAACAGTGCCAGTGACATGTTCATAATGCTGTAACACATTTCTCTGCACATACAGCAGAGAAAAGGGCTCGTGGCAATGGGCCAGAACCACTTAGATTGTTTTACCAGGGGCACACCAGAGACCAGGGAGCCCCAGCAAGGAGCTGCTGCTTCCAGTCTGTAGCACCCTATGTTGTGACATTCCTTGCACTGTCTTCTCCCCTCCAACGCTACTTCAGATGACACAAAAAAAAATCACTGCTGTCTTTAGATATAAAAATCAGTTTAACTGCAGCCAGGGTCAGACTGCTGTCACTGTTTTCTGATATATGTTTCAACTTAGTTTTGTCGTCCTGTGAGCTGGAAAATTGCAGCTCTGGGTGAGGTGAAGCCGGGATTATAAACTTTTATTTGTGAGTATGAAACAAAATCTGGTTTGCTCAGATACAGGTAATGTTGGGGTTTTTTTTCCCCCCCTTTTCTCTGTAGTGCAATCCTGCTTCTTTATGCTGCTTTTAAACAATCCCGTTTTGCAAAACAGGAAGGCTTGAGAAATTTCAGAAGTAACGCAGGAAAAAGCAGGCTTTCATGCTGCTGCTGTCTGTGGGATTCTGCAGCATCCTGGTGTGATGTGTGGGTGGGTGTGTCCGTGTACTTTTTTTGTCCTCGCCTGCGCACACACACCCGCTCTCTGTATGAATTGATTATGTTACCCAAATACCTCCTAGGGAACTCTCTCTCTTTCTGGGGCTCTGGAACAATTTGTTCTCGAAATTACTCTAGGAATTGTCCAATCCTGTGTTAAACACCCCCACGCTGACACAGATACAGATTGAAAGCTGATGGGCATTAAAATGAAGTGGTGTTTAAGCGATTGTTTTTCTGCTCTCAGAGTATTTTCTCCTGATAGTTCCTTTCTCAGGAGTGGTGCAGATCCTGTCTTAAGCCAGGAGGAAGAACTGCATGACCCCACATGAGGTCACCTAAAACCTGTGAATCTGTAATTTTAGACACAATAAAACCGGAGCTGTCCCAGCAGAGGCCAGGTCACCTCTCCTCAGTTCCACACCTCAGACACAGCCACTCTCAGCTCGTGGCACAGGTGTCAGGGCTGGTTATCAGAGATAACACAGTGTGTGCACCATCCCAGAGGAACTGAACAGGGACAGCTGGCCCTGAGTGATGGGACTGCTGGACATCAGGGGATGCAGAAACCAAGGAGACAGAGTGGAGGAGCTCCTCGAAAGAGAACAGTTTTTCTTGTTGGCGCAGGGAGAGGTGTAAAGACAAGGCTGTGCAGAGGTGTGAACTTGAAGACTCTCAGCTCCCCATGTCAATCACCATTTCAAGTGCTGCTTCCTCATCTCCTGGGGCAGCACACCTGCTGACTGTTAACCTTTCAATAGCATATTGCCCACCTTGGTATGTTAACTTCTTACCTGGTGTATTATTTCTGGTTTATGGAATTAAAACTGTCAGAGTCTCTTCTCCAGCTCAAAACACTTGCATTTAGCCTTTGCTCTCCTGATAGCATAGAAAATGTGTTGCACTCAGCAGTGCCAACCCGTGCACGCTGAACATGACCCAGATGCTACTTGAAGGTGGCAGCATCTCCCAAGGGAGGCACTGAGTGCACCCAGGCACAAACCCTGCTTTTGTGCCTTAACTCTGCTGCCAGAGCACTGCTATGGAGCAAATATTAGCCACTGGGCATTCCTCCCAGAATGTCTTCTCTTGTGCATAGAGAAAATCACCCCATGTTTATCTGATTTGGGCATGAATGGAGTGGGTGGTATGTGGGGAGAATCTCTCAGCTTGTTTTCTGTCCTCTAGCTTTCTGAAATACATGTTTAGTTGTTGTCCTCACCTAATGAAGACATTCCAGATTTCTCACTTAATAGATTTCTGGCATTTCGTATCATTGTTTTTGTTCTCATAGTTCTTTGCACAAATGGCACCTCCTCAGTTTTCTGTCCTTCTGTGTGACTTGTTCTGTTCCTTGTGGTGTCCTCTGTGTGAGAACACGTGATTTCCATGGCTTTGTCCTCAAAGAAGCATCAGCCAAAGCTGTTTGTGCCTCTGCACTTGTTTGCTTCCCTCTGCTCTCCAGTGTAAAAGCCTGCTTGCAACTTCCCTGGTTTTAAGTGCCCTTAATACTACTGGGCAATGCATCAGAGACATCTGTCCCTCTGGCATGGGCCTCCTGCCTTCCAGAAGTGTCCTCAGTTCCTGACAAATCTGTTCTTTCAACCTTCTTCTCAGCCAGGTATTAAACCTTGGCATTTTTGCCTCTCTTTCTAGTCCTGCATGGATTTACTGGGAGTGTTTTCAGAGAATACTCATTGTGTCCAGTTTCCTTTCCCAGAGCTGAAATTTTGCTTCCAGAGTCTCTTTTTTTTTTTTCTTTCTTTTTTTTTCCCTCTGCTTCTGTATATAATTTGTGCCAAAGTGGATTAAGCTTTTCCCTGAAAAAGGTTTTTCCTCCTGAAAGCCAGTTCCTACTCCCATGAGATCTGCTTGCCTTGGCAGTTGTTCCCCGTGTCATCCTCCCTGGAGTCACAGCCCCACCTGCCTATCTGCTGATGGTAGGGATCAGCTTCAAGCCTGGATTAGGGTTTCACAGAGGTGCCTCCTGCGTGACTGTGCAAAGAGCCCAGGTTTCAACTCTGTGCTCTTCCCTTGGCATTCCTTGTCCTGGCCCTTGTGTTTCCCCATCCAGTCTTTGCCAACAATGCACAGACACGAGAACCTTTGCTCAATATTCTGCAGTTTAGTTAAACCTAGACAGCCCAATGCCTCAGTCCTGTTCTTGAGCGCTGGCCAGAATCAAGATTTGGAAAGACGTCCTGATTCGTCAGAAGGCCTTGGGTTAATGGGCCATCCACTGTATATTCTGACTTCCAGCACTCCTGGAGCAGCAGCTCCTACTTGGTTGTCCTACCAGCAGAAAGGTCCAGCAGATGGGCACCAGGATGTCATGGACAGGCTCCACCTTACAAACACCTGGGAGGTGTCACAAGCTCACCCCACCAGCTCTGGGGCTGATGCCTGACATCTCCTGTGTAGCAGGATATGCAGCTGAGCTGTGAACTGAGCACGTGGGTGTGTCCAAGGCAGTCACACGTTCTGGTAGTCACTGGTTTGCTGCATGATTTGGTTTTCCAGGTGTGTGCTGTTGTAGAGTTTCTGGCCATGTCCCATTGGGATGCATGGACTATTAATTTTTATAAGGAGCTGACCTGTAGTCAGACACACCTTAATCAGGAGAGCCTCTTAATCTAAGCTCCAGGGTAGAATTTATGGTCTTCTCCAGTTTGCAGTCACTTCAAGGTCTTCAAGATCCTCTGTTTCATATGACAAATCTATGTCAGTGTGCAACTGCAGCTTTTTACATTTTTCTTCCTTTTCTATCTGCATGCTGTTCCCTTCTTCCAAGCTGCAGACTATGGATGGAGTCCCTGGCCAAGTCCTACCAGCCTTGAAGGCTCATTTGAATTCAGCACACCCAATTGTCCTGCTGAGTGTTCTATCAAAGTGCCAGCTCCGCTGTATTAACCCAGGAGCAGGGGAAACTGCAGCTCAGTCAATCCTTGGGCCACAACAGGTTTGTTTTATTTAATGAAGTTTGAGTCATTTTATGGCAGAACTGGGCTGCAGTTCCAGCTGAGCCCTTTGGAGTCTGCACATCCCTCTCTGCTGCTCACCTCTGGGGTGTGCAGCCAAACATGTAAATTAATGAAGACAAAGAGGAGAGATGTTCCTGACACAGTTGTTCTTCTCTCTTGTTAGGGCACTGATGCTCAAGCAGTACTGGGAGAAGCTGCAATATTATCACTTCACTCATCAGACTAAGATTAGTTTCTTTCTTGGGGAGATCTGTGGCAAGAAGCTGTTGACCAGATCAACATTTTCTGGAATTTCTGTCCCTCAATAAAATCACCCTTTCCTGCAGTGCTTTGGTATAAAATACTGTAAATTTTCTCATGAGATCTTTTTTTTCCCCTTAGACTTATCTAAAACATCAAAGGTATCTTGCTGGAAAAATAAGCCAAGAAACAATGGGTCAGAACTGGGGAGGTGCACAACGGGCAGCCTGTGATGACTATGGCCCAAGCTCATTTCTTTTTTAACTTTGCCATCCTTCTCTGTCTCATGTAATCATAAATAAGTTAAGTACTTTGCAATCTGTGGAATGTGTTTTTTCACATGATCACCATCTGGGCTGCTATTTCTCTGCCCTGTTGTACCTCTCTGTTGTTTGGGTTACTGATAGTTGTCTGTCTGGTACTGTTTGATTTTAGCTTCCTCCCTTGGTCCTCAACAAGTTACAGCTAGACACTTTCCCTAATTTTATCCTTGAGGTTTACACTTCTCTTAGCCCTAACAAATGTATCTGTTTATTCTACAGTTTTTTCCTGTCAATACACTGCAACTTTTAACAAGTGAGTGTTTGTCTACAGGAGGAGATATCAGTCAGGAAGAACTCACGATTATCACTCCATGGAAGCTCCTTTGCCCTTTGGAAATGGATGCAGAATTTTTGCACTGTTATTCCAGAATCTGTGTCTTGTCAGGGAGCCTTCAGACATCCTTGATTTTTATTCTTTCCTGTTTGAACTCACTGCTCTGCATTGAATAAGCCTTAATTTCAGCCTTCATCAAACCTGCTTTCTCTTTCAGCTGAGATTTTTTTCCAGGTGCAGTGGTACCTGAGGTATGGTGGGGATCCATCTATCAGACTGGCTGTGTGTTGAGTGCTTGCTGAAGTTGATGGAAACTGCTCCCAGACTCCAGGGGCAATTGGGCCAGTCCCTGAGAACACTGAACCCAACAATAACCAGTTGTATTCCCAGGCTGCCACTTCCTTAACCCTTCTACTATTCTATTCCTCATCCCTGTAGTTATCAGAATCTTTTTTTTTTTTTTCCTCCTGAGCAATGGGTTCTTTTTCTGGCTTTTATAATTCTAAGATGAGAACAGGTAATTTTGAACACTGAGTCACTCTCTCATGCCCAACTACAAAATTTCTTCTCTCCTTCCCAGCTGAGATCAGGGAGTTCTGAATCTACCTGCAGGCCTTGGTTCTTGGTTTGGTGATGTGCTGCTCCAGTTGGCTTCTTCTTCTGCTCATTGGTGATTTGATAAGTGATGATCATGGTCTGCAAGGAATGCCAACCCTGATGTTCATGCCATTCCAACTCCTGTCTTCGTTCTGTCTGGGAAAGCCACTGTGTCCGATGTTAGTGGACTTTCTGTCCTTCCCTGCTTAAAATTGGTGTTGTCCCTTCAACTCTTTTGTGTAGGTGAAAGGCATCATGCAAGGTTTTCAAATTAAATGTTTTTTGTTTGTGTATTGAATCTTAGGCAATGTTCTCTTCACTCCATGATCTGGGGTAAGAGATGTGTGTCACAGGCTGTTGGTCTGCAAAGGGTGCCCATGAATGAAGTGTGGTGTGAGATGTGCCTCTAGATCTGGGTAAAAGAGAGACAAGGGAATAGCTAAAAGCACAGAAGAATCAGAAATACCCTGGCTTCATTCCAGCAGTGAAAATCTGCATTACCTCTGTCCCTCATCCATGTCAAAATACCTGCATTCATTTTCATTACAGGGAAAACTGAAGTTGTAAGATTCCGTAATCACAGTAATAGCCAGTTTGGCGACATCCTGACCACTGATCTCCAGCTCCTTCCTCTTCTCCTGTGAGCTTTTGGTTCCTCTCTACCCCCCACCTGTATACTAATTCTTCCCATTCCCATTTGCCTTTTGCATTTACTGGCACTTATAACTTGCTCAGCTTTTGTTAGTCAGGACTATCGCTTTTAGGGAAGGGATTTGAACCTGGCGGGGCTGGAGATGTGAAGTTGTACTTCACATCACTGAGAGGTGGACATGGAGATCCTGTGCTAGTCTTGCTTCAGGAATGACTGACAGGAGGTGCCTGACAAAAGATGTTCACTCCCAGCATTTGTTACCATGCAGTGATTCAATGACCTTCACATCTTGGGTAGGCTTGCTGTGATTTGAGTGTGCTCAGTGCCCACCCAGGCTCAAAGGGCAAGCCAGGTTTAAGAGGTGCCATGGATCTGTTCCCTCCTGGCAGTCTGCTAGAGCTCCTGGTTTTCCAGATGGGAGTTAAAAAGACATAGAATGAAGTAGCTTTCGGAGGACGGTGCTGAACACCTGCTGTCGAACAGCAGGTCTGTTTAGCTGCTTACAGACACCTGGGCTCTGTAGGAAATGGATCCAAACCTGTTTGCTCAGTTCTCTGTTTTACCTTTCCACACTATAACATTCTTCAGGGTTTTTAAAAATTCATTAGAACTTCTGTGTGCCAGCTGGTAAGAGAAGCAGATTGCTCTCACAAGTGGGGAAGCAGAACACATAGGAAGGAGTGTTCCAGGCCAGGTTGGATGGGGATTTGAGCACCCTGGTCTAGTGGAGGATGTCCCTGCCTGGAATTAGATGATCTTTAGGGTATCTTCCAACCCAAACCAGTTTATTTTTCTATGATTAAGGTCGACAGCTTCAGATTTTTGGGTGCTTCTCCAGCATCTTGCTGTGGTACCACGTGCAGCCCAGCTGGAACAGCCTCTAGGAGTTGTGTCGTCAACAAACTTAAATAAACAGGGCTCCAGTAAGGTCAGCGGGAAGATCCCAGTGCAGCCCAGCTGGTCACAACCCTGGGACTCTGCCTAATCCGCGCGGCTCTCGGCAACACTAGAGGTCACTCTGTGACCAGGGATGGAGCCTGCCGGCGTTTGGGGGCCTTGGGAAGGTCAGCGGCTGCTAATCCGTATAAATTGCTGAACTACAAGCAAAATTTGTAGCTCATTATGAAGCACTTTGATGCAGCATCGCTTCTACCCGAACTTCAGATGCCAATTTCCTACGGGGAAAACCCCACTCCCTTCAGGGACGTGTTCTTGCCATCACCCAGAACAGGGATGGCGTTTCAGGCACAGTTTGGGGACATTTCTGCTGGTCTGGACAGGGTCCCCCACGGCACCTTTCCGAGTGGATGTACCTGCCTCCCTCCTCTCCCCAGCAAGGCTGTCAGCTTCTTATCAGCAGCGTCAGGAATTCATTTAGCTGATGCTGCCTAGCAAGCCTGGGGGTAAAGATGGATTTAACACAGTCACTAGACAGCTGTGTGCTAAACTCACTGGCTGTGGAACCTATAACGAAAGGATTTAATTTTATTCCCTAATAATCCCTTTTCTCTCAAACAGGTCAGACTAGAGAGGCTGCTGCTACTGCTGGAGCTTTCAGCCTTGCTGGCGGTGTTATTGGTTTCAGGGCTGGTCAGTCAGGCAAGACATCTGTCTTATTTTGGGGAAAAGTTTTCCTTTTAATATTATTTTATTGAACTCGTTTACTTGGGGCACTCAAAAAGGCATCTCTGCTTTGCTGTTCCCTGAAATACCTCTTGTAGAAGTTATTCTGAGTGGAGGATTTCAGCGATTTTTTTTCCTCCTACCCCTAAAGAGATCACTGATTTTGGGTCAGGTGAACCTATTTGGAAGTTGATTGCATAGTTAGCAGTTAATTCTGGTTGAAAAATAAAGAATAAAAAAAAAAATTAAAGAATAATGTTAACACTTTCTGTTGCAAAATATACCTCATTTTGACCAGTAAATAAAGCCTGTTCTCACCCTTCCCCCAGTCTCCCAAAGGATCAAAGGTGAAACACCTGATATGAGGCCGAACAAAACATTTACTTGACCTAAAGCATTTTTGTGGAGTTTATTTTCTCACTTTGGCCATAAAAGGCTGGTTTATTTGCACAGCTTTATTTGCAAGCCTTCTCTTAGCTCCTGTGGAGGCCAGGTGTCTGCTGGCAGGGGAGGGAATGTGCCC
Organism: Empidonax traillii; assembly: GCF_003031625.1. NCBI lineage: Eukaryota > Metazoa > Chordata > Aves > Passeriformes > Tyrannidae > Empidonax > Empidonax traillii. Next base: position 2,122,826 of record NW_020955229.1, on the reverse strand, counting down.
CACATCCCTTTTTCTCCATGGAACCATGCCATTAATGACCCAGTTTTGCTGGAGGTTTCTAATGCTCTTACAAGGGTTGGGAGGGGAGGCTTTGCACTTCCCCCATCGGGGCAGGTACCTGGTTGTGGCTGGATTCCATGGCAGTGCAAACATCTCACAAATCTAGTCAGAAATAATTGGGATAACAGGGACTCCTTAGTCTTCGTTCACTCGAGGGTCACAGGACGTCAGATTTGACTTTGCTATTGAAGTCAGCTAATGTACTGGAAATGCCTTCATTTTCTCCCTCTGGAGGCAGGGGTTCAAATTTGCCATAAATTACAAGTGACACAGGTTCAGTAGTCTTAATTAAATCCCACGAGGTTATTTTTGTGTGTCAACACTCCCCTTCTCCTCCCTTCTGCACCGCTCGGAGCAGCCGAAGGGCAAGGAGGACTCCAGCACCGCGGGTGGAAGTTCTGGGTGCAGGGTTCCAGTGCTGGAGTTGGGCACACCCAGCCCCTCAGCCTGCCTGGTATCAATCTCCATTGAGCTTGTGATGTAGTGGATATTCTTCGTACATTTAAAGCATTCAATTCTGTGCAGGATCGTTATTCCTTGTAGGGAGATAACTGGCTATAGAGGATTTCTGTTATCCACAGCATCTCTCCAGCCTGGGATTCATTGATTTCCGATCTGCTTTGTAAAGGTGCAGAATAGGGGTGATCGATGCTACAGTGCTGATGTGAATAAAGTGTGTCCCCTAATCTGCATTATCAACAGCCCCACTTCTGATATCCTGAGCTGACCTGGTCATGACTGTCTCCTACACAGATAAATACGCTGGCTTTTGCTAACATGCCTTGAAAGCCTTTGGAATGGGAACGAATCAGATCCAGTGCAGCTTTTCCAGGGAGTGGCTAGCCTGACTCAAACCTCTTTTAAGCTAATGCTTTTGTAAAGGCACTATATGTTGCTAACATTTCTCTTAGCTTGGATTTAAATTAAAACCTTTGATTGGTCTCCTGATTCTCCCAGCAGAGTGTTTAAAAAAAAGAAAAAAAAAAGAAAAAAAAAAAGAAAAAAAAAAGAAAGTGAGAGAAAAAAAACCCAAGCCCAAAAACATGCCATTTAGAGAAGAACTGTTTAGAGAGCAGGTTTTTATTTAATAAACAGTGATCAATTGAATTGATTAACCATGAACACATTACAGCAGAGTTTGTTGTTGCTGCTGCTGATAATTGCAGTTCACGTGCATGAGAATATTAAATGGCTGTTTGCAGGATCATTTTCATGCTCTTTTCATTTAACAGAATGGAGAAAACAACAACTGTTGACAGTGATTTTGGTTAGGACTCGAGTGCTGCAGACTGTGCCCTCAGGATGCCTGTGCAATAACTCTATCAATTGTGGCCATTTACTCTGCACTTCCAGACATTTCTGCAAACCTTGCAGCTGTTTTTTTACTAATTTGCTTGGTAATTAGATCTTATCATGCTGGCTCCATGGCTTTACATAAACTGTAAGCATTTGGAGCTGCCATGTGAGACATTTTAGAGTTGTCTGTGTTGGTTTGTGCTGCTCTGCAAAGACCAAGGTGCTCTCAAAATACAGTAAAGACTGGGAAGCAGTTTTAACGAATGAGTTCCTGCTGATTTAAGGTTTCCACAGAGGATAAGAGTTTCTTCACTTAAATTAACAACTGGAAGCCATGGATAGGTTCATCCTGCTGGATGCTGAGCACAAACTGGGTTTCCTGCTCCTACCCTCTCTTTACCCCTCCAGTACATATCTTTGTTTTCAAACAGGAGTTGAAAGCTTCTGTAAAATTATTTTGTCGTTTTAGATCTCTCACTGATGCTAAGGAGAGGAATATCATAGTCCTGTGAGCTCAGGGTCAGGAGTTAGTTTCAGTCATGCCCAAATAATACAGATGGAAAGACAGTGAGCCCTTCTGTGGCAGCAAGACACCTTGGAATGCCTTTGTGCAGTGGTATGTGTAGTACAATTTGGGAACTGTGGATCTAGGTGCCACTGCTGGTGGAATGGCCTTCTGATGGTTCTGTGCTGTGACAGGGAGAGGCAGAGGATGGTTTAGTTTCTGGGTTACTGAAACCCTTGTTTCGTGTCTGTAAGCCATCTGGTTTTCTGTTTTGTATTCTCTGTGCTTTGCACTTCCCACTGGGAGGACAGGCCAGGTTTCAGAGAAGTGTCTTTGCTCTTAGGAATTGAGAGAGGTACCTGTAACATCAGTGAAGGGCCCAGAAATGGGAACATTGCATCTCTAGAGTTCCACCCAGTCAGGGATGAAACTCCATTAACAGGACCCCAAAGAGAGTTTGAGAGTAACAGGTGTCAGGAGTGTAACTCCTAAGCTTTTTTTTTTTTTTTTTTTTCGGTGTTTAAACAAATCATTAAGAAATTTGCAAGAAAATCTCATGAAGGATGCAGAAATGTTATGGGAAGAGGCAGCTTTTCCGGATGGGCTTTGGTGCTTGTGTTTGTCAGGTGATACTGGCAGGCGTCACCATAAAAGTACTTTCGCCACTTGTAAAAGTAGTGGTAGTAATGCAATAGCTGTGAAGGTCTAAGAGGTATGTGAGGCAATATCTATAGGGAGAAGGGACACATTTTATTGTGTAACTGATATAGCTGGGAAGAAAACATGAACTTTTGAGGACAGGAGTCCTACTTTCTGCAAGTTTTCTGGAGTTCTGAAAAGACACAGCTCGAGGGATGTACAGATCTTTCAAAATTCACCTTTGATAGCACAGTGAGACTTTCAAAAGGTTTCTGTGCTTTTGGGCAGTTTTTTGAAGCCAAACCCCTGTACCCTGTCCTGAAATTGGTGCTTAAAAATTGATGCTCCGTTGCAGCTGATCTCTGAAGACTGACTAAGATGTCTTTGGGGCAAGATGGGGGAATGCCTTTGGGACCCCTAGAGCTGATCCTTCAGGGGAAGTTTTCCCTGATTCCCTGCTAGCCATGAAGGGTACTAGTAAAAATGGCAGAGGTGTTCCATTAGAAGAGTCTGCACAGGTGATTTCTTTCTCCTCCAGAACTTCATAAAAGCTGCTAGGCCGTGTTTTATATGGTATCATCATCTCTGTGAAATCATGGCTATAACTTAGTTTGTACTTGTGCCAAAAGTGATGCTATGGGCCCTTGGGTGAATTCACTGAATTTATACTGTAAAGGGTAATAATTTCAGGAACGGACAAATTTGGACCCAGTGAATATGCTCTGAATACCGTTGTGTTACAGACCTTGGCATTTGCCAGCAGCCCATCCAGCAATGCACACCCAGGATTTGTGCCTCCCCTTCAGGCTCAGCGCAGTAGGAATCTGAATGTTTTTGCCAGCCTAGATAAATGCAGTAATTGAAAAAAATGAGTGTATACATATATAGCTCTGGGTCTCTCAGATATTTGAAATTTCTTTCAGTAATAAACCTTTGGGAGAAGTTTCACTTCAGTGTCAGGCTTTGATCCAAGTAGATACACCAAGTTTAAAAAAGTTTAGTTTGAAGTCTTTAAATTAGCATTATATACTACACAGATAAATCCTCCAAGTCACAAGTGGCTGATGTGCTCATAAATTTCAGGCATGGTGGTGAAGGAGACACTGCAGGTAGATGGATTTCAGGACAACTGAGCGGTGACAGCAGCACATGCCATTGGGATTTTAATAATAGCAGCAATAATAATAACAACAATAATATCTACTTTTACATAAATAAAATTTACATAAGTGGGTTCAAATGTGTGGGGTGTATCTGTTCTGCAGAACACAGATATGGATGATATGGGCAGGCCTGCATGACAAATTAATTACCCGAGGAAGTAAATGCTTTAATTGGGAGGTAACACTGTGCTAGTACAGGACAAGGGTATCATCTCTGTGTTGTGGAGATACCTTGGGTCGTTTGAAGGGGCCTGGGACTTTATTATGTGACTTCCCTGTGGATGTGGTTTTAGGCTCCAAGCCTGGCACTTTAATCAGCCACACATCTCCCCTTTGCTGCTCAGTACCTGTGGTGGTGGGGAGGGTGCTCGTTTCTCCCTTCTGTGGGAACAAGTGGAGGGAGAATTTACTCCTCGGGTTCTGAAAGTTCTCTGTGTGAACTTCAATATGACGGTGCCAATTTTAATCAAAGAAATGTACTGTGGATGTCACCTGCATTTTTATCCAGATCTCTCTGACAGAAATAGAATTCAGAGTTCTGCTACCGACAGAAAGGGCAGAAAAACCCACTCCTGGGCTCGTTCTGCCTGCTGTTATCCTGCTACCATAATTACCTCTAAACATAATTACGGGCAAGACAAATGACATTTTTAGCTTTGGTCTTTAAAGACAAGAGTTAATTTCAGGCTTTGACCAGAACTATGTTAATTAGCCTCTACTCACTCCCTTTGTATGGAATTACATCACCCAGGACTTAGCATAGGTTGCCTTTCCTGTATCTTTGAGTAATGAAAGGACACGGCATGGCAACCAAATCAAGGGCTGCTGCATTAACAAGGCCACTTTTCTGCCCATTTATCATCTATTAAAGGTGCACTAGTTTGTAAAGTAACACCACCTTCAGCAGGGCCGCCAAGAACAGCTCCTCATTTATTTTCTGCATGGTTTAAGTTGGAGTTAGACCCACCTTGTAGCTCAGAGGTGACAGCCAGTAAGAAAAAGTACACTAATTGAGACATCTCAAGGGAGAAATAGAAGAAAACTGAAAAGGTAATTAGAATGAGAGGGTTTCAAGCTGGGTAAGTAAAATCGAATGGAGGTGCATATTAGGGGCTGTTACAGATGGGAAAGAAAGTACTTGGAGAATAAAAAAAGAAAAATGAATATTAGAGAACAGAGCACCCTTTTCACACTTGAAGAATAGAGGAGAGAGATAAAAAATAATGTAACAGTGGAGACACAGGCTGGGGGGAAAAAAAAAAGCTCCAGAAGTATGAAGGACATATTTAAATGTAAGAGAGAAAGAATGGGAAAAATAATAGAGCAGATCAATTACTAGAGCTGTAGCCAAGGAAGGAGAAACTGTCAAATGAATATTTCTAGAGCTGTGGAAATCTATCCATCCTTTGTGGGGGATGTAGCATGTGTTTGGTCTGTGTGGGAGGGGTTTCTTTTGGGGGCTAACTCAGTATTTGAATGTGCTGCAGTGTCAGTATCTGGGGTGAATGCCTGCCTGGGCAGAGTGGGGTTAATTAGATGTTGTTTGGTGGAGTTTATAGCTAATGCCAGACCTTCTTCTGGGGGTTGAAGTTTTAGCCCCTCAGTGACTTTCCCCGTGTGTCTCTTTTGCTTTGGTGTCCACACTTAGGGACATGTTATATCTCAGTTTTTCCCATTTTAAACCTTCCCTCACCTGCTGGAAAAGAATCACCCAGGTTGCCCCCAGGTCATTTCCACCCCACACACAGGGAAGCTGAAGTGCCAGTACGTTCCCTCAGGGAGATGCACACCCAAACCGAAGCAACCACATGAAAAGAAACAGTTTTTTGGTTAAGACTGAAAGATGGCCGTTGCTTTCCATTGTGGTCACAGGTAGTTAGGCAGGATTTCTCCTCTTCTGGAGGCGGGAGGTTGGAATCATCTTCACTGGTAGGGTAGGTGGAGAAGTTGGAGCATGACATCCTCTGGCTGCAGGTCAGGAATCCTGGAATGGTTTGGGTTGGGAGTGACCTAAAGATCATCTCCTAGTTCCAACCCCCTGCCATGGGCAGGAACACCTTCCACTAGCCCAGCTTGCTCCAAGCCCTGTCCAACCTGGCCTTGGACACTTCCAGGGATGGGACAGCCACAGCTTCTCTGGGCAACCTGTGCCAGGGCCTCCCCACCCTCACAGGGAAGAATTTATTCCCAATATCCAATCTAAATCCACACCCTTTCCGTTTGAAGGAATCTAAATCTTTTCCCTTTTGGGGAGGTGGTTCAAGGGAAATCAGTAGAGTTCTGTGTCTGGTTGTCTTGGTGGGACTGGACCAGCAGTGTTTGTCCTCATTAGAACTTGTTTGTACAGTGCAGGGCCAGGAGTAGAACTCGATGATCCTTGTGGATCCCTTCCAACTCTGGATATTCTATGTTTCATCTAACACTGTAGCTACAAAGTTGCGTCCTTGAAATTAATATCCACTCACTGTGGAAAAGGAATTTTCTGAGCCAAGTATAGTATTTGTGGTTTTAATTGATAGTCTCACTAGAGCATTTTTCTTACCTTAGATTTTTCTTATATAAGCTTTTACTGATAAAATTGTCAGAAAAGGGCTTGTTGCTTCCTAAGAGTTGTAGTGGATTCTGCTGAAGATTTCAAGAGCTTCAAAGCTGTTAATAACACTCTGGCATTTTTTATGCACTGAAAATTTTTGAGCACTTGATCAAAACCTCTTTTCATGTTTGCATTTTAATTTTTTTTTTTATATTTGAGAAAATCAGCCTAGAAACTATAAAAATTTTAATTACATTTCAGAGCCTGACTCTGTTCGTCCTGAGACACAACTAAGGGCACTTGAAAATTTGCTAAACTGAAAAAAGAAAAAACACACTAAAAGTTTAAAAATGTAAAACTCTCAGACATTTCAAAGAGCAAGTGTATCAGAAATTTAAAATAAAACAGAAAACAGGCTGGTGAAGTTAGACATACCTTGGATATTTCCCATTGTTATAAAAACCATTTGTAGGGCAGGAATGTTCATGGACAGTCAGGATTGAGTGTTTGGTACTAGATGCTGTCTGAAGAAAGAAAGAAAGAAAAAGGTAGAATCTTTGCCCCAAATTAATTACTTTAGTTATGGAAATCCTCTGACCACGTTCCCAGGACAACAAATAAATGTGTTCCTTTATTGTGGAAGGCATAGCCAGCCTTCTGCAGAAGGAAACGGTGGCAAGTTCAGTGGAGAACGACAGTGCTCTTAGTCCCAGAGTTTCAAAGATCACAAACTCCCTCTAAGGACTTAAAAAAACAAAGAAAATCCTGTGACAGAGAATATTCTTCCTCATTCATCATTTGAAACCCGGCCTCTGGAAGTGTTAAGAACAAGTTATTTTCAATATGAGTTAGCCCCAGGGGATTTGATAAAAGGCGCTTTTCTTTTCCAGCTGGCTAATCAAAAGTGGTCTGCAGAAGACCTCAGCGACTTGGATGGCAGTTCTGAGACTCCCCCAGCCTCAGCAAACTTTTCTGATCCAAGGAACCAAAAAAAAAAAAAAAACAAAAACCAAAAAAACCCAAACCCACAAAGATGTGTCACAGGCCTGACTGGATGTGGGAGCTGGGAAGACAGAGCTCATTCATCAGGAAGCCTGGAAGTCTCACAGGAAAAGGTGGAAAACAAATTAGTATCTCATCTTGAAGCTCCTATAGGTTGTCCAGGACTGAACTGCTCCAAGTAAGGAAAACAGCTTTCATTTTCAGGAGGCATCTGCCTTGCTTCCAGACACAGAGCTGTCTCAAAAAGAGAGCTAGTCAGGACTTAGAGTCTGCCTTTCTTAGGCAGATCCTATTTTTCCAGTGCTAAATGAGCATTTACCAGAGCTGCCTTCTGAGGTTGGTGTCGAAGGTTTGGGATTTGCAAAGTCGGCTTTCTTTTCCTGGAAGGAAAGGCAGACCCCTTTTGTCACATCCCTGAAAAAATGTCCTGTCCTATTCCTTGTGGACATCTCCTCCTGGCACCAGCTGGTGATCCACTTACAAGGGAGAAGATGGATAGCTCTGAGGAAAAGCCAGCAGGCACAAGTGACTGCTTTCCAAGTGAAGGAGTCCTGAATGCAGAAATTGTTTTCTCTCATGTCAACAATTTTGTTATTTGCTTCCTCATACTGCCTGGGGGTCACCCCTTGGGCACTGTCCGGTCAGTGCATGGGATTCATTTGAACATGCTTTCATTTTCTCCAGTATTGGTCCAGGCAGCCAAACCTCTAATACCACTGTAGATGACATAGGCACATATATATATATATATATATATATATATATACACATTCAAATTAGCTGCTCTGTTGATAATGATCAATTAACGTGATTCCATTTTTGGTAATCGTTGCTTGGTTACGCTCACAAAAAGTCTGAATTGGAGCAACATGTGTCAGAATAGACCCGAAGTATCTCAAGGTTCACTTATGGTCCAATTTACATTTAATAATCAGGCAGTTGCTAAATGAACTTCACTGTTCTCAGAGCAGAATCTGCCTGGCAGGGACTGTGACCCTGTCACCAGCCTGTCCCTGCTAACACTAGCTTTCCGTGGAAGCTGTGAGCCACATTCCTCGAAAGCACCTCCTTTTTCCATCTATCTCTTGTTATCTGTGTTTCTGCTAAGAAATTTCATCAATTAATTCCTGGTACTTGAGTTCTGCTTTTTATTTGGGGTTTATTTCTAATGTATGATCGTGCATGGTGTGTATATAAAATATGTGTTTGTGTTTATGCATTTATTTTCCCTGTGCTGTGATACTGTTTTCTCTGTCCACGTCCAAATGAGAGGAACAAATGGAAACCAGTGTCATTAAATGTCCCCAAAAGCTTCACCCAAATGTTCTAAGCAGGTGGAGAGAACAGATAACGTGCCCTCCCTGACTGCACTGCTGGAGGGGGACACACGCTATAGAGTTTGGTGTCCTTCAGCAGATAATCTTGTGATTTCTCATTGCATCAAAAAAACCTGTCTGGTTTTTGAATTTCTGTTTGCCCTTTTGAAAAGTTTAGCTTAAACATTATCATTAATTGGGCTTTAGAGTCCAGTAATAATTACTAATACTGGGCACCACAACCTGTCAGCCTGTTTATTCCCAGGTACCTCCCTGCCTTAGTGGTTCTGCCTCACTCTTTTTTCCTTTTTTTTTTTTTTTTTTATTTTCCTTCTAAGCAGCGGGAAAAACACCTGAATAATTCAGCAAGAACCTTTTACATTATGAAAAATATCATCAGCTGGCAGTGCTGAGATATCTTCATTTCTACAGGATGCTAACTCAAGTATTACAAGTGACTGCAGGATTAGTGCCAGAACGCTGAAGGTGTGGATACACATTGTCCTCTTTGTTCAAGGCAGTCTCAGCCTGTGTGGAGGGCTGAGAGAAGACCGTGTGTTCCTCACCGTGCCTACCTAGTACCACTTAATAATTTAAATCCATTAATCGCTCAAGATGAGCACTTAGTGTTGCTTGACTCACCACCACCAAGTGGAGGGTTTATCCAGGTTAAATAAAAGATCTTAAAATTTTGTCATCTAGCAGGGGCCACGGCTTTCTTTGTAAGAGGCTTCAGTTTTCATTGGGGAGCAGTGGGGGTGTTACTGTGCCAAAAGTGCTTAAGTAAGCGCTCATATCCATACATCATAAGTAGATGTCTGAGAATATTAGCTGTTTATTTCTCTGACATACTCTGAGGAGTCTATGGGGGGCTCTTGCAGGAGTCAGGACCTCAATGTAATATACAAGCTTTGATTCTGATATTTCCCTTGATAACCGTGCTCTACCATATTGGGGTCGGAAGTCAGCAAAGGTTCATTGGCTGTTGTAATGCTCACTGTCACCAGTAATAAGTACAAAGGACTGGCTTTAAAAGCTGGCTTATAAAACTTTAAGGAAACTTGGATTGCTTAAGTGAACTTCCAAGGCTCTTCAGGGGCCAAGTGCACTTTGGTTGTCTACTTATATTAATTTCACAGAGTTTAAAGGGTCAAGCAATGCAGTTGGTGATGCTTATTAATTTATGAAACACAGAACCTTGCACTATCTCGCTTTGACCACTTTCCCTCTCCTTTTAGAAAATTTAATATACATTAAAGCTTGCTAGACAGGGGCGCCCTAAAGGATTAAGCCCAAAGTTCACAGCTGGACTAAAAGGTTCAAAGACGTCGTATCCGCAACACTGATTTGATTCCAAGTGACGTTCAAACAACGGAACCAAATTGTAGATGTTTGAGTGTGTAAGGAAACAGCAATTAGAGGAATACCACAGAACGGCAGAGGATTAGGATTTATTTTCCTTAAAGTGGTAAAACTGATTACAGCCTTGTTCTTTCTTTCGTGGGGGGGAGGAGGGATGCGTTTGATCGCATCAGCTTTTGGGGTCACTGGTTGTCAAGAACATATTTTGGTGTTACAACACAGCTTGCCAAGCTCTAGAGGCTCCTACAGACCCAGTTACTTTTCAGAATATTTTTGATTGTTGTGGTCATGTGAACTGAGTTCCGGCTAGGAAAGTATTAACCAGAAGGGAAGAAGAAAGGAAAGGGGACTGAAAAAAACACGGTTAGGATTCAGAAACCTGACATAATCGTATTCAGAGGCATTTCTGCATTCTGTTTACTTGCTTCTGAATTGCTTTGGTGTCTTGTCCAGGGGAGATAATTCCAGAAGTCATTCGCACCCGGGCTGCAAATTCGATACTGCATTCAGGTGACAAAGGGAACGTGATTGCAGAGCTACTCAGAAAATTGGAAATCAAATTGGCCGTGATGGTTGGTCTATGTGGTCTCCTTTTGGAACCAACAAGAGGGAGAAGAGAATGAAGGACAGGAAAATGAAGTGTGTCCTGCTGTATGGAAGACGAGTTTATGCAGCCAGAGTTTGTAAAGGGGGAAGCAAATTTCGTGTTATACCAGCTCTGATTCCTGAGGCCTCGGGGAACGCTCACCTTGAGGAATGAGTTGTACTTCAGTGGAAATTTGCTGTTGCAAAGAGGGACCCTAAACCCTGTCCCAGTGGTGAAGACTTTATATTGCAGCTGGGCCCCAGCAGCCTCAGAGCAGGTTGTGGTGCATCACATGCTGGGAGAAAGTCTGTGGCTGGAGAGAATTCATAGTTTTCCTGGGTGAAAAAGGACAAAAATGTGTGTGTGTGGGGGGGACAAAACAGCTGGGAAGAATTTTGTGTGATCCATGGCACTATGTTTCCATCCAGAGAACAGAACTCACATGTCCAGAACTTCAGCAGCCTTATCCTTGCATTTTAAACCCTCTTAACAGAGAGAACAATGCAGAAAATCCCAGAGGACACATGAGAAAGGAGGTTGTACCTAATCCCTTTATCATTTCTTTGCATTTACTTGCTAACAAAATATATTTTTCTTTAGAATGACCTCTGAGATTTTATACTATGGGGTATTTGGTTTAAAATGTGCTGTAACCTTCTTTTTTTTTTTTTTTTTTTTAAATTGATCAGATCAGCCTTGAACACTCAAAGAAAAATCTGCCTGCTCTGAATATTGCCTGAGGATTTAGAAAGGTCTTTCTTGGAAACAGAAGAACAAGATGAAACAATTATCTGTAAAGCATGGTAAGAGAGAAAAAGAATAAAGGAGTGAGTTATGTTTGACTTGTCTTCTTCCAAGAGATGATTTTTTTCTGGTTTTTAGAGTAGACTTTAGATGTGGGAGATTTCCACTGTCTTGCTAGGACAAGTTTCAGAACACGGGCAGTTTTCCTCCTGCTCTGGTAACTTGTAAACCAAAAAAAAAAAAAAAAGTCTTTGTTTTGGCAACTTCATTTGCAGTCAGACTGTATTATTTATTTCCTGCTTCAGTTGTTGGAGAAACTTTTGTAATGGCGGGTGTCAGTCAAATAAATGATTGTTGTCTTCCACCTGAGCAGAAGCAACACAAAAATTTCAACTGTGTAATTAATAAACAAGGAGCCAACGGATGTGAGAGCAATGGAAACCCTCTGATCACTTCCTCTGGAAGGGGCTGATTGCCACTCACACCTCGATGGCATCTGCTTGCAGATATAATGAAGAAAGATTATCATTGCTGTAAGTGACTGCAGTGACTCTGGTCAGCAAATAATAAAGACACTGTCTTAGTGATCAGCCCTGCCTCCCAGGTGCTAACACTGTTAAGTGATATCTCAGTGGGATTTTGGGTCCTCATTTATGTGACTGCAATAGAAAACCAGACGTAATTAATTTCATGCCGTTCCCTGCACTTCTAAACTGAAAACACAGTCACGACCAAAGTCAGCTTATTTCTGCACTGATGGCTTAAAGAAGAAGCAGTGGCAGACCTTTAAAGCAAAGAGCTTGGTTTAGTTTTGATAAATCAGTGTAAAATGTTGGCTGTATATGAGTTTTCTCCAGGGCCTCCTTTGGATCCTGATGGGGTGGAGGAAGAGTGAGCCATTAGCTGTGTCCTGTGGAAATGCGGAAATAAAATATTCTTTCGGTGTTTCAGCTCTTCCTGGGGTGCTGGCTGCTCTTGGGAATTGTGCAGAATCCTTCTGTGTCTGTCCTTACTCTCCTTGATTTGTAGCTTCAACTGTGTGCGAAAGGAGCTTAAATATGTGTCCCCATCTTCATAAAAAAGGGACAAGAGTGAATAATAAAATGGACCAGCCCAGTTCTGTTGGAGCATAACTAAAGTGAGGAGCAAGGAGAACTTCCAGACCTGCTTCTCTTTTACAGACCCAACCAAACATCCCAAGGACTGCCTTGTTTAACTGGAAGTGGCCCCTGGTTGTCCTGAGTAGGGTACCCGAGTATCTGAGTAGGTTTCCAAGGCTTGGGAAGCTGAGTGGAAAAGTTAAAAGGTGCAAGAGAAGTCTCTGACTTTTAAAGCCTTTTAACGTCCTCAAATTTCTGTTGTGGTCACAGGTGATACAGTGCAGAGTTGATAAATTCACCTGCTCTTTTATCAGGCCATTCTGTAAAATTTCTTTGGATTTCTTGCCTTCCTTGGTGACCATATTCCAGCTGAGTCCAGAACAAAGGGCTAAATCCTGCTGAAACAATCTGTCCCCAGGGGCTGGAGGCGACTGCCTCTAATGTACAGATAAAGTCAGTCATACCAGCTGCAGATGAAATCACAGAAGAAATCTTGCTAATTAATTGCATGAACTTTGATTCTGCCTGGTTTGAGATTCTCTCAGCCTTGCATAAAGACCTGGGCACCCATGCTGTACACCTCAACGGGGCTGTCGATTTTCCAAGGAAGACTAACATTTTTTTTTTTTTTCTTGGTGCCTAAAATAGCCCTGCAATTACTTCTGCTCCCGTGGTCCCGCAGTAACAAAATGGTTTCTGCAAACTGGGTTTGTTCACATGTGATTGAAAAGTTGCCCAACGTTGTTCTGCCAAGTTAGGCACTGATTCAGGTTTATGACCATATCATTAATATTTTAGTACCACATCAGTAACTGGTTGCTATTAATATGTAGTGAAACAGTGATATAAAAAGGGAGATGTTCCCAGTCATTTGGCAGAATTTGCATTACAGCTGGATGAAATTTATAACACATCTTCTGCAACCTACCAGTCTGAACTCCTGTTATTAATTTCTGCTGTGTTTATTTCTCCTTTATGTTCACTTTGGGCGATATTCTATCAAGTTTCCTGGCAAGCACCACGGTGGATATAGCTAATTTCAGCTGACTGCAGGGGAAGGACTCTGTGGAAAGTGAATTTTGAATTAGCACTGGTATTTGCAGCAAAAAACTCCCCCTGAGAAGTCTATTCCCCTCGGCCTGGCGTCAGCAGCACTTAAGTGCATGTGAATAGCCCTATTGACTTCAGGTAGGCAGCTGTTTAATTACCTTCCTGAATCAAGGCCAGGACCAGGAAACAAGCTCCCAGCACGGACCTGGGTGCCGGCTCAAACAGCTTGTCTCCCGAATGCCCAACTTCTGTGAGTGACCCACGGATTGTTTGACTCGGTAATTTGGCAAATCCTTTCCAGTCGAGAATAAATTCGAGGAAATCATCATTTGACGCACGGAGAGGTGAAATTTGTGCAGTGTATTTTTCATGACGAGGCAGCTATTGCCCGGATTTATTCAGCCTGCTTGGCTCTTCCTGTTTCAATAGGCCCAGCAATCACATTTTTTCCCCCCCACCTTGTATTTAGGAACTGTGAAATGACAGGTCTCTTGCCTCTCTACCAGGCAGGCACTGTGCTGTACACAGCATGCTGCACGCAGGAGGAGGAGGATAAAGAATGACATGCTACTCTGTAAGTTACAACTATTTTTTTTTTTTTTTTTTTTCAGGCTCGCATCTGCTCTTGTCCCTCTTCTGTTCTCAGATCACTCTTCGGCTTCCCTTAGGAATCCAGCTGTGTCATCACATTGTGTGGCATCCTAATATTTCATACTAAGCTGTAAGCCAATTAGGAATGACTACTTACCATGCTGAATCATAGGAAGAGAAAAGGATAATGTGTCCTTCATATAACGAACCTCCTCTTTTTTGGCAAGACAGATCACCTACGTGTTATATTTATAAGCCCTGTGGCTTTTCACTCTGCCCAATTAGGGTGCAGCTTCCCCTCACACTGCTGCAATATTTTAAGGGACTTATTTACAGATGGATGCTTATTGAAAATGCTGACCTGCTACCATTGTGCCTCATGCCACCTTTCATCTTCAGAGGCTGAAACACTGGACAAAACTTGATGTTGTAATCACCTTTAACAGGATGAGAACACGAGTGCAGCAAAATATAAATACCTTGTCCTGAGCTCCTAAATGAACTGGTGACCCAGAATGAGGGTATAACATTATGGCATGCCACACAGGGTTGAGAGAGGTGTTGATTAAAGTCCAACTGTAAAATAAAGCCTCTTACATCGAAAAGGAAGAAGAATAAACCATTGATGTGTATTTGGCTCGAAGTGTTTAGTAATGAGCACCAAAGAGAAAGATATTAAAATATATTTCCCATGCTGAAGTAATTAATGGGCTCTTGTGCCAGGTGTCTGAGCTGCTCAGAGGTTTGGGATAAACAGCGTTCCAGCAGAGGATGCAAAGTATCATTTATGGTTAAATGGGATGTTAGTTGCAGTGGAGCCTTTAGGATGCCCCCTTTCCTCCAAGTGGTGTTTCTTTTCCTGAACTGCTTCAGGAGCTATCGACTGTATTTATTGTCTGGGAAGAGATGCACTCCTTCAAATTTGCCTTTGGATCTGAGCAGTGCTGCAAACTGAGGACTCTGGTGACCTGTGTCTGGTACCTGCCATCCTTCAAACCTTGCCTAGTCTTGTTAGCCCTCATTGCAAAGCAAGCAGGGCAAGAGAGAAGCCAGTGAAGCAGCACCCTCAGGTGACAGATTTTGTGTGCAGTCGGGGTAGGGATCACACTCCTGAAGAGCCCTGGCTGTGGATACATCCAGAGAGAAGGGATGGCCTCTCAGATTTGCCTCCCCAAACTGTATTTCCCAAACCAAAATCAGCCATTTTTGTTGCCTCTGCTGCTCAGAGAGGTTGCAGCTGAACAAAATGTGTGTCTCTGGATTCAGACTCCAGCGAGGCCCAGCCATACCCTGCTAGGGTGCAGTTATTGCTCTGATGGTCACATCCTCTTGCTTTTCCTCAAAATACTTCTGAGATAAGCAAGTTCTCCCACGACCTGCTGGGAAGTAGCAGTGGAGAGTCCAGGCTGAACATGTGGGGCTAAAAGCACAGAGCCAGGCAGCTGTAGGGAATCAGGGAGATCACCTTTGTTTTCCGGGGTAACTAATCCCACCTGTACTGAGCTTGTTAGAGGGCTGCGATCTCAGTGGGGAATGCTGGTGGTAAGGTAGGGCTAAAGATGCTGTAGTATAAAAGCTTCTGCAAGGAGAGGAGAAAGGTTTTGGGTATTTTTCTTGCTCGAAGAAATCTAAAGTAAGTTGAAGTTAGTTCTGGTGTAAGGGTTTTGTGCTTTATCTGGAATAATGCTTGTTTTTAAACGTGGGAGTTCAGAAACCTCTTGGCATTCAAGATAAAATTGCCTGTTTAGGATCTGTACCTTTTTGTATTGTTATTCAAAAATGTCTCAGTTAATCATTGCAAAAGGCCTCGCCACCCTGTGTTGCAAATTTCTTTTTTTTTTTTTTTTTTTTTTTTTTTTTTTTTTTTTTTTTTTTTTTTTTTTTTAAATGCAGGATGTATGCAATTTATGTTGTTCCTCTCCACATGGATAAGGACTTATCTCAAATGTCAGGGTGGGGGAGGAAAGGATACCTGACCCAGAGGGCAGGAATATTGAATGCACTGGTGTTGGACTCAACATTCCTCTAGTATTCCCTGTAATAACATCAATCTCCGGGAACTCTCTTGATATAAATACAGAGCTGCTGTGCTTAATATATATTTCCAGAGGAATTTCATAGTAATTGAGCATTAAATGATGTCCACTTATCGTAAAGTGTTACTGTTTTTATTAAAAATTATAAATGGGCTTCAGCAGAACAGAATATACCAGATTCACACACCATCTTGATTAGTCTTTATGTTATAATTGTCATTGACCGCCTTTACTGTATTATTTCTAGATGGTTCGTAATTTTCCCAGCTGAACAAATGAAGATTTGTGAGCAAAGAAAGGCACTGACTGGATTATGTAGTGTCATTGATTTTTATTCTCCTTGTTTCACAGAACACACTGAAAAAAAAAATCTTGCTGTCTCTGTGATGGGCCTTATTAGCACCGGGAGGAGCTGGTGTGAGCTGATGGCAGTAACACGTGTGCTGCTCTGGAAATCTCAGCTTGAGGAGAAGGAGATGGCAGAGCTGACCTTGGGATACATCTGTTGGATGTCCAGGTATGACCTGAGCAGTCAGGATTTGTGTGTGTGGGGGAGGTCTTTGCCTACTGTACAGGTTGCAGTCAGCTATCACAAGTCCCTGTCTGCAGAACCAGGGACCTGAGGGCTGCACAAAGGGAATGGGGCTGACTGTTTTGGAGGCAAAGAAGGGCCTGTATGGGAAGCTGTGTCTCATTCAGTAACATTTAACCCTGAAGAAGATGATGGCAGATATCCCATCCCTGGAAGTGTTCAAGGCCACGTTGGACAAGGCTTGGAGCAACCTAGTCTAGTGGAAGGTATCCCTGCCCATGGCAGGGAAATTGGAACTAGATGATCTTTAAGGTCCTTTCCAACTCAGATCGCTCTGACTATGAAATATTGGCATTTCCCTTCTCTGCAGATGATGGCTTTTGCACAGGCTATCAGTGTACCCCACCCACATTGCCGCTCTTCACTGTGACTTTCAAAGCTTTTTGGGTTTGAAGATTTGAAATGGTTTCTCAGATATGAAAATTGAAAACTGATATTTATTTGTAAAATTTGACCCAAATCTATTAATTCTTGTATTCCTCCTAAGACTGTAAAAGAGGTAATTAGGTGTTCAGGGCAGAAAGGATCTTACAGAACAGTGCTACTCCATTTCATTATCATTAAACAACAAATGAGACACCAAAAAAATAGGAGGGGAACTGTGAATGGAAATTATGGAGAGATTCATTATTTATGTGTATGTTCTTGAGGCTTGAATGAAATGACATGTGTGGGCTAGAAATACAGCTCTTTCTATTCTTCAGTCGAGTCTGGTGTGATAGTATTTACCTTTTAGATGCCTGTATCTCTTATTGGGTCTTGATGCATCATGTAGTTCAGATTAGTAATGTGGCTTTTTAATTAGCAGGGCTTCACTGTGGCTTGTTTGTCTCTGCTGCTGATCTTTGTATTATCTGTAAAACACAGCCCATGGGAAGATGACCAGGAATGCCTAAAACCTTGTACAAAGCATTAAATGTTCTTTCTGGATCAGGAAAAGCGAACAAACCCTCTTATACAGGTATATAAGTTTCTGGGAACTTTCTGGAGTTCTGTTACAACTAAATGGGGAAATGCCTGTCCAGTTAAAATGAAAGAATATATTTTCTGGCCATGGGAGTAAAGGAGAGGTACAAATGGAACCCCATCTTTGCCCTTATTGTTTATTAATGCAGCCCCTGCTCCTTGTGAAAGCCTTAACTGGCCTGTGTGTTCTGGTTTGTATAAGAAATGACAGGAACGACTCCAGTCTCACTCCACAGACCAAACTTTTCACACAGCTCAGATAGAAATGAGCCCCTGGGGACCCTCAGGATGCTGCCTGTGCTCTGTGAGACTCTGTGATGGCAAAGCCAGCTCTCAGTTGTTAATCCCAACACATCATACAAGACACTTTCTATCTCCTCCTGTAATGTTAATGCAGCTGGAATTCCATAAATCAAATCTCAGCAGTAAAAAGGTTAATAAGTTTACACTATATAATTGAAAGCCATATTGGTGATTAAAAGGATTTTATATATCAGTTTTCTGGGTCACCAACTAATTATTTTTGGTGGCCTGTAATAAAACAAAGCACCATAGGCAGAGAGAGGCTGTAATCACATAATATATGAAAAAAAAAGCATTTACGTTTATTGGAGATGAGGTTTTGTACACCAGCTTGTTGAACAGCCTTTGAGGTTCATCCCCCCTAGTTTGGAGACAATGGGAGACCTCCTGTTCCATGCACTTGGTGAGGTTCATCCAAAGTTATTGGACTGAGTTTGGAGGTCTGGCACTCTCTCTCCAGAGCGAAGCCCAAGGGAACCAGCTGTCACCTGTGATGGAAAGGTTCTGCCGAGGCACTGGGGATCAGATTGCTATTATAATTCATTTTAATGCATTCTGCACGTACTAATCATTTATTGGAACAGGATCTTCTGTAATAGGGACATGACTAGCAAGAGACAGAGATGATTGATCATCCTTGCCTAGAAAGGATAGTTAAAACAAACAAAAAGCCCCACACCTTCTGTACAAGGGGCAGGTGTGTGTGTGTGTATGCACGAGGGATTGGGTATTCAGTGTGGAGATGGAGAAAAATTGAACCCAAAGCTTGAACTGAAATCTCTACAGTAAAAAAAAGAACCTTCTGTACAAGGGGCAGATGTGCATGTGGGCACAAAAGCTCATGTATTCAGTGTGGAGACGAAGAAAGACTGAACTCGAAACTTGAATCCAAATTTCTACTGTTCTGTCAGGCTGAAATGCCTTTTGGAGCCAGGAACCCAGGCACAGATGTTCCAAACTCTTGCCTCTGTTTTGCAGGTTGTATGTTTTATTGTATTTCTCTGATTGCATCAAGAAGCAGCTGAGGGCAAAGGCAGATGCCGGGTGGGCGGGTGGATTTGCAGGGAGGTGTGTTTGCACAAGTAGCTCAGGGATCAGGTCTGTAGTCTCTGGGACCTCCTGTGATCCTGTGTGAGGTGACACAACCGCAGCCTGTGTTCTGGTTAAACAACCCACTGCTGATCTCAGTTGTTCTGCCTGTTAAGCAAAGGGCAAACGGCACGATACGCCGAGCACTGGGCACATCGTTCCCACCGTCAGGGCAGGATCTGAGATGTGACCAGAAAAAAATGACCTGATGTTCAGACCCCTCCTGGGCAATGCTTGCAGAACCACTTTGGGCAGTGGGACTTTCTGTGACAAATGTGTTTCTGTAATATTTTTTTAAGATCTTCGCTACAGCTGTTAAATTGGCAAATCATTAACTCTTAAATGCCCATTGCATAAAATTGGTGCCGTGACATGTTGCGCTGTAATGAGCTAAGGTTTAAAGTTCTTTACTGCTAAAATAATTTGCTTGACGTCTGCTATATCTAAATAGGAGCTTTTCTGCACTGAAAAGAACATCTTTTTATTTAAATAAAGCTCTTAAAGTGTTTCCTAGCAGCATAGCTAAGGGGATACTTGGTTTTAAACACAGGCTGGCAAGGTTAAAAGTGGAACAGCAGTCGGGTGAATAATGGCCTATGAGTCAGCTGCTGAACTGGACTTGACAACCTCCATGTCACCACCGAGTCAGAAGTCATTTGTGTAACAGTTTGAGGGTAAAGAAGTAAAAAAATAAACTGGTAGTTTCCACTGGTAGAAGGCCATATCAGGGCTTTCTGAAACAAAGACTGAGAAGGGGGAAAGTTAAGCAGCAATAGTGCAAATGAGAAAAGAGTGTGGGTACGAATTGCATCCGTGTAGGTAATTCAAATATGTCAGTGCACCCCTCTGAAGTTCAGAGGAAAAGCAATGTGGTTAAAGAGTCTGACTGCTGGAGTCCTGGCTGACAGTAAGCAGGCCTCCCTCCCAGGGGTCTTTGCAGCTATAACTTGGTTAGCTTTCATTTGAGCAATTTGGGGCTAAGAAAGAGCCAAGTAACACTTCTGCAATCTGCTGTTGTTGCAGGGGTGGAACAGCAGAACTGCTCACCTCGCCGTCACTTTGTTCGGTCTCTCTCTTCGGGGAGATTTTTGTCACTGGATTGGCAATATCAGGAAGTTGTTATTTTTTCACACATAATCAGCAGCAGAAAGAGCAGGGTCCTGTTTCAGCCTCCAGGTGCTTACAGACATCTTTGTTAAAACTGACGAGGAGGGTGAGAACCGAATCGAAAGAGATGACAAGGTGACTTAGACAAGGCTTAGTGGTAAGGGAGTGCGTGGGAAGAGAGGGGATATCATGGCTTTCCTGGGAAAGGACTCCTGTCTGTGACACAGATAGGCCAGTTCTTCTGAATAATAAAATGACAACAATATTTGGAGGGAAATAACGTATTCTGCATGAGCATTCCTGTTCAGTAGCACTGATGGAGGTAACGAATTGCTGTGTGTTGTTCACTCCTTGTGACACATGTGGAATGGTGTCCTCTGGATGGAGCTTCTATCTGATATATTTTAGGCAGCATAAGCAAGGAAGGGAGGATCCCAAAAACTATTCTGTACCTGACCTAGAACAAGAAGTCAGGACCGTAATATGGCCTCTACTCCTTGTCACCGCAATCCTTTCAATTCACGCCATATTGCACAAGTTCAATATACTTTTGGGCTAAAGCTCTCCCGAGCACTTAGCTCTCTAAACTCCCTACTCAGCAGGTGGCTTATTTAAATGTGGCTGTCAGCTTGGCCAGTGGCCAAAAGCAAATGGCTCGATGCGTGAACTGCAGTGTTTGGGTTTAATTCTGCGCTCGCTCCTGCCAGCACAATCCTCCTGGCTCCGGTGGGGTTGTGTGGGGTACAAGTGAGTGCAATATAGGGCTGTCTGCTCAACTGTTTGTCAAATAAATCTATGGCCAGTCATTTGCATTATGTCAGCTAAACATTTGCCTGGCACTTTTCTCATCTGCGAGCCAGGGAGGAATTCTGGGTTGCTTGAAATGAAAACCATCGTTGTCAGCCCTCGCTTAACCAATGAGCGTTTCTCCCATCGCGTGTAAAGTAACTTCTTTTGCAACCCACAAGCCTGGAAGAGGAAATGTAAAGTTTTTCTAAACATCCAGTACAAATGGGGATATTAGCTGCTTAATTGAGTCTTCGAAATTCGGGTGTTATGGCTGAGCAAGTGAGATGGAGGGAGGAAGGAAGCACATGGTTTAAATTAAATATGTGGAAAGTAACCGCCGAATGATAAAAATGTATTTTAAAAGTAAGCAAACCTGGTTTCCCTCTGCCTCTCCATTAAATGTGTCAGGAAAGGGCCTTTACAACTAGGTGGTAATTAGAGAGGAAAAAGCACTGCTGGCAGAGCAGTCAATCTATCACATCCTCTACTGCCTAAATGTTACCAGCAATTAAACAAGTTAGTGGGGGAAAAACTTGACAAGCAAGTTTTATCACAGGATCATCTTGGTGTCAAAGTATGGGGTGCTCCTATTAGATTCCCTTGTGCAACCCCAAAGATTTAAAATCCGACCCCAGGAATGCATGTTCAAACCAAAGCAACTATTTTCTTTCCCAGACTACCCAGGCGCAGGGAAGATTAGAATGCTAAAAATAAAACAACCTTTCCCACCTCCCCCTTCCTCTCCCCTCCAAAGTCAAATCTGTCCAGGTTGACTGCTCCATTAAATTCAAGAACAAAAAGTTATAAATTGAACATAGGGAGAGCAGTGCCTTTTCTTAAAGTGATGTTTCCTCGCCTTAATGGATTTAGCTATGGCAGGGAGTCAGGGAGAAGCTGTCTTAACTAAATCTTTGACTGATTATGCATTTTTTTTTCTATTCATACAAGATAGATTCATCATTCCAATTTGTCAAGCTGGCGAAGTTCCAATTAATTACACCAGGAAAAGCTCAAGCTGCATTAGGCCTCTGTCAGGCCTAATCTAGTGCTTCATTTACTGGAGCCCCAAATGAAGAGATATCAGAGGTGTTGTTCCTCTTGGTACTTAATTTGATGAATGCCCTAGCAGCACGATCGGTGGCAGAGGTGTGTATGTGTGTGTCTCTTCATCAGCCACCACTGCTGAAGTCGTCATGCTTTCTCTACTAATTTGAGGGCTCATCTGTATACTGGATGTTTTTTTGGAAGGTCTATTCTTCATCGACGTGCCAAGAGGTTTCTTCTGTGTGTGCATGTGTCTGGGTGTGTTTCCAGATATGCAGGACCTGATTCTGATCTCAGTGGCGTGATGAGGTGGGATCCATGGCTTTAGGTGTAAATGTAAAGCAATGCAAGTTAGATTGCCTGCTGCAAAGGGCTGTAAATTTTGACATCCCTGTTGCGTGTATGCGGAGGAAGAGTGGCTTTGCACGTTGCTTCATGCAGCGCTCATAAGAAAGTGGGGGGTTATCATCCATGCCCACTGTAAAGAAGCGTTCAAAGGGCTTGAATAACCCCGAACAATTTGTTTGCTCTGTGGATTTGAATCTTTGGTACACATACATATGTGCTGTATCATTACAGTGAAGTAGTGTATGCAGGTCCAGACTCTGACACCACACTGGTGGGCTGCTATTGACTATATACATCCTATGCTAATTCTTAAATATTTTACAGTAAAGACACTATGGACCAAGAACATATGTTTCTTTTCTGCAGCACTTTACGTACGAACTATTCAGCATAAGGTGCCAGAATGCCAATATGTTTAGCTTACTTTTGGCTTTTAACCACTGCTGTGATTAAAGATGTAACTGCAGCAGTGCTGTCACTTTGCACGTAGGTTTAGGTGTCTCGGAAAGGATGCAGCATTAGCCAAGAGTGAAGTAGCTGTGTACCTTGGCTGAGTATAATGCTAAAAGTCGTCATTTGCCAGCAGTTACCATGCTGGGTTTCTGAGTTTATTTTCCACCGACTGTGTTTGAGGGACTGGTGTGTGCAATGATGATTTTTAATGGCAGCTATCAGACATGCATATGGTGCTCAGCAGGAGACTATTCAGAACAACCAAGGAGAGAATTGATGCACTGATGACTGTAGTACGACAACTCTGTAGACAGTTTGGACCTCAACTGGTGCTCATTTTTGGAAGGAGGGCCTTTGTATCTGTTAATGCATCAAATTTGCATCTGCCATTAGTGTGTCAAAACGAGGCAAGCCCTGTTGTACTGGGGTAACACCCTAAATCTTCTCTTAGGTGAGATTTTTGAAAGCGTTTCACTTTTGTTTCAGCACAGAATGAAATAAGGAAATTTAACCCCCCGTGGGAAATGTTGAAGGGAGAGCCAGACTGCAGTTCTAATGATCTTTTTTCATTCTGCTCAAGGAGGCTTTTCCTGGACGTATACATTTGAGGTTGGTTCTTAAATGTTCTGCTTAAGAAGTCACTAAGGACCAAAAGCATATGTTTCTTTTCTGCAGTACCTTATGTATGAATTATTCAGCATAAGGTGCCAGAATGCCAATATGTTTAGCTTACTTCTGGTTTTTAGCCTTATGTTTTATGTTAAGCAGGTTGTTTAAGCTCACCTGTTGAACTTGAAATAACTAAAAGCCTTCGTATAGTCTGGGCCAGACAACAGTGAGCTCTTGTAGTTTCCAAGTCTCTAGGCTGGGCCTTTGGTGGTTGTACTTGTACCCATCTGCTATGGGCTGACTTGGGTTTGCACCCAGCAGTTCCTTTATGTTTGCTGATATTTGTCTCTGGTTTACAAGCCTACTGGGGTATTTTGTGAGTGGTTTCAGTGTATGTTAATGCCAGGAGGTACCTGAGGCTGTCTTGAGCTGACATGAGCAATGTACCTGCTCTAGGTAGAGATTGTTCTGACTGGTTCTTTTTCATATGCACCACCAAGATGGTGTTGGAGTGAGCTCTATCCTTTAGAGAAATGAGAACTGTTTGTCCTTCTGCTGAGGAGACACAAGGTTGGAGGCTCAATGGATGTGTCCATGGGCTGTCTTCTCCTCTCATTGTGTGCTGATTGACCTCAGGGTTTAGCAGAAATGTGTCCCTGGAGGTGTACTGGACTTGAACTGTTACAAATTAAAACTAACAAAAGGGAATGTACATAACATACTACCGAAGGATCATATTCACCCTTGCTCTGGGACCAAAGTGAGGTTTATTCACTGCTAAAGTCTCACCTGATCTTTGAAAATACAGCCTACACAGTGCAATCATCACACTCAGTGGGTTAAAGACTCTGATGACTCCTGAGTCATTTAGACAAGACACAAGCGATCTCTTGTGGACAAAGGAAGTCCTGAAAAGGCCATAATCCACCCAAAATTTCTTTCTTCAAGGACGTTCCCTAGAAAGCTAAAGCTGTTCTTCCTTCTGTTCTCAATGAATTTTCATCTGCATCCAACACTGAATTCAAACTCTGCAGTAGTTTGGGTCATCACACGAGCATCTGTCTCTGAGGAATGATTACAGATGATGAGTTATTACCTTTAAATAAGGGGTAATTAATGCTTCCCACTCCGACTTTAATGAAAGGATTTCCTGATGGGGAGGAGGGGGACACACAAGGAATATATTGTATCAGTAATGCCCCTCTGGGAGTTATTGGCACAAAGTCTACGGTTAATAATTTGGAGTAACAAATAAATGTGGGCAACTTATGATATATGTTTGGAGAGAGAGGTGTCAAATTATTCATTATGAATTATTCTGCTAGTTCTGATGATGACCCAGCTGTTGAGGAGGAAGGGAAAGCTAGATCTGTCAGTGTAGAGAGACCCTCTTGACGTAATTCTGTTCCTTTCAAATGGAAAAATATAAACTTCCTCTGAGAACAGAAAATTAGATAAGACAAAAAGAATGGGATCCCTGCTCCAAATCCATTCTTTTTTTTTAGCTTAATGTACGCTAATGGATAATAAAAATGGTTGATTAACGAACAGCCGGCACGCCAACCAGCTGAAAAAACACATTTTGACAGTCAGCACTTGCAAAATCCATAGGTTAAGGACAAATTCAACCTCTGTCGCTGCTCTCAGTGTGGTCAGGTGTCCTTACCCAGACAGGGGTGTTCTCATGAAGAAAGGCCAGACTGTGTGTGTATATAGTACATGCGTGTGTGTAGATGAACACACATTGCCAGCTACATCTTTAGGGAGATTTTGGGATACTCTGTAGTTTGTAATACCTGAAGAAACTTGGTTGAATGGCAAACCAGTGTCTGGGAGCAAGGGAGCAAATCTGAGGGAGGTCAGTCCCAAGGCACACCCCCAAGTTGCCATCTGACTGTAAACAGGTTCTTGCTCCCTCCTTGGGCTTCTTCTCAAAGGTGGTGGTGAAACATCTCCCATTAGCTGCTTTTCTGCCTTT
This sequence comes from Empidonax traillii, assembly GCF_003031625.1. Classification (NCBI taxonomy): domain Eukaryota; kingdom Metazoa; phylum Chordata; class Aves; order Passeriformes; family Tyrannidae; genus Empidonax; species Empidonax traillii. Next base: position 2,097,565 of record NW_020955229.1, on the reverse strand, counting down.
TCAACAATGTGCTTTTTCTGAGAGGATGATGTAATTAATACCTGTTATGAACCCCAATGCCTTTTATGAGAAATGATGTCTTGAGCCACCAAAACTGAAAGTGAGCAGAGGCTCTAAACCCTCCTGGATTTGGTAACTTGGTCCCAAACTCTCTCAAGGCACCAAAGGAGAAAGCTCAGCTTTTCTAACTCTGAAGACACAGTTAGGACAGCCTGAGCCAAAGCATCTGAAACTATGTCAGTCAAGAGAAAATAATTACACGATTTCTGTGGGGCTTTGTCATGTTTGAATATACTGCCTTTAAATATGTGGGGAAGAAAATATCTCTGCTATGTGATGCTTGGTCAGGTTTAACACTCTCATGTCAAAGGGTCAGAAAACATTAATGCTCCCTTACTGATGAACCCTTTTCTAAAATATTAATAAACTCACCTGGCAGCCTGTGTGTCATCCCTGCTTTGTGTCTTGCACGCTGTGCTCACGTCTGATTAAAACGTGAGCTGTCCAGGGCAGGACCTGAGTTCAGTGCTGGCTTGCTTACTGGTGCTATTATAAATAATTAAGATAATTATCCAATATGTTTATGACAGCTGACTGCTTTGGGTCGGCCTCTCTGAGGGCTCCTGTCATCAATGAAAATTCTGCAAATGGAGGGGTTTGCAGACTCTGGCGCCAAAGATGGATTACCTGGAAGCTTTCAGAGCTATAAACAATGCACTTTCCATTTGCCTCCCTCCATCCTGTATGGAAATGATCAGAAACTGTAATTTTATAGTGTGAGTAAATGGGTGAGAGACGTCAACAGCACGAGTGAGAGAGAGGCACTGTCTTTTGCAGTGCCAAATCCCAGAATATTAAGAGTTTGCCAAAGGCGTTTCAGAGATAGGTTTCCTATCTTCATCAATAATTTAAACCATTCCCAAGTCTCCTCTGAGTAGCTCAGAATAAGAGCTGAAGGCACGGATGTCAGAAGGCAGAGTGACTCCCAATTAGTCAGGTAGAGTGCCTTCTTGTTGACTCAGCCAGGGCAAGGGTAGCTGTAAAACCCAGGCTTGAGTCCTTATAGATTCCGTAATAGTTTTCTTCTTTAAATCCGTGGTAATTTGTAAGAGATGAGTGGGCAGTCCAGTCCCTAATTCACCGGGGTGCTCATTAGTGCCATGGAAAAACACACAGGATGTTCTGTAAGTTGGCAGATACAGTTGCTAACGGGAGATGGGTTGGACAATCAGCACCACACTGTACGCGAGCAAGGCCCAGGAAGAGGTGGCAGCTTTTAAAAGCTGCTGGAAACGGTGGCGTGACTTGGGGGCATTATCAAGCTGGAAGAGTTTGCAGTGATGCCTTCTAAACTGGGACTTGGTCTTTGAAAGCATTGCCGTTAGGACTGTTGGATCTACGTGGAGTTTTGAAGAAGTGATGATATTTTGTCCTTGCACGCGGGGGTCCTGTTAGAACACTTTGGTGTCATGCAGAAAATTGCTTGTGGGCCCCTAAATCTGGGCCACGTGAGTGCCTTTCCCCGAATCAGACAATTTGCAGCAGCTCTCTGGCTGCATCTGCCTGGATGTGTCATAAAAACCCTTGAGTGTCCTATCTTGAGCATGCTAAACGTGTTTATGTACCACACAGCTTATTGTGCACTAAACTCATCCACATGGCAGGCAGTTTTCTAGTGTTTAGGCCACTATTTGACCCAGCTGCCATGGAGAAGGCTATATTAAGTCCAGCTGATCAGGGCTGTCTCCACACTGGAACAGGAAATTAGTCTCTATAGCTATGTGACTCTGTCAGCTTTTTTACGCATTTCACACAACTAATTTCCTATAATGTTCAGCTTTTCCTACTTCCCCCCCCCCCCGGTGTGAGTAACATTATTTTGCTATTGCATTCCCTGATGTGGCCTTCAAATCTAAAGCATGATACTAATTATGTATTATTCTTTTTTTTTTTTTTTAAAAAACTTTTCTCCTGACACTGCTTATTGCACCTGTTTGTGCCCTAGTGTTTTTAACTGCACGTGTTTCCATCCAAAACATGCTGGTTCCTTGCACTTGGTTTGGAATTGTGCTTTGCTGCTGATTCCTACATTTAATCACAGCTTTGCAGTGCTCACCTGGCCCAGTGGCAGAGCTTGACTGAATCTTTCCTCCTTTGAAAAAAAACGTGGATTTTTCAAAGCTGTCCCTTGTAATATTGAGATCTGATGTTTAAATAGCTGGTTACTAAGAAAAACATCACAAGTGCCTTGAAGACAGAAGTTTTGGGGATTAAGGTGAAGAGAGGATGAAGAGGGTGGGGTTGCAGTGAAGTGGGGATTCGTTTCCCCTCCATAGGCTGATGTTCCAGCACTGACTTCAGTCATCATGCAGAGTTGCAGATGTTGTTGCTCAGGCCCCAAGTCTTGGATTCTTATCATATCTATCTAAAGTCAGGAATCTCATTCCAAGAGGGACAGACCTTCAGCTCTGCACCTCAGATTTTCAAGGAGCAGGGTGTTATAATCAAGGGATGACAGTGTCTCACATATGGCTTGAGTTGTCTGTGTAGGCAAAGCCACTCCATGCATGCTCCTATCTCGTGGCAAATGCAAGGTAATCCATGAATCTGAAACTAAAACTCCAGATATTTGATGCTTCAGGTCTTGTCACTGCTTCTGTTAATATGACAGAATTTTGTCAGCTGCAAAATATGGTTTGACATTCAGTCCCGTTGTCCTGCATCCTTAAACTCCTGGGAAACCGTGTGATCCATGGCAGGACTAAATTCTCAACTAAATTACACTGCTTTGGGTCTAAGGCAACTCCTCTACACTGCAAGGATTTTGTCCCTGCTCTTCCCTGCTGTAGAGTGTCACCATGCCCGTGCTTTATGCCTCAGGTTTTACTGATCAGGTGGCTGGAGAGCTGGTAATATGCCACTGGGCCAGTGGCTTAATGCAGGAATTACTGGAAGCAGCAGTCTTGGAGTGCTTTTTATGAGGATAACAAGGCTTTTGCAGACATAAAAAGCAGGAGAAATGCTTATTAGTTATGGGGAAGGTGAAAGGCTTAGAAAACTGATTAGTGTAGCAGTGTGGTCAGATTGAAATGAAAGCTCAGTGGCATAATCGTTAATTGGGTGCTTACTTACCTACTAATTTGAGCTTGGATGTCAGCAGTACTGCACTTCATCTCAAACCAGAGGTCAGGCTTTAATGCTACATCATAAATTACGTAAAGGCACAACACTAACAATTAGATAATTATGGAGACCCATGCTGTTGCAATTTAACTGGGCAAGTTCAGGGCAATCATGACAGGAATAGTGCTTAACCCTGAATCTGCTGCCTTTCTTTCAACCTGACAGCCAAATATATGTGGCCAAGGAGGTACCCAGCTGTCTGGCAGCCCACAGGTTAAAAGCATCTTCCTCTATTAGTCAGATTCATCAGATGGCCGGGGCGAACTCTGAGGCAATATTGCAAAAACATTAATTATGGTTCAGAGAGAAAAGCCTGTGTTTTAATCTGCAGGAGATTCTGGGCAGGGCACAGCAGTCAGAACTGGGTTTTTTTGTGTTCAAGGCACCGTTGTGTTTTTTTTATTCGTTTCTAAGCCAAGCCTGTGTATATGTTCAGTTTATTTACTTTGCTTAAATAAACCACCAAGCCAAAAATAAGGTTGTCTGCAGGGATCTCTTTCCATATATCCGTGTTGCACGGGACAGACACACCAAACCTTCCATTTCCAGTGCTGGAGTCATTCCATTGCCCTCAGCTTGTCTGCCTGGCTGGCAGTGCTGCTTTGTGGGGCAGAAGTAGCATTGTAGGGCAGGGACAAGGCCACTGCAGAGGGTGGCTTGTCCCCAGCAGTGTTCCTGCTGTGACCCTGCTGGAAGCCTCACCTGCAGCCTCCAGTGGTCATTGCCCATCAGTCCCAAGCACATTCCAGCATGGATCCTCTTGATGCCCTTAATGGCTTTAGTGGGGAGGGAGTTCAGTCAGCCCTGGACATTTGGAAATTCAAGAGAGATTGAAGATCAGGGCGGAAAACATCAGTCAGGTGGATTGAAAAGTGATTGACAGTGGACTGAAATTAATAACATGCAGATCTTGAGTTGTTTGGCCGTGTGGTTTTAGACATAAAGCAGCATACCCTCACTGAGAAATATGTAATGAACAGTGATTTCTGTGGTGTCTTAGGAGCCTACAGGCTTTATTGGATTTAGGCCTAGGGCTTTTTTTAGTGCTGTCCTTTTACTTTTGTTCCTGATCCTTTTAGCAATCAGGTAAATCGCTCACACCGTGACATTTCATTACCTCTGTAAACATTGGGTTCTGTCTGTGCTTGGCTGGGGCTGAGTAAACTCTGGGCATAAAAAAATGAGAACTGCCCACTGCTGGCATTCTGGCACTGTTTTCCTTATTCAGGACGTTTTTTATAATCAGCAAAAAAATTAGTCTTTCAAGGAGGCATCTCCTATTACTAGTAATGGTGTTTTATGGTGCACTGTGCAATGTTGTATGCCAACATTTTCATTTTTGGGTTGAGGGACTGTGTGCTTTTGTTTTAGCCACGTCTTGCTTTAGCTTTGGTAGGTAAAATTCCTTCAGGTGCTAAGTTTGTTATAAAAAGTGCTAGGAAACCCTTAGCTGTGGCACATTGCTTTGAAAAATAATCTTATAACCTTTATATATGGGCTGCAATATAGCATGGTCAAGTAATGACACATCTGGTTACCTATTATTAAGGGTTGAGTTATGGTATGCTTTTTGTTTTAATTAGTCTGCGATAAACAAAAACTCAGGGGCTGTTCTGCTCTGGTAGTTCTCATTTTTCCTGCAGCCTTCTCTGCCCTTATGGGTTTATTAGTGTAGAAAAAGTGGCATGTTGCAGTTGCAATGTCTAGACTGCTGTGGTAGACCAAGCAGGAGGCTTGGTCTGAACCAAATCTCCATCTGCAGTGCTGCAGGGCTCTGGGTAGGTCAATGTTACATTAAATTTGGTAGCTAGAGGCCATGCCTGTGCCCAAATTCCCTACCAGCCCTGCAGGGGCCAGGTTATTCCCTTTTGGGGTGCTCTTCAAAACATGGGGGGAGGAGATGGACCTATTTGCTCGTGTTGCTTGCGAACTGGATTTTTTTTTTTAAATTCCTTTTTTGCCTCTTGGTACTCTTTAAAGGGGAAGACAAAGCTAAATTTTGCCGCGATTGGGCTACACTTGGCTGTTTGGGTCTGAGAGCTGCGTGCAGATATTGCTGGGGTCAGTCCTGAGGTGGCCAGGAGGGATTTTTCTGGCCTTTATAAAGAGAAGACTGAGAGTAGGGACACCAGAGCTCCCTCCAAGCAATAAACCCAATCCCATGTTTTGGCTGCCATCCTCCCAGTGCTGCCCTGGGGAGGGCCAGGCCAGCGGGTGTTGGGAATGGCCGTGCTACACAGGGTCATGCTGGGTCTGAGTCCAGGTCTTGAAAAGCCTTTAATGGGTTGGAAATGATCCTCAGTGCAGGGGACATGCAGGAGCAGCCTTGCAGGCATGTTGACAGTTTTGCCCTCCTAATAAACGTGACACTGCTCTCCTGCAGCGTCTGAGGGTATTCATGGCATGAAGCCTTTTCCAAAGGGGCTGGTGCCTTGGGTCTGTGACAATCTGATCAGTGCTGTAGACCATGACATAAAAAGACCAGCAATTCCTCCTGGCAGGCCTTAGTAGCAAAAAAACCTCATTTTATAAATAAACCCTCTTATGGGAACTGCAAAAGGAAGCTCTGTCCTTAGGACAGTGCAGGCCCAAAGAAGCTGATGTACCTACACGTGTAGCTCCTGTGCAGATCCCATCAGCAGTTGCTCACGGTTGGAGCTTGCCTGGACCAGAGGCAAACCTCTGGCAACCCTGGAAATTTCACTGCAATATTTGGGCTTTCTCTGAAAGCTGTAGCTGCTGGATGGAAGGGAAGGAACTAGAGTTGCAGCTTTTGTTTTAAAAGGCACAGGTTTCTAGAGCTGGGAAGGAGAGCTGAGCAACATAAAGCAAGTGTGCCCTCAAGGTTCAGAAAGCAGAAGGAGAATGAAAGGCACCTGCAGTGATTTCTTTTAGAAGGATCACTTGATGTTTCGCCTTTTCATGTGGCTTCTTGACACCAGTGTCAGGACTTTTGCCTCCCTGGGACTGGTGCCAGCATTCGCAGAGCAAAGAGCAGAGGCTGGTGCTGTGGTTTGCTCATCTGGGCAAGATCCCAGGCAAATGTGACAGTGAAATGCTCTGCCTGAAGCAGATCAAATGTTTGTACTGTGGGTTAAAAATGCAGCTTTGATGAAGCACTTAATGCAGCCGTAGCTTGGTGCACCATAGCACTGGTCCCCATTCATGGAATTGATTCTGTAGCAGTCATTAAAAATCCTGCCCATACTTTAACTATATGCCTTTCCTCTCCCTACCTCACAAACCAGAAAATATCCATAAAGTAAGCTTTCATCATTCTTTCTGTCTTCAAAACCATGGACCACTCCCACTGTAGTGTCTTGAATACTGACTGCCATTGGATTTATTCCTGGTGGGTTGGGAATTGGGTTGAACTGAAGAAGAACACCTGAACTGCACAGCTGGCCAAGCAAGTTCTGTAATCTCTGCACACTGGGAACAAAACTACAGGTCCAATTTACTCAATATCTGCAGAGACCTCAAAGCTGTGGCTTGTTCCTTCCTCATCCCCAATCTCTCTGGGTTATTCTTTGGCATCAATAGTGCAGGAGATCACCAGCTCTCCGGGAGTTCAGCAGCCCCTGTACACAAAGGAAGGAGAGGAATATTGACAGTTTTACTGTAAACTTTTTTGCTTGCATCAGTGGTTTGTTATTCACATGTACAGCAAGGCTCTGTATCAAGATAAGACCATTTGGGATCCAGTGTCTGGAGAGAAGTTACATCTCCACAGGTCTCTGGAGTTCAGTGTTTCAAAATAAGGTCACTGAGTGAATGGTGACATTGCTGGATGGTTGGACTTCTCTGTCACTGAGGAGGATTTATGTGAGGTGGGAGACTCCTGGTGAGACCTGCAGGTGATCTGGGTAAACCTAGGGGGATAAGGCCAATGTTTCATCTCCTCTTGCACAGACCAGGTGGTTCCAGCCAGTGTAAGCTTTTTCACTCACCTCCTATGCCCTTCCCCGAATATTGGAGAGACAGGCAGGCCAAAACCTAAATCTTGTCCTCTACTGGTTGGAAGGGCGAAGGTCTGATTTCCATCCAGCCTGGCTGTGCCCCACCATGCTGTAATGAATAGGTTATGCCAAGGCTCAGTTTTCTCTGCTCCCAGTGGCGACGCAGCATTTCATGCCCTGTGCTGTGACCCCTCTGTCCCGTGCCAGATTCCACCTCTGCACAATCCTGGAGCTGGGGACTGGACTCCAGAGGGATCCTGCATGCAGAAGAGCCTTGACAGAGAGTGCAATAACCCTGATTACAGCCCTGTGTCACAACCCTTCCCACGGTCCAAGGTCAGATCCTGTGACTGTGCAAAGCCTCAGGCAGCATCTCAGAATTGTGTTGAAGGTCAGTGTGCTGGTCTAACTTACTTACACAAAGTCTAGGTACTTCAGAGCAATTGTAGGCTTCACATAAAGTTCTTTTTGATCTGGACATTTTCTCTCTCTTCTTTGGATATTTGTTTACAACCAAACCTGAAACTTTAACTGCCTTTGCCTTCAAAAAGCTGAAAATAATGGTTTTTGCAGAACAAATTCTGTCTCTTGCATAAAACAGAGATGTTCTACTGTAACTAGTATGTCATTTAAATGTGCATTGATTTTTCCAAGTGAAATTCCAGTAAGAAATCCCATCACACTGCCACTTAGACTCCCAACAACATGTACAGGTGCAATGCTGCATGCACTGAAATTAAAGTTGTCTTTAGGAAACTTGGCATTGTGAAGCTTTTCCCTGGTTTCAATCAGCAACAGCAGTGCTGTTGCCAGCAGTACTAGTGCTCCATCTGTGAGAGGGAGTGGGGAATTTAAACTGGACTTTGGTGGCAGCCAGTGGTGCCCAACTGCAGTAACTGTGTGGCCTGAAAAAAACAAATTCTGTGTGCTGGTGGTGCAGCTGCCTCTGGATCAAAATCTCCTGACTAGTCTGACCAGGCTGGGCTGGAAATCCAGCAGGAGCAGTAGCATCTGGGGCTTGATTTCTCTTCTTAGTGGTAAAAAAATGTAAGAATTCCTATTGCATTAATGCTTATTTTTGATACAAATGGCAAAACAGTTCAACAGACAGGATCTTTGCAGCTGAGAGATTGAGTAACAAGGGAAAGAAAATGTCAATGCAAGTTAAAGCAAATTTAATAAAGGAAATAAAAACAATATACTGACACTGAAATATAATCTTAACACTCTGACTGCAACTAACTGAAGCCAGGAAATTCTCAGCTAAGTGTTCCCTCAGCCCTCTTAAATCAGCCCGGTTTGCTTAGGCGTTGTTGCACATAAGCGCCTTTACGAGCCGGCCCCAAAACTCTGGGTGATAATATGAGCACTAAGAAGATATTTATTTCATCAGCTGTGTGTTTGGATGGATCTGGGATGGATGAATTAGCAGTGATTCTGCAAGCCATCAAAAAAAAATCAGCTGAACTGTGGGTTCACGCTTGCACAGGTTGCAGGATCAAGGTCGCTGTGCTCCAGGAAAAGTGCAATCCATAAGGTGGGACCGAAGGCACAAGAGTATTACTGAGGTCCCTTTGTAGATGCTCTAATGCTGCTTTTCACAGATACTAGAGAATTGATCTTCACAAAATCTATACATTAAGGAACCTTCCTTTGCCAGATGAGAGGCTGAGGTCCTGAGAGAGTGTGGTTTGCCAGCAGTCTCAGAAAGTATGCGTGGCAGTGCCAAGACTTGAACTCAGTGCCTCCATTTGGTGTTTTAGTCCCACTCATGGACTGGAAAGAATTAAAGGGTTCAAAACTTGGGAGATCTGAACTGCCCTACGGGTGCATTGTTATTTAGTGGATTTTAAATAGAGCTGAGAGGGAGCTCACCGTGCCCTGCTCTGGGCTGGGATTTGGTTTTGGGAACTGTGGGTCTCCAGAACCAGAATTTCCTGGAGTCCTGCTTGAACTGGAGACTTAGGATGAGTGCTGGGTCAGGATGGAGCTGCTGCACATACCTGCTTTGGAAATATGAGAGGATGTTGACATGGGTGATGAGCATTTTAAGAAACATGGTTTACTCGGTAGCAATCTTCCTTCTCTAAGAGAAAATGCTGTCCTTGAAAAAGGAGATAAAGATTGCCACTCACATCTTTTCTTCATCTTTCACCAGAAATCTGGCCGTTAAAATATATTTGGAGTTCATTTCTATGCCAAAAAAAAAAAAAAAAAAAAAAAAGCCTTTCTCGCACAAGTAATCCTGTGAAAGCCTTCAGAGCCCGCTTGAATCATTAGGTCTGCAGATCTTCTGGGTGAGATAACATAAGCAACAGTTGGTGCCAAGTGCTTGTGTTTTCGTTCCCCCACCTCTAAGGAGTCAGATCAACCAAATTTGAACTTCCTGATACTGTTTGCAGTTGAATGAGAAAACACTGACATCGGCCAAATAGATGCCTTGTTTTTTAATTCTTGCTTACGTTCAGAAAATGCACCTAATATTTTCTGTTGGAAGCACAAACGGATTTCTTGCCCAGATTTGCCTTGCTGCTGGATTCCATGTCCAAGAAGCTTTGACCTGCCTCTGCCTCTCGAGTCCTCATTGCTAGTCCTGACCATCTCTTTATTGAAGAGCCTTCACAGTCCATATCCATCCTGCTTATCACTCTTACTCAGTATTGACAAATCTGTGCCCACTTCTGACAGGCCTCAACTAATTGATTTTCTACCGGCCAAGTTTTCTAGCAAACACTTTTGCTGTATCCGGCCTTATGAGTTCCCGCCGGGCTCAGGGAAAGGGAGGGAATATCTTCAAAACTATGTATTTTTGGAATATTTAAATTCTGCTTCCTCTCCTGCTTTCCCCCTCAAAGCCTGTGACAGGCAGAGGTGCACTGACACGGTACCAATTAAACATTTTTCATTCCTTTTGCTTTTTTTTCCCCTTGTTTTTTCATCCGCCTCCACGTGGCGTTTCTGTTTCCTCCTACTCAGGCTGGGAGATCTGTGGGACCGGGGACTGACATTTTGTCCAGCCCCCAGAACGCTGAGATCTTAATCTGTGCTTAGAACTCCCAGAATCTGTGGCGGTACAAGCATTAAATGGTCTCTCCTGCTTGCGTGCAGGAAAATCCAGTAAACCCATCTGGATATAGCTCAGCCCTGCTTTTTAATTCCTTGCTGGTGGCCCACAGTGTCTGTGATTGCTTTGGGAAGGCTCTGAGTGCTCCTCCTGCTGATCTTCCCCACGCCCAGTGAGGGCCTGGCTGCCACGCTGAAAGGGTTAGACGCAGAAATAAGTATCAGCACCTTTCTCTTTTCCTGTAGTCTGAGGGTAGGAAGCTATTTTCTTTCTTAAAATCCCATTTATTCGCTGTAGTAATTCAGGGCCTGACTTTTCTTGGCTTTTACCTACCCATGACTACAGGACTACAGGGCTGGGCCAAATCACAGCATAGCCCGAGCTGTCAGTCATTTTAATAATTATTATTAACCCCCTGCTGATGCTTTTCCACATGAAAGCAAAAGGCTCTTTGGCACTTTTCTTACTTTTCTTTAAAAGATGGAAGGTGGAATAACAAAGTTCTTAATTAGCTGAGCTGGCGTTGGAAAGCTCAGTGTCAGATTTCCAGGTCAGTGTTTGATGGAGGAATGATAGGGGGAAGTGATGCATCGACATTGATTAAAGAGCAGTGATGAAGCAAGATAAAATTGACATTTAATTCTTCCCAGCTAAAGAAATGTGACTGACAATACTTAAAGGTGAACAGTCTTATTTCTTGAATCAACAATGCAACCTGTAAAAACATCCGTCACAGCAGTCTTTTCTTAATTACCAACATCTAATTAGCCCCAAATCGCTGTAGCGCACTGATTACAATAAAAGGTGCCTGCCACTCTTTCTATTTTGGGTATAGCTGAGAAGGGCAAAGGATGGGAAATTAACTGGCACTTCCAGTTGCTTCATCTGGAGACCTTGCAAAGAGGAGTCAGCTTGTCTCTCTATTCTCCATTCCTTAGTCAAACAGAATAGTAATCCCAGGTGAGTGTTTTTTCTTGGATGCTGACTGGGGACAGCTCGCTGGAAGCACCAAGAACCCCCAAGAGGGGTGTGAGGACACTGCAAAAAGCCAAGCTACTGCCTTCCCTGCTGTTAATAATGGGGAGGAATTAATATTTTATAAGATTAAACTTGTTATTGTTGTGGAGTTTTTTTGGGGGGTGTGTGTGTTTGTTTTTTGTTTTTTTTTTTTTTTTTTAAGCTTCTTTAAGTTATCAATTGTCTCTCTTTAGTATAAGACCAATCCAGCCTCCTTTCTTCAGGTTGACAAAAAGCTTTTGATGATTACTTCCCACCCCTTAGCTTTTTTCCCTTTAAAGAAACAAAGGAAGTAACAAATAGAAATCCCCCAAAACTGGGGGGCAGCTAAAGCCCCTGTATGTCCGTGTTGCAGAAAAGAGCATTTGAGTGCTAACGTTTGAAATAGCAGTTAATGCTCATTTTTGAGCTCTGATGGAGTTGAAATATTGCTTGTTGCACCGAGGTGATGAAGACAGGAGGTAAGATCCCAGAGAAATAGCATCCTTTTATCAGTAGATGGTAGTATAACAACATGGAAGGAGCGTGGCTGCTCTGAGGTTGTCCCAAGATCCAAGCTGTTACACTTGAATCTTAACTGAAAAACAAGACAAAGAGAGGCAGAGGATAAGTTCAGACTCCTGTTATGTTCTACTTTTTCACCAAATAGTAGTTTACAGTGGAGGGAATGAATGTGTGTTTTTCTTCATGATTTATGCATGGTTTATCTAGAGTAGTGTAAATAATTGATTATTTTTGTCCTCTGGCAGAGCAAAAAAAAATTAAAATAAATATATATATATATATAAGCAAAATAAGAAAAAGTTAGGAAATCAAATAGTGAAAGGGAAGGAGCAGACTCTTTTGTGTCAAAATAAGTGTTTTATTTTGCTCCAGAGCAACTGTTTTGTTCTATAAATGCTTTTCTTTGAAGGGTGGTTTGAATCATTTAACATAAAAGAAATTGCCAAGCGAAACAGTTGTAGTTCAGTTCTGACTTGTACATATCAAAATAATGGGTTTTAAACATTATTTCCTTTCCTGTCTCTAAGGCAAAGAGTTTGATGAAACTGGAACAAGCCTCCCAGAAGATGGTGCTGCCAAAACTGAAATTATGATGAGGATATTTCAGCCAAGGCAGTGGCCATCCAGACTCTTGGTTTGGTCATGCATTTCCTGCTACAAAAATACAAATAAACCAGAATAAACCTGCAGAGGGGCCTCATCCCTCTGTAAGCTCACATTTGCAAAGCCTTTTAGATGTGGGGGTTTTTTTGTATTTTTTTTTTTTTAAATTAAAAGCAGACTTTTCCTGTATGTGAGCTCAGGGATCCCAGGGGCCGGATTCACAATGTAAATGCACTTAGGCTAAAGAGATCCATATTGATTTGTTCCAGCAGAGGATCTGGCCCAGTAGGAGCAAACTCTGCTTTTTGAGGTGGTATTGAATTTGTATGTGTTGAAATCTGTGCTTTGGAATTAAAATCAAGGATTTGATAGCAAAAAAAAAAAAAAAAAAAAAAAAAAAAAAAAAAAAAAAGAGAAAAGGAGGGATTTGTAGAGATGTGGCAGGCACTGTTTTCACTCTCCATGTCGCCTTATTAGCAAAAGCGCCGTTGTAGGGGTGATGTTAATGAAGATAAAGGGCTTTTTGGTTACAACTGGATTCTAATCCAAACCCTAATCTATGTATTTGCTAATGGTCAACAAATGACAATTCTGAGGGGGAAGAGAATCCAAGAGAATTTTAGATTTCAAGCACATTCTGACTGGTTATGTAGCTTGTTGAAGAGTGGTGCTGTTTCTTTTTTTATTCATTAACATTTTTTTCTCCCTCTGTCTCTTAAATTCTTTACTGCTAAAAATCCATCAGCAATACCAACTTTAAAGTCCACTCCAATAAATGTACCCATGAATTAAAATCAATGCTACAGTTTTAATGTATGAATGAATAATAGAAGAAAACCACTGATAGTGCGTCTGCAAGAAGTTGGACTTCCAGCCTTAGGGGTGTCCCTTTGGAGCTGTGGCCAGTGGGTTTACAGCAGGATTTTACTTTGTCTTGTATTACAGAATGGTTTGGGTTGGAAGGGATCTCTAAATATTTGGTGTACACACCTGTAATTCTGGTATGGTTAATGGCTAATTCTGCTGTTGGACATGTGATAGGTTGGGATGTAACAAGAAATGGTTCTTCATACTCAGTTACTTTGAGGTCAGTGTGTGTATGTGAGGTGTGTATAAATATATATCCACTACTTAGGTGTTTAGTGTCCCTGACAGAAACTCTGTGAGGAAAGCTCTATCTTTACATCTTAACTTAAAAAAAATCTCTTACATTAAAAACTATCTGCATAAAACAAAAAACACAATGAACTGGCTGGCCATGGACAAACTAACCCAGCTTACAGCAGACTGGATGTAAGTTTGTGGTTTTGTGTGATGATACCCCAAGCGCAGCCTCATCTGGGTAGAGATGTGTGATGTAAAGGAGATCCCCAAGAGTTGGATGAGGTTTTGTGGGATGTAAACATCTTTCAGGGTGGAGAGATGGACTCTGTGCAGAAGGGATGGTGCAACTGAAAGAAAAGAATCTCTCAGTGATTTTAAGTGACTTTAATTAAGGTGAGACTGGTGCTACCACGCCTGAGTGCCCGTTGCTTACATCGAGTGCTGGAAGGCCAACTGCACAAACATGGAGCATCTTGTGCTGCTGCGCTAAATCCTGCTTGGCAGGAACCTCCCTGTTCCTTTCCAAACAGGGAACATGTGTGTGTGCACATCTGGGAATGACAAACACAGCTGGGCAAACCTGTGCTGTGAAACCACAGCCTGGTAGAAAACCGGATGAGCCTCTTACTTGCAGGAGCTCAGGCGAAGGAGATGCAATAAATCCTGCTTCCCGTTCGGGTAGGGAACCTTCAGATGACAGGATGGCTGAAACAATTCAGTTCTGATGTCTTAATCCTATTCCAGTGAAACCAGCTGTGTAGTCCTGTGGAAGATGAGCTTTTCCCCAAGGAATGGGTGACAGGTGTGTGGGCACCTCTGGATATGCCAGGCAGCAGAGGAAGCAAGCTTTGTGTCTGAGGCTGGAGGAGCTGCTTTGCAATGCCTTGCTCGTCTCCAGGGAAGGTGGGTTTTGTGCACAAGGTGCCAGAACATGAGCTAGGAATATATAAAAATCCAGTTCCCAGCAGGGATGGATGCTTGTGAAGGATCTTCTGAAGCTTAATGCCTCTGTGGGCCTGTCTGTATGGAGCAGGCTGAGAGCAGGGGATCTTCTCAGCAGGTTAAATATCTCTGTGCTGAGATGTTTAAGCCTGAAAACCATCTTGCTAGTTAATTTAGCAGAAGTTAGTGTTGGAGTGCTTTGGAGATGGGTGAGCAGAAGTTCAGGCTTTTACAGCAGGGAGGTCAGCAACAGTAAAACCAATAAAAAGTGACACTGTAGAGGAGGGAGAGTAGACAAGAGATGTATTGACCCTTCCATAGTCTGTGAGAAGGAAGAGGAGATTGTCCTGCTCACACCAGTGTCCCCTCAGCTCAGGTGTCACTCCACAGGTCTGGGGAAAATAACAGAAGAAAACACACCAGGAGGAAGGAAGTCTGAGGTGATTGATAGTTTTTCTTGAGCTGTATTCTTTTTGTCTTTGTCGGAGTAAAGAGATGTTCATGTCATGAGACCCTGGGAAAGAGGCCTGATGAGGTGGGACCCAGCTCTGGCAGCACATTTGCCAAAGGAGGGAGAGAGGATTCCTGGTTTTCATTTGTGCAGCTGCAGAGCAGAGCTCCTCCAGAGCTAGAGATCCTGCAAAGAGAGAGGGTGCTGAACTCAGCTGGAGTTTCCACTTCTTCACTTCTGAGCTTGTCCCACTAAGAAGTTTGTGCAGCTCCTCTGTTGCACTCACTGGCTCCAGTAATAAAAGGAGATCACCCAGGTGCATCCAAAGCCAAACTTTCATCTGCAAACTGCATCTTTGACGATGGGATTGTTATTCACTTACACAGAGCATTGGCAAAGCCGAGGAGCGGTTCAAATCCAGGGCAAAATTCCTATCATGCAGGTGGATGCTGAAAAACAGGACTGGCTTGTGTGTGTGCTGCATTCAGTAACAGAAAGTCTGGGATGAAAGTGTTTCAGAGGCTTCTCTGCCTCACTGAAGGCTTGACTGAGAACATAAAACTCTGTGTAGGCAGAAGTTGTTTAACATTGCTTTTAAATACCATCAAATCAGTAATTTTTCTTTGTAATTTTTCCAGCTGTTTGTGTATAAGGCACCTCTGGAGAGCACTTTCTGTGCTCTCAGAATCAGGAATTATTTTGCCAGATTAGCTATATTTAAATAAATATTTGCATTTACATCATAAAGGCTACATATTTTTTGTCTGATAATCATTGGAACAGAAAAGTATGGCATGTTTTTGCAAAGTCTGATATTGGGTCTAATTTTCTACTGTTCTTCAAGATTTCATGGTTTGGGTGGTATTTTAGCCACACTCTGCTCAGAAATGTAAGCAACTGTCACTGGAGTGCAGTTCATCAATAACCTGTCACTAATTGCATTAATAACAACATCAAGGATCACAAGTCTTACCTTAATTCTCCTCCTCCCTGAAGCTGTCTCTCCCCCTTATCCTGGCAGTCCTCGACTCCATGGACAGAATGGAGTCTGGGATGGGATTCCTCTTCTGGTGTACTTCTACAGCTTGAACGATTCATGAGCCATCCTGTTCTAGTATTCTGAGAGAAAAAGGCACTTCTAAGGTGTGATTAATCTCCTCCAAAAATAGACCTTTAAAGGAGGGAGATGAATAGCATTCTGGGAGTGCTTGTTTTGGTCCTGCCGCCTCCCTTAGATGTAGCATTCACAGCATCTAAATATAGACGTGATGAATTTGATCCTTGGTGTTGTTCTGTTAGATCTGATGTAAAGACTGTAGCAGTCAATGGCAATACTCTCATGGAGGTGTAGTTAGACACTGCATTGATCTTACTCCCGATCCCTTACTGTGCATTTTAATTTGAGCCAATACTGTCTCCTCTTTCAAGAGGTGGAGAGAAAACACAGTCAATTAAACCATGAAAGCCACGGAGCTCGTTCAGTGATCCAGACTGACTGGGAAGTTACATTTGAAACCGTTCACCTATTCCATTAAAAAAAAAAAAAATACCAGGGAGTGTGCATCCCTGTAAAATAATGATGGGCAGAATAAACCGTCTGCAAGTATGTCGCCTACTCCATACCATTTAATCAAGAAGCAGTGAGTGGAACTGGCCTAACATTTACAAAGGGAGAACTGACACAATGCATATTTGAACACCATGAGAAATAGCATCACCGGGGACAGAGAGTAAGTTTAGTTAATAATGAATGGCACATCCTATAAAATACCATTACACAGTGTTCAAGGCCCAAGAATGATGACATAATTATTAGGAGACTGGGAGATTAAGATATAATTTAAAAAAACATGACAGGGGAGGGTGTAATTGGGGAGACAAAATACACAGGAAGTTTGTAATTTACATGTCAAAATACCTTTTTCATGTTTTGATTGGATTGGACGCCGCCTTTCCACTTCATTTATCTTGGCTTCAATTAGAGGCAGGAGAAATGACATCTCATGTTCATATTCTTGACACACACTGCTCATAGACACTTTCTAATTCTAACAGACAGTGAGGGGAAAAGGGAAACTCGATTCTGCCTCCGTCATGGACTTCTTAGTTAACCCCTAATTTGTTTCTAAATGAGGCTGTCACTGTGGTTCAAATGAATATGCGCTTAGGAATCGGGGTGTGTGTTTGGATATTAGCTTGTAGGCTGGGCTTGGCATGTTGCATGGCTAGTTAGGCCCAAAAGCTGCTTTTCTCTTTGGAAAAGAAAATACCAAAAGCCTAGAACATTTCACCCTCCAAAGAGGAACTTTCCCGTACGAACAGGGCAGGCTGTTTTTATCAGAACAGCCATACTCACAGTGTGCTTGTAATCATACAGAGCCATCTCCAAAGCAGAGGATGTGAGTTGCGATTTTCCCCTTTGGCAGAATTTTTGCTCTTTTTATTTTCTGTCTGTCTCTTTTATCTGGTGTTGCCATGTGTTTCCCAGTGAGCTCTGAAGTCTGCTTCCATTTTTTTTTACAGGAACTGTGCTCTGTTTTACACCCGTTCCCACCCAAACACACACACGAGAAATGTCAAAGGTGTGTTTGAGATAAGGCCATATGTTTCATCAGTGCTGAAGTATCTGCTCACCTGAAGGCATGTACTGAAGTCTTTCCTCTCTTGGCAGCTGTAATTACCCTTTTAATTCTTCTTGTGCTTCATCTCAAAATCAGAGTTTTAGGTTTTTTCCAAAGGCCGTTGATTTTGGTTTCTTTTCTTTGCACAGTATAAGGTGTGGAAAGAGGGCAAAAGTTTTCCCTGCTGTAGGACTTTTGACCTCTAAAAGTGGGGGCCCTTAAAACGTCGTAAAGTGTCCAGCTGCAATCAGAGGTACTCAAAATCATCAGTTACTTTTGAAATCATGGGAAGCAAGTTTCAAGCTTATCAGTAACTCTATTCATTGAATTTCCTTATAAAGCAAAATTGCTCCTGGAAATGTTAATCAGGAAATATCAGAGAAATAGTAGTCCTTGAGAGATCTCCTCTGAGAGGGATTTTGACTCACCAGACGGAGAGAGATATCAGAGCAGCTGTATGAGGTCTCTGCATATTCCGTGTGTGTCCTGAACTCTATCAGAAACCCCAGGAGTGACATGAAACTGGATGAAGTGGGCAGTGCTGCTGTTGCTATTACATTTTTGATATTTAAGCCACCTGCATCCATGCTGGGATCATTCACCATAAGGCTCCCTCCAGTACTGGCAGGACTGGTCCCGTTAAATACGGTCGGGTCTGGCTTCAACTGCAAGGTAAAAAAAAATAAAAGATTAAAAAAAAATAAAAAAGGCTATGAGATAAATAACTGGCTTAGGAAATACAGTTTAGGCCTGACCAATCACTCATCCAGCCTGGATGTCTTAAACTGCCCCCAAAAGTTCTTGTCCAGTTTGACTCCAGCCACGTTCTGCAGCCCTTTGCCTTCATAGGCCTCCAGCACCTGTAATCATTGGATTAAAGATGTTAGAGGGTGCATTCCTGCCTAGGCCTTTGCTGCACCTGTTGTCCATGAATTTCTCTAATCCCTTTAAACTCTTCAGATACTCTCTGCCTTCACAGCCTCCTGTGGCAGCAAGTTCCAGAAGTGCAGTGTTGCTTCGCACAGCTTTGCAAACTGCTTTTGAGCAGAGCAGCCCAACATGAGCTGTACAATTTACTAACCACACCTAGAGGGGCTGCACTGAATGTCTTTGGGGTGAAATGCTGTAAAGCTTTTAAGTGTGTGGTAGTTTGAGTCAGAAAAATATCCCACTCTTCGACAATCTCCAGGTTAATACTGTCTGACTCTCTTAATGTGTGTTCTTGTGGAATATAAACCATGCAGGTAATCTGCAGGAAGTCAGTGTGTAAAGTTACTAAGGTACATATTTGCTACTTGAGTTGTCAAACTTTTTCTGGAGGAATTGTGCCCCCAACATTGACTGTGCTGTCCCAGCTTCCTGGCAAGCAAAGTATGTGAAGAAGAAGTAATAATACTAAACCCACCCTGAAATAGCTTTGGCTGGCAGGAAGAATTTTGTGGTCAAGGGAGATGTTGCAGGTGTTCTGTTTCACAGTCTAACAGTAGGTCGTGTTTTTTACATGTTTCATGAACAAGATTCAGAGTGTTCATGAGGGCATGAGTGGGTAAACACCAGGAATACAGCTGCAGAAATAACTCATGGAGTAGCCAAAGCACCAAGTCCATTTTGAACTCATGTTAGCCAAACTGAGTGAACTCTCAACAACTTCACTCAGTCCTTTTTTATAAAACCAAGACTGTGAATTTATGTCATGGAATATTTTTAGCTCAATCTCTGTTCAGTTTACAGAGTGCCCATCTGAAGGTATCTGGGCAATAAAAACTTCCAGTATCTGTGCAGCTGCACAAGTTTTACATACTGGCAACGGGTGTGATAATGTGCAATACCTAGAGTCACCAAAGTTAAAAATTGCTGCTTCATGAGTTATTCACACCCACCCACCCATCCCTTTTCTGCTTAACGCTGACATGTACGACAAGCTCTTTCAATGTGAGCACTTCCTGTGGTTGATTTTGTTTTTTCCCGTGTCTCTTTTGATGATTTTTGGGAGCTCAGTATGGCCTTATGCTGACTGTTTTGACAAAAATTACACAAAATAGGAGATAGCTGGCAACAGACTGTCCTTGGGGATGTAGACTTTACTATGAAGAGATTTCTGGCAGCAAAAATTATTTTTGCTACTGTTTTGCATGACCCACTTTGAGCAGGGATAGGTTGATCATCTGGAAAAAGCCCTGGAATAGCTCAAAGAAGGAATGTGCGATAGAAATCTTCATTTCAGTATTCATCATGACAAGGACAGAATGGAAAATACAGGCCAAAGGCCTTAACTGTGGTACCCCAAAGACTCAGGCTAGCACTC
The DNA here is from genome assembly GCF_003031625.1 of Empidonax traillii. Classification (NCBI taxonomy): domain Eukaryota; kingdom Metazoa; phylum Chordata; class Aves; order Passeriformes; family Tyrannidae; genus Empidonax; species Empidonax traillii. Next base: position 2,077,812 of record NW_020955229.1, on the reverse strand, counting down.
ACTGCATACATCATTAAGCCACTGGCAACAACACACTGAAGCCCTGCCCAAATTTCAATTCTTACACTTCGAATAGTCTCAGCTCTCACCAGACAAATTAATATTTAATGCACAAGTGCACGCTGTAATATTCCCAACTGTGCAATCTAATATTAACAGCTATTTCATAAACCAACAAGGCCCATTCAATTGGTGACCATTTAAACTATAACACGCCATTAAACCATAAAAGCAGCCGTGAAACCATGATTAAGATACATGTTTGTCGGTCCTTTGCTAAAAACGGGAATGTAACAATGTCAGTACAAAAAGTTGGTGTGTAGCTCCATCCAGGCTGTTCAGGATAAAGGGAGTCTTGAAGCAAATTCCTCCTTGGAGTTGCAGTTTGGTTATTAGGGCAAAGTAGATCCTATCCATGAGGACAATATATAGTTTTTAATGACATTAAATGAGAATATGTGGCACCGTCTGGCTTTCAGGTACTTCTCTGTGGATGTACCTACAGAATCCCCCTGTTCCTGTGCTAGTTCTCCAAGGGCTACAGAATTCATGGATATTTAATCAGGGAGGCAGTGAAGAGGGAAGGCAACTTCACCCCTGTCTTTAGGAAGCCAGTGGTGCTCTGCTTTATCTGATTCTTCCCATGCTCCCATTCTGAAAAATGTCCTGGTAAATTGGAGAGGATGCAGAGGATGCAGAAAAGAGATGCTGGGGAAAATGCTTTGCTACAAGATACTCTCAATCTTTTTAGCTCATCAAAAAGAAGATTGAGAGATGACTTGTCTTCAGTGTTAAGTGCCTCCACAGCAGGAAAACACTACTTTGTAAGAGGTTCTTTAATCTATCTCTGAAGTTATAACAAGAACCAGTGTTTGGATGCTGAAGTGAAATGACTCAAGCATGTGTTTATCTCAACAAGGGTAAATAAGCAGTGACAAGTTAATGGTAATAGTGGTGTTTTTCCCCTCGTCTCCATATCAAGACAAGAAGCTTTTCTGAAAAACATACTTATTCCGTGGTGTTTTCTTGTTAGGAATGGAACAGAAGGGGCTGTGTGTGTTATACAGGCCTAAGTAGTCCTTCATTCTCTTCTTTTGTAGTCCAGGCTTTCAAGTGAGTTAGACCTGAGTCCACAAAGGAATGTGGAATTTGATGTTGAAGGTATTGAAACAGATTTAAAGGCTTTGGCTTAAGCAATTAAACTCTCTTTTAAATACCATTTAGCAAACAGTGTTATATGAAGGGCCTTCAGACGGCTTGAGTTAGTTTTCATTTTATAAATAAAAAGGAAATGGTCTGAAATTAGGTAGAATAGCAGGGTGAGATACTGGACCAAGACAAAGTGTGGTGTTAAAAGTGGTGTGTGATGTTACAGATGCAGAAGTGGAGAGCTCTGATGGTCATAGCTTGTCCTAGAGATGGGGCCTGGATCAGCCAGTCGTGAAAACAAGGTATATCTGTTCCAGCATCATCACACCAACTTTTTTGGGGCCCTATTAACATGGCAGTGAATGAATTTTTGGGAAACGAGGACATTGCCGGCATCTTTCTTCTATATCATCAGTGTTTTCTGGGTTTATCAGCTTCTAAATAGGAATACCTCTTCAATTATTTAACTGCATAAAACCACCTCTGTGGTGTTCCCAAATCTGTGACAGTGCAGGCAGTTTGTTGCAGAGATGTAATGACTGTCCATGCAAACACCCACCTTTGGTGCTCTGGTGGTTTTGATTCTCTTATTTAGCACTGACTGCATGAGCTGAAGGCAAGGCCTTGGAGGGCTCTCTGTGCAAGCACTTTGAATGGAGAGCCTTGTATCATCCATCTCATAAGGGGGAGAAAAGGTCACCTGAGCTGCACTTCAGCATTTCATTACCTTGTGTTGTTGTGCCTGACACTGAATTTTAGTGTTCCTTTTAACATAGTTTCCTTTTTTTGTATTAGTTTTTCTTTTCACCCTCCCCTCCACCTCCACAAATAAAACAAACAAGTTTCTTGAGAAAGTAGTAGACTTAAGAAAAATGGCCCTGAAAAGTTTCCTTAAATGTCCTTCTTCATTTAGATATGTATTTTAAAGTGTACAGGGGCTCAGTCTGTGATTCACCACATGAATTATTGAACCTGGTGTTTTTGGAGGTAGGAACAACCCAACTTGCAAGTGACAGGTTGTAGTCAAACGTGACCCAGGCCAGAAGTGACCAAAATCTGGTGAAGTTTGATGTCTAATAGGAAATGACCTGTTTGTCTCATTGGAAGCCTGAGAAGTTATTCAAATCAGAAAAACCAGCAGTGCAGATGGTACCAACTGTCACTCTGTGTTGGCAATCACATTAGAGAGGGCAAGAACCTGAGCAGAGCATTTCAGGTGCAGGACTGCAGCTCTCTGTCTGCTGGAGCGAGCACAGTAGGTAAATCAGTTTTGTTCAAAACTTGCCCGTTGCTTGCTTAAAAAAAAAAATAATAAAAAATAAAAGAACTATTTCTCTGGCCTGACTGTGAACTTTTCAGTTCCTGGTTTTTTGGGTTTTTTTTTGTTTTTTTTTTCCTCCCTGTACACTGGCACTCTTGTTGTTTTTAATTTTTCTGTCACTGTTTTGAAATAGGGAAGGAGAGAGTAAAGGAAGGAAAAAAAGTCTAGCTTAACTTGAATATAACCAGATATACCTGGATTGAAATATTTATGTTTCTTTGTGTTTTATTCTGCTGAATAATTAGAAATTACCTAAAAAAGTCTGTTTATGGATCAAAGTTTTGTCCTTAGCTGTCTGATTGTCTATCCATGACCCTATTGTAGGAAACTACCCTGGCAGAGAGTGACCCTGGTGAGGTTCTTGTGCTGATTTCTGTAGAACAAGGCTCTGTGTATTGTAACTGTGTAGTGCAGCTACAGTAGGGAAGGAGGATGGTGGAGAATCTTGTAATGTTTCTTCATGCTCTGAATGAACCTGTTCCCTCCTGGGAACTCCTCCTAAGAGGAATCCCACTGCCAGCTTTCTCATCCTTCATGGAGAGCGTGCCATTGCCTTGGTGCACCTTGACACAAGCCAGAGGGATAACTGAGGGTCAACTCATGGAAATTAGGTCATCTGACCTGAGTACAAAAGAGCTGAGGAGCCACTGGGTGGGCGGGAATGTTGAAAATACAGTGACCATATTCCTCTTCATTCAGCCTCAGTCAAAGTGAGTTAGAGTGATTCAGCAGAGGAAAAATGTGGGTAACTGTGGACCAGTCCTTGCTTGGATGAAGGAATGTTATTTCATTACATGATGTAGCTGTAATGGTGATGATATCACTGTTTGGAAACAGCTTGAGCTTTTGTATCACTGTGACAAGCAGGTAAAGAAGAGAGGCCTCAGGTAAAGCAAACAGAGTCAGATGTCTCTTCAAATCAGAGAAGGCATATTTTGTTGGCCAGTGAGCTGCATGGAGGAGCAGCTGAGAGGCATCATCCAGACTGGGAGACCTGGGAGCACCTCTGGGCTGCCAGACTTGTGTGTGCCTTTAGTTTCTGCATCCTGTGCTGGGGGGGCCAAGAGTAGCTGTGAATTGTTCCCCAGCTCTTCTGTACCTTCCTGCCCCTTTCTACTGAACAGAAAAATGTGGGTGCATGAATATTAAAAGCTGTAGCACATCCTGGTCAGCTGCCCTCAGTGGATGAGTAGGGTTCAGAGGCCTGAAATGTGCTCACTGCTTGCCTTAGAGATGGTCAGAACACTTTGATCCCTCCCTGTTTTTCCAGGTGTATGATCACTGCCACTTCACTTCGTCTCCCCTTGCTTTGATTTCCACACCTGTAAAAAGCAGGCAAGATTTTTCCCCTTTCTAAGAAAATACTTGAAAATCTCCTTTAATGAAGTGCGAAGTAATAAGTAGAATGTTAGTAATATACTGCTTATCCTCCAAAGTAACACTCAAAAGTACTTTCTGTTTGTAGCTGGCATTGCTTGGGTTAATTCTGAGCTGTCAGTCTGTTCCTTGAGAGATGATTTTTTGCAGACTTTGTGATATTGCTGCGGGGAAAGTGTTGTGGGTTTTGTACAGGATTATTATTGGCTTGGAAATAACCAACACGAAATGATTTCTTTAGGTTTTTCTAGCAGGAATCCCAGTTATTCTCTTCTGCTGCATTACACAAATATGCAACATGTGATGCTGCCCAGTGATGGGAAACAGCAGCTTTATAAATAAATGCAAATGATAGAGACAGGCAATGTTCTGTGCCTATAAAGGTGTTGGTATTAGTAGGAGCGGATGGCTTTATTTTCACCTGCGTACAGGAGTGATATTGGAATTTTTAAAGTATCTAAGAGAGAAGGGGGATGATTTGCAGGGAGTTCGTCAGCTTTAGAAATCACGTGTGAAAACTTGGCTTCGAATTTTAAACCTGCAGTTCTGGGGGACTGCGGGGTTTTTTTTTTATGGGCTAAGGAGAATATTTTCTCTTCTTAGCAGTTGAAGCTTTTCCCTGTTCTTTGGTTACATCACTGTGCCGAGCCAGACCCCGGTGTGCAGTCAATTATACACTCACGCTGCTTTCAGATTCACTTACCCAGCGATGATAACTGTCTGAGCAAAATCCATCAGAGAGTTATTATCTCTAAAGCAAAAGCCTCAAACGTTCAGGCATCTAATCTGCCCCTGAAAATCAGTACCTGTTCTCGAAAACACAAGACCTCAAATGACTTATTATTTTGGATGCCTGAAGGCTGGAAACACTTTCGAAATCTTGTCTGTAGCTTAACAATTCGGGGTTGTGTCAGGTCTGTTGGCCAGTATCAGGCAGTGTAAGAGGCACAATGTATTACCTGTGGTACAGAAGGTCGTCTGGATCATGTTATAATTACACGAACCTCTTCATCGTGCGCCGTGAAACCTGCAGTAATGCTGGATAATGGTCTAGGTACCATGCTAATTGGCTGTATAAAATGAGTGTTTTACGCAGTGAATCTCTAGCTATCCCAGTATTTATGACATGCACACAATTAGCAAACGTGCTTCTTAGTTCTTGGTAGTGATTCTAGCCACATTTTTAAGTCTGGTGTTGGATTTCCTGTTTTACTTTCATGACTTGGGGTACCCAGGTTATTTTCCCTTCTTGCCTCCAGCATTTGTGTTCGTGTCATAGTTTAAAAGCAGTTAAATCTAGTCATGGTGGTCCATATTGCAGGACCAAATAGACAGTGTGGCTGCTCTTTCAGCATTGTGGTGAAACATTTGATATTCCAGCAGTAATTTCTGTCTTGGATTAGTCTGAGAAAGTGTAACAAATGTAAAGCTCCTGATGAACTAATCAGTTTATGTAACTTTGGTCCTAGTGCAGTATTTTTTAATCATAGTTGATAAGCTTGAAAATCTTTCTTTGCCATAGTTCCGGAGATCTTACAAGGGTCTTGGAAGTTGCTGGGTCACTGAGTTCAGCAGCCATACAAAGAAACTTATCTGAGAGTTGGCATCAAGTTTGAGCTATTCATCCAAGCTTCTCTTATTGCCAATGGAGAGAGAGGGACAGGGCTATCTGGAGGCATGTTTAGTTATTTAGGATGAATCACCACAGGCAAGAGGCTGTTAAGCTGAGCTAAAGCGAGACGAATATCCCATCTATTGTGGGGAAAGGTCAAGAGAGCATCACTTGCCTCCACACTCCACATGCCAGAATACATCTCCCAGTACCTTTTAACAAAACGAATACCAAGCAATAAGGAGCTTCTCTCCTGTGTGGCACAAAGATTGCTGGAGGGGCCGAGCTTTGTGTGTCCTATATTCCTGCAAAGCTGGGGAATTTTGCAAAGTACATTTTCAGGCAACTCAGGAAGTGGATTGTGCCCATGTTTTATAAGAAGCCAAAACCCCTTCAGCAGTCCTTGCCAGCTTAACCTGAGAGAAGGACCTCTCTTGATCGCTCCACAAATAATCAATTTTTTTGATACAATTGCCAAGGACAAGATTCAGGGGCTTGACTAGTTCCCTTCAGATGGCCCCCTTCCACAACAACTGCTGCTTTGTTGTGGTTTATGAAATGATTGGGGAAAAGTTTGTCCAGAAATATGGTTTCTCTTCTGTGATCCTCTTAGGATGTAACCTTTTAAGACCAGAACATCTTAACCTGAGAAGATCTTACAAATTAGAAAGATTTATTGCACAGATAATTTTTTTTTTCAAGTGACAGAGCAATTAATATCTTAATGAAATGAGGGCTCAATCATTTATCACTATCCTTAAAAATTAATTGGCCTTTAGGGACACCTTCCTGTGGTTATTGTCAGTGAAGGAGCATTCCATACCTACTGCATCATCATTGCACCAGCACAAATGACTGTGCAAGCCCAGCATTACAGGAAAGCCAAAATGAGTCAAGCTGAATCTGTGCCACTTCCCATCAGCTCAGGATTTCTTGCTGCTGGGCTGCCCACGCTGATGTGCCTGTCCCCTTCCACGCAGTAGTGGCCTTTGGAGCAGTCTCTGAAACGTGGCAGTCGGTGCAGCGAGCAGGGCTCTGACCGTCCTTCCATGCAGGACTCCAAAACACCTACTGGGACTTGATGACAACCCTTTTAGAAATCAGGACGAGATGGCACAAAACAGGGACATCTGGCAGGTTCAACAGAATGGATCAACTGCAGATTCCCCTGTTGGTGAACTTGGCCAGGAAGCCATTTCAGCAGATGTTTGTCCTTAGGCATTGAATGCTTTCTGGATGCTTCTTCCCTCTGCCTCTCAGGAGCAAATGCCAGCACAATGGAAATTCACATCAGCTCACTGACCAACATTAGGAACTGTTGACCTGATCATGAGCTTCAGTGTGTAAGCTGGGTTCCTTGAGAGAACAGAAGCTAATGCCTCCTCTGGGGACTTATAATGAAGAAATGCAGAGTACAAGGAGCATTTGGGTAGCGTTTGTCAGCAGTGGTTAGGTACAGTTCATCTTCCCCAACGCCTGTGATTTGAATGCTATATTGACTCTGCTCTGTATACTTTCGAGCAGGTATATTAAAAATGCAAGAGGAACTGCATTTTGAAGGGGGGGGGAGTGGGGAAAAAAGAAAGAAAATAATTATTGTTACACATTGGAGCATATTAATGAATACATTAATAATTGATCCACTGTTATGTTTTCCCCTAATAGTCATCAAAATCTGTATAAACCTGCACTACAATACATAACATCTCATTACAACGTTTGCTCAAAAAATCAATGCATATCTAAGTTATTTGTGTCAAAACTCATTTATTTCCACAATAACATGGACTGTCAAACCTTGACATCCTGTTAATAACATCCAGTGCATTTGCATATTATTCAAATATTTCCTTTTATGAAATGGGGGACTTTTACTTACACCGTCCTACTTGCAGTGCTTCATATATTTGCACATTAGCTCAATTCACACAGTTATAGAAGGGTTACCTGTGGCAACTAATTATACTGCACTTTATGCATATTAATGAGCCTGGTGAGCAGCCGTCCTCTGTTCTATGGTGAGATGAGGGGGGAAAAAAATAACAGTGTAAGTGGGAGACCTATTACAGGCAAAATGCAGGCGAGTGGAAGACAGATATTTTATAATGTTTTCTCTTTGATGCCCACAGCCTTTTAGAACAGACTAACCTGAGTGGGAAAAATACCTCACAGCAGTCCCAGCAGCTTTGAGGTCAGGTGTGAAATATATTACTTTTTTTTTTTTTCCTTGATTTCCTTCTTGATTTTTTTTTTTTTTTTTATTTTCCTTCTTTTCTCCCTCTCTTCCCCCTCTGCTGCTGCCTTTAGTTTCTGGACCCTGTCTTTGCAAGGTGCTGAGTGCTGCCCTCAACCCTGGTTGAGATCAGCACCTCACTAGATCAGCCTTTTAACGCGTAGCCCAAAGCCACCATCTGCCCTCTGATGAAGTCATCTTGAAAAAGGCCTTTTCACCTGCACAGATGAGAGCGACACGTTTTGTTTTGAAGGAGCATTTCAGCAGGAATGGAGACCCAGCTGGAGGCTGTTCAAGCGGCTCCTGTGACCAGGTGTCACAAGGACAATGGGAAGAGTTGGCAGCCCCACTTGCAGTACAGAGAAGGGCCACATCCTGTGCATGCAAATGCACTCAGAGAGAGAGAGGGAAGCTTTATCCTCCCCGCTGTAAAAGCAGACAATCTGTCAGCCCAGAGGTCTGGCAAAGGGCAAGAGCCATCCAAGGGGTGCATCCCAGTGCTCTTCAGCTAAAGGCTGCCTTGCTGGGGTCTTCCTTGAGATCATCTCCACCTACTTTAAAAAAAAAAAAAAGAAAAAAAGAGAGAAAAGCTCTGGCGTTGTCACAATGGAAGACAGAAAGAGAAGATTTGATTTTATGCAGCAGCAGATGTCTCCTAAGCAGTAATCACAGTGTCAGATAGAAAAACTAATCATATTTCAGTAGCTTGTTCAGATCTCTGATTAAAATTCAGTGATACCATTCCTGGATCCTAAAATGCAACAGTCATCAGAAACAAAAGAGAATGTATCATAATTAATGCAATTAAAAGAGCCCTTTCCTTTCTCTCTTTTTTCTTTTTTTTTTTTTTTTTTTTTTTTTTTTTTTTTTTTTTTTTCCTGGATAAGCTGTGCCTGACCTTACCAGAGATTAAAACCACTCTCCTCAGCACCAAATGTGGCAGTAAGAAATCCCAGCTCCTAATAGCCATCTCCAGGGTGTGAGTCCATGGGATCTTGAGCACTTGGGAAAATAAATAAGCTTGATTGCTTACTCCTTTCAGACGAGGGGAGAAGGCAGATGGAACTGTGCATCCAGCCTCCCTTATTTTCTGCTGCAGACAGCCCTGTCAGGGATATGGTTATTTACCAGGACTGGCAGTCAGCACCCCAATCTGCCCTTTCTAGGATGAGCCAAATCTCCAGATACTGATTTTTTTTTTTTTTTCACAGTCAGTCCCTGGGCTTCCTGCCATGCAGATCAGTTGGAATTTGCTGAGTAATCCTGCCCTAAACCAGAGCAAGATTTGTATTTTGGGTGTGCTCAGTCAATGCTGTGCTGGGGAGATCCATGGATGGTGCTGGGTAGCCCTGGAGCGATTCCCTTGCCATCAGCTGTCCTAGGCAGAGATCTGAATCAAGACACAAAGGCTGAGGAGTGAAATCAGGCAGTTCTATTTGATGCTCCTTGTGATTTCAGGTCTGATAATTAGAGAGTTTTCATGGGAAAAATATTTTCAGTGAGGATTTATTTGGCTTTGGATATGAACTACCTTTGATGAAAACCAGACTGAAAATTATTGATACGATGGACATTAAAAATAAATATAAAATAGACAGACATTTTATCCTAGCTGAATGTAGGAGAGGAGTTTTGGAGAAAAACAACTATCAATTTTGTCGTGGAGGACTTGGGGAGAGGGTACAGCAACGAAGGGGATGTTTGATCCTCCTTTCCCTCCATTCCTGGCTGGAATGACAATGCCCACTTCATTTAAAACAGGACTATATAAATTCCTATTTACTTCACAATGGCACTTGAAGACTTCTGTGGACTGTATACATTTTAATTTAGCATCTTGGGTAGGTGGAAAACTCCATTTTTGTGTTGTTATGACACACTTTGCTCTAGTGGAGGTCTTCAGAGTAATTATTTTGTGCTGTATCCCGTACCAGCTCTGAAAAAAGAACGGGAGTATGAGTGAAAACTAGTTAAGAGGTACAAGCATTTATTTTATTCCAGAGCTTCTGAACTCTGAATTGCTACTATTAGGTGCTAAAAAAAAAAAAAAAATACTCTGGTACTTCAGTAGAAAAGCTGACAACTTGCTGTCTTATTAACATAACTCTAACGTGTCTGAGAGATCCAACACAGCAGATTGATTATGTTCATGTCTCAGCCTCAGTACTGATGATGATATGCTAGTAAATATATCAGTGCATCACCAGCTTCGAGCACAGAGTCTTTCTGTGACATTTTCTGAATGAGATATGAGAGTGGGACTGGTCTGTGCATCTACTCCACTCGAGGAGCTCTGTCGAGCAGGCTGCACTGTGAGGCAGCAGTGGTTAACTCTGGGATCTCGGCAGTATCGTGGAGGTGTCACTCAGACAAGCAATGCAATACATTGATCTGCAGATTCCCAGAATAGGAAAAAGTCAATTTACGAAGACTGTTTTCTTCCTGAAGGAGCAATAAGTGAATTGTGCCTAGGCCAAGAGATTGACCTCCCTGTTTCTGTTCTGTTCCTGGTGGAGTGGAGCGTGACAGACCAGGAGAGGAAGTGGATAATTATCACCTTGGTAAGGAGCATGGCTACAATCAAAAATACCTGTCTTCCTTTCTCCTATAGATTTTCTATGTGACTAGACAAGTAACATAGAGGTTTTTATTTGAACCTAGATGTAAAATGATAATAACAGTGCTTGCTTTCTTCTGTCCTTTATCTCACCATATCATGGCCAGCACAAGGGAGCTCTGAGCTCATGTGCTAAAACAAAAAGGTACAGTGAACTAAAACTAAAACTGAAAAACTGTTCTAGTGCCGAAAAACTGGCTAAAATTGAAAAGGTACAGTAATGCTGTCAGTTTGGGACTTCATGCACAGGTTATTGCAAAAAAGATAACTCGGGAATGAACATTTCCCTTAGCTATGACTTTATAGAATCACAGAATGGTTTGGATAGGAAGGGACTTCAAAGATCATCTCGTTCACATCCCAACCCTGGCCAGGGGTGGCACCCACTAGATCAGATGGCTCAGAGCCCCATCCAACCCGGCCTTGAGCACTTCCAGGGATGGGGCATCACTTCCAGGGAACTGTCACGGGACTTTACTCTGAATTGTCAGGTTTGAAGTCCCAGAGGACTTTGTAACCAGGCGTGAGGCAGAAAGTGGCAGGCAGTGTTGGAGCAGGGATCCCATTTCACTTTTTGCTTGTGACAATTGAGTTATTCCACTAATGCCATCTATTCTTTGGGCATCCATGCTCAGGGAATTAATTGTGGGTATTCATACAGGTTATCCTACGGCACCTAAATAAATACCAAATTTGTAAGGCCAGTTTCTTTAGCATCATGATATTACCAAAGTAGAAAACTTTCCCACAGCACCAGGTTTTTCTTATTTTTCTTCAAAAACAGCATTTTCCTCCAGCAGCTACCAGAGCACTGTGGGAGACCAGGCTTTCATTTTTGCACCAGTGGGAGCAGACGTGAATTCTTCCAGAGGTTTTGGGATGATGGGTAGCTGTGGTTGACCCTGTAGCAAATTCTTTGGGCAGGTTCATCCCCAAGAGATAGCCAGGTATCCTCATCCCTGTAAGGAGGCAGAGATATAAATCTCATGTAACATTTAAACATCATTTTAGCTTTGAATTTCTTTATAAATAGCAGCTAATATCTCTCTATGTCAATGACAGCAGGAGAGGAAATCCAGTCCCTGAGAAATGTGGTAATCCAGACAGGAAATTGAAGACAGACTAGACAGTGGGATCATTTGAGGAGTCCACGTTTGGTGTGGTGTGGTCTGGTCTGGCAACAACTCACATGTCCTTACAGGAGTACCCTCTGTGCTTGGGTCTGCGCTGCCAAGGACATGTGGGTGCTGCAGACTTGATGGCCTTGGCTTTTCGGGGAACTGCAAGCGGCACGACTGCAACGCTGACACTTACGGGATTTTATTGCCCTTGGTAGCAATTCCTCCCTAATGTAAAACTGAGCTGCTGTATCTTACAGGAAAGGACCTAAACAATGATGTATTCAGGCTGATGGGACTGGATTAACCCATTAATAAATAGGAGGTGAAGAGAGCAATCTTGTTGAACGTAATGTATGCTAATGACGTGACCTGGCTAATGGAGCCCTTTTCTATATTCTGTCATTGCGCACATCAATTATGCAGCCTCAATTATCATCCTGTTTTTGTATCATGTGGCTGAGAAATGAGACTTAATAGAGATGTTTCACCCAGTAAAATGCCTGATTAGGTTATGAAAGCAGAAACTCAAGGAAGAGAAGGGGAGGAAAAAAAAAAACCTTTGTTACATTATATCCTGATTTAATTAGCCAAAAGATATTATTCTTTGTAACGGCCTTTGAAGTTGTAGAAATATTGCTGCAGGCTCAGCAGCAAAGATGACTAACTGTCTTAATACCTACAGCAAATACCCTGACATAGCACTTGCAGACAGATCTTAGCTGAGCATTGCAATTCAAGCCAAGATCATTGTTTACTCCATGTGGTTGAGGTTCCTGATGGAGGGGAAGGAGGAGGAGAGGGACTTTCTGAGCATCAGAGCTCCAGTCACTTCTAGGAGGAGAGCAGCAAGGCCACGCTACTGGCGACACCTTGGTGCATGTGGTAGATTGCAGGGTGTGCGGTGGCTTTTGGTAGCAGTTCTCAGACAAATATGTTCCCTTCTCTTTGCTGGGTGGTCCTATCCCTTCCTCTTTGTTTTTTACATGGGGGCTTTGGAATTCTGTGACCCCATTGCTACCCTGGTAATGAGGATACAACAGGCACATTGAAATCTGTCAGGTTCCTCCTCGTTGCTCCAGGATGGCTTCAGATGGTTGCTTGTGTTTCTGATGTGGATTAAAGGATAGTCCACCCTGCAGGACATAAGAGGGCCTTGAAGGCAACTCATTGTGTGTTGAGAAGTTACCAGAGGGAAAAAATAGAAAGGCCCCCATGTTTTTTTCCAGAAGCTGATCCCATGAGGGGAGTTGTGACCCTTGGTTCTTGCTTGGGTAGCTTTTGACAAGGTGGGAAAATGTAGTGGAGAAGGACCTAAGCAGTGGGATGAAGGTGGACTGAGTTAAGTAATCTCTGAAATCCTTGAGGCAGATCCAGACTCCGTTGCCTTCATCAGAGTGGTGACTTTGCACCAGGAAGAAATCTGTCCCTTTCAGACTTGGTCTAAAGTCAACTCTTTGAGTTTTTATCCACGGTGGCAGGAATGTGACTATAACCTCCACATTTTATTTTGTTTTCGAAATAAGCAGCCAACCAGATCCCTGATAAAAATCACAGGTCTGATTCACACAGGATTTGACTGAAGTGCAGTGGCAGAGAAAGAGGGTGTAAAGCAAGGGTGAATCAGGTCCTTGGCGTGTGTAAGTTGTTAGATCTTTCCTTCCCTCAGGGTCTCGCCTGCTGTGGCAGGGAGTGATGTCATGCTCATCAAGAACACGATTGGAATGACAAAACGCCCTGAGCGCTATATTTACTCATCTGTTCTTGGCCAGTCCGTCCTCTACTCTTGGTAGATAATTTGGGAGGCTTGGGGAGAAATAAACACCTGGGCCCCATGTTCCAGCTGTAGCTCTTAGGTTTGAGTGCTTCTGCTTTTGGATGCCCAGCCGGAGAAACACGTTTATGGCCTGACGCTGGAGAGCTGAGTTTGCAGCTGAAGCTGCTCCTAAATGTGGATGTTGCTGCTTCTAAAAATGCCTGATATTGACCTAAGCTTTGAAATGCTGCCTCTGCAGCAGCCAAATAAAATAGTGATAATACTGTGACTTGCTAACTTGGAGCAGCGTGTTGTCACAAGCTTTATCACAGGTGCCAGCGGCTACGAAACTCAGCATTAAGTTTCCTTTTATCATATGCTCTGTGGACAGTTCAGTCATCTTCTGATGCCCTGCTCGTGCCCACTGCTACACATTTAATGTGGTCTGATGTCCACAAGAGGTGGCCCCAGAGAGCCCCAGGATTTCTGTTGTATATTAGGTGGTTGGAATTGGTCTGATCACTTGATGTCTGTCTAAGGAATGGTGTTTAAAGATTAGGGGTTATGAAAAAATTAATTTCATTGATTTTTTTTTTTGAATGTACCTTAGACCACCCCCCTCCCCAGTGAGCTAATTTTGTGCAGAAAAGAGATGTCTGAAACTAAAGATGCTACAATTTCAAATTTTAAAACAAAAAAAAAAAAAAAAAGTTTTTTGCATTAAGGAAGCTCTTGTTAGAAGCAGTGAGGTGGGTCAGTTCTTTTCTCCTACAGGTTTTTGAGTGGTGACATTTAAATAGTAGAAATTGGTGGGTTTTAATTTCTACATCCCCCGTTCTTGCCCACATACACTCCTCCCAAGATTTACTGCCAACTTCAGTTTTAATTTGTGTGCCTTTGTGGGCAGGAGTGGGGTTGTGCTTTTGAAGTATGTGCTTCATTATTGCTTTGTGTACTTTCCTATTAACTTCCACACAGTATCCAGCTTATCCTTGCTTGATCCTTCATGCATCTCAAATGCAACACTAACTGCTCAGCTGCATGTGTTTCCTGACCTTCTTTTCATTTCTATACAATGTCCATATGATCTATCGTGGCTTTGAAAATTCAACCGCAGGGTAGAGATTTCTTTGCCAGGATTGATCCTTCTCTTTTTCCTCAGAAACCATCAGATGAAGGCATACTTGTGACAAATAACCATGAGAAAGATCACCACATTAGAAATCTTTTGCTTTGTGCTATGCTAGCTCTGTGTGATTTGGATGGGTCCTCAGTTACTTGTCTTTCACCTTTGGGGTAATTATTTGCTTGTGAGTGACGAAGATTCTTGATCCCGTTTTGACCTGCAGAACTTCTGATAAGGAAAGATTTCCTTCAGGCTTCGGTCCACAAAAGCCTGATATTCCTTTTTTCCCCATCGCATTATATTTGTTGGAGGAGCTGTATGAGATGAGAAGCTCATTATAGCTTTGGGGTCATCACTGAATGACTTTATCCAACAGCCTTCCAACACTTCCACAAGGGCTTTCATGTCATCCCTATTATAATAATCTTGTATACATTGTTTTAATTTCTATATCCTTTTCATCTAGCTACTGAGGGAAGACTGTTTTACAGCTATGAATGTATTTAGCCTTGAAGCTTGTGAGTTAGAGAAAACTTCATTATGCCCAGGGCAGGGGTGGGAGAATTGAGGAGCAGAGAAAGGAAAGTGTTTGCTAATGCTCCTGGAGTCTCATTCACTCTGTGTGTGACTCAGTGATGAATAAAATCAGGAGTAATATGGCTTCAAGCAGTTCTTTCATGCGGTGTTTTGCTGTGTGATGATATCACTATTGTTTGCTTAGCTAAGAGCTGTTCTGTGCCTCTTGGCTGGAAGGGGTTGTGTTTTGCTAAACTTGGACAATTTGGAGCTTTTTGATAAAAATGAAACGTTACCAAACATTTACAAGGAAAACTAAAATGTTGGGGCACTTAAGTGATTAACACTGAAGCTCAGAAGGGCTGTAATTCAGGCATTGTATTCTCCCATCCCTTTTCTTGTAGGGACCTGCTTTCCCATGACATGCTGTAGTCACACCGTGAGTTCCTGGTTTTGATGGATTGTGGAAGATGGAACAGGGTTCAGAAAACGTGTCAGGTGGAAAAGGAAGAGAGCACGAGACCTGCTCAATGCATCCCTGCTGACATGTTTTCTTTCCCAGAAATTGGCTCTAAATGTGAGAAATGTTCAATTAAAAACTGCATTTCAGTTTAAACTTTTCACCAGCTCTACACTTGCTTTCATTTGCAGTTTCATCTAATATTTTGCCCACTGGTCCTCTGTGCAATGAAAAAATGCCTCCTAATTCAGAGGTGACTGTTAAAACTGTGTGTTGACCGGGTGGCATCGCTTACAGGCAGAGCCACAGCGTCCAAACCAAACTGCCTGAAGTGTCACCATCAGTGGTTTGCTGTGTCAGGATGGGGCATTTAAAATTCAGCCCGTGCACTTTCCATTCCAGAGAGTTTTGTGGCTTGCACAAGAAGGGTTATTGATAGTTTATCCAAATGTTTTTTGACAGACCCTTTCACACATCCCTCCTAGGTGGCACAGCACGCAGGGCTGCCTTTTATCACTGTTGGCTGGATGTTACCCAAGGCGGCTGTTCTGCCCTTGTTCATCACAAAATGATCCATAAAGTAAATTGGGATATCTAAATGCACCAGGCTGTTCACAGATCCCACAGCAATTATTTTGGAGTGTTGGATGTGGAAATGTTTGCCAGAGGTGGAAAGCAAATTGTACGAAATCTGCTCTCTGCAAGTCGACTGCTGTCTCGGTCCAGTGTCACTTATTCAGGGAGGAGGATGGTCTTGGCAAAACATCCAGCACTAAGTAGAAGACATATTTGGAGCTGAAATGTTAAGTGTGGTCCATCATGGATGGAAGTTGGAAGTTGGATTAAAGGACAAGACTAATCTTTTTCAACTTTGCTATTTACACACTCTTCAGCCCTTGTCAACCAGCACAAGGGCTGCTGGGCTGGAGGCCCTTTGGCCACTCGTTGTCAATCAGTGGTGGGGATATGCTGAACCCCCTGTCACTGAATGATGATTCATGGCTTAAATATCAATCTGACGCCTTCTTTTTTCTTCTTACATAGAGGAATTATCCCATTGACCAGCCCGCTCTCTGCAGACCACAGCTAAGAAATACTTGTCCTGCATGGGACCTATAGACTGCAGTCTGGGAACTGGGGATTAGGACTCTGAATATCAAAATGGATAGATATGTGAACATACAACATGTGATCAGATGTATTTATGGTGTGTGTCTCTGTGGGATGCATGTTTTTGTGCATGCACTGCATGTAGAGATGGCTGTTTGATAAGTCACTCATGAGCAATGTGAGTGATGGCTCTTCTCTGTGTCTGTGCCTGACACACACGTGCACATGGGCACAGTGAATGCTCCCTCTTTGTGTCTGCAGATAAAGGCTGGGAGAGCTGTGTGAAATTTGGACCTCTGCTTTCCAGTGCGACGTTGTCAGATCATTTCTTTGCTGAACTGGTTGATCTGATTAGAGGTGGCTTAAAAAAGGAAAGCGAAGTGAACAGGTGGCAGACATAAATACACAGCTGTGCATTATTGCTGATTTTATTGCTACTTTATAACGTTGTCCGCGGTTATTTTACAACAATTTTCTCTATTCGTGACATTGCTGTAAATCTCACTGTAAAACGGCCCTAATGTGCCATGAATTCTATTAAGCAAAATGGAGAAACTTTAGGGAATCACTCTTTCGTGGTGGAAAGAGAGGCAGGGAGAGAGATGCAGCTGTGGGGAGCAGCAGAAAGCCATGGGGAAGGAATTAGGGGACCAAAGGCGTGTTACATAAGGGGGTTAAATCTGCGCGTGCGATGCCGTAAGAGCGCTGTGGATAAAGCAATGGCTCGTCAGACCCACTAGATGGAGATGGAAAGAAGCATTTTCTCCAGGATGGGATTCCTGTAGCTGCCTGCTCTGTACTCTGCTGGCATATTGAATGGCTTTTACTTACAGTATCTTAAACCTGTCCTTAAAGCAATTACAGGATTTCTCCAGAGTCACATTTGGCATGTGCAGGCTCTATCTGGGCTTTTAGCACTGGCTAATTTGCCTGGCCTAATTTTGTATATGTTCCCATTTATATTCATGGTCAGTATCTATTGTAGTTACAGGCTTTTTCATATAAAAGGCACCTCATTCTTTTCTTAATTTTATTGAGAATTAATACAGCTTCTTCAGCAGGATGAGGCTGGAGAATTGGAAATATTTTTCCTTCTGAAAATCAATATCTGACTGGCTCCATCCATCATTAACTTTACTCACTTCTTTAGTGCCTACAAAGTCTTTTGGGGTCGAGTCCTCTGCCTTGTCTGAAATACAGAATTCCCTCTCCTTTGGGAAGTCCAGCACCAGTGCTTGCCCCAAACTCCAGGGGAAATCTTACAAATGCCCTGTCGTGAAAAATGTCAAATTCTTTCAAATGTTTTTCTTGGTGATGCATTCACCCTCCTTTTCTGAAAGTTGATTATTTTTTTTTTTTTTTGTCACAAAACGAAGCCAGATATTTAAAAATGCCTCAAACCCAGAAATTCTGGGATTGAGGAAAAAACAACCGGAACTCCTGGGATGTGATGTTTCTAAGAGAAAAGGCAGCGGGATGCCCAGGCTGTGGCATCCACTATGGTCACACCTGGAGCGCTCCCAGCTCCTGTGTGCTCCTGCAGCACCAGCAGTGCCTGCTTTTCCAGGTGCTCAGCCTTCCCACACAGAGCCTGGAAGCCCAGCTTTGATAGCAAAGCCTGAAGAAAACAGGATTCACATCCAGTAGCGCTGTTGAAATCCGTGCTCTTGGATGCCCTGCAACGTGTTGGAAGTTTACAGGGCATTTCTGACAAATCTTCCACTGAAATGGTGTGTTGCCTGACAGTTTCTGACCAGTTCTTCACCGATTGCTTTGGGGAACAATTTAATGAGTACCAGAGAGCCATGGAGCATAGCCTGTGCTGGGAGCTGACTATCTCAGTCATACTTGGGAGCTGGAACAGCCCTTGCTGTATTTTCTGAGAATCTCTTTGTTGAGGTTTAGGTAACAGAGATCCCTGTGTGACCAGGGCAGGCTGAGAGCCCGCAGCTGAGCAGTTGTGGCTGCTCTACTGATGGATGGTGAAGCTCAGAGCTGCTGCTGCAGCTCACTCACCCTTGACTCCCTGACCATCTCTGGAGCACTAGGCTGGCCCACAGTCCCCTTCAGCTGTGCAATAACCTGTGTTCTTGCAATGTTCCTGCTCTATTGCTTGCAAAGGATCTGATGGCTGAGAAGAGAAAGCATGTTTGAACATGGCTTTGAGTATTATGCAGATCATGTGATACCACCCCACGGGGCCATGCTCCAGCCACGAAGGTTGTGTGTCTCCATGCACTGTTTGCACCTGAAACTTTTGCTCCAACCTTTTGCAACCCCCAAAGGACTGGCAGCTCCAGGGCAGCACTTTTGCTTTCGTTCTTTGCTTTTCTTTCCTCTCCCTGCTGTCCCTCACTGCATGGGGCAGAGATGTGTGTACAGGTTTCTGTACCCCTCTGTTTGGAAATTTGGGTCCCAGGCCTTGCTGTGCTCCAAATCTGCAGCTCCTGGGCTTGGCAGGGCAGAACCTTTGTCACACTGTCTCGTAGACCACAAGTCCCTAGAACTGTGTGGGGAGGCTCTCCGCAGTTAGCAATCTGTTTTAATCCCCAGAGAGATTATTTACTCTCATACTTCAGCTCTTGCAGCTGAGCCTGTGCCTGGTGTCCGTTTCAGAGCTGCCCAAGAGCTCTCTGTAACAGCTGCCTCGTTGGAGGTGAATTTTCAGCTGTGCCAAAAGAGACTTGTGAAGAAGTTTGTGCTGTACTTAGTCATGCTGCTTGGTTCCAGCAGCGTTATTTGTCCCACAAGACCACAAATGCAAAAATCACTTACAAATGTATAAAAGCCCCCAAACCACTGAGCACCAGGCAGAAACGCTCTTTTACAAGCCACTGATTGCTCCAGGGGTCTCTCTGGCATTGAAAACCGAACCATTTGTTGGCCTGTTGTAACCAAATACATAAACTATGTCTCTCAGGTGGCAGGGGGAGTTTGTTTCCAAATTTAAGTGCTGTCACCAAGAGTGTGTTGGAGCAGTAGAAAATAACTGTTTGTTTGAAGAGGGATTACACTTCCCAAGTCAGAAATACATGGTGCTTTTCAAACTGATTGCAGCTCTCTTTCTTTCTCTGGAGAGGACAAGTGTGTTGTCTGGCTGTAAACTGAAGTGGAGGAAAATTGGACTAAGGGGTTTTTGATGATATTTGAATGATCTCTTTAGAAAAGCCTCAGATAGGTGGAAAATATGTCACTGCATTGGATGGTCAGGGCTCACTGGCTCTGCAAAATCCCACTTCCCAATGTGGGGGACATGCCAGGGGATACACACCAGCTAGTTTTTCTGTGATAGGTGTGGGTGCCTATAACTACAGAAATTAGGTTTGTCTAACAGGTTGCAAAAGGTGGATTACTCAGCTTATTTTATGTGTGTGAAGAGCTGTGTACTGAATATGAATCTAATCTTTCTGTACTCCAGATTCTCGTTAACTAATATTTTATGCCTTTTATTTCTCTAGTACAAGTGATTTCTCACTGTGAGTGTTCTTGCCCCCATGGTCAAGCTGTGCTCCCGGTTCCCAGCACAGCAAAGAAGCGAGGGGGTTGCAGGAAATGGAGGATCACACAGGACTAGGGTGAGGAGTCACCATGTGATGAGAGCAGACCAGAAAATTTCTCCCGTGTTTAAATAAGTGGAAGCACTCCAATGGAAAGAGTTTGGGATGGCTGGTGTTGTGTGCAGGAAGAAGTGTGAGGGTGGAAGATGTCTCATGAGAGTGTGGAGAGAAGGGCAATAATCTCTCCTCGGTGAGGAAGTGACAGAATAGTCCTGTTCAGTTGCCTCTGCCAAAGTAAAAGCACTTTTAAGGGAAATCTGCAGGTCAGTCTGATCTCCAAAAGAGGCACAAAAAATATTTTGTCCCATTCATATGTGGTGGCAGCTTTCTGTGCTGGGGGGGGACACACACAGCCCTGGACATCTCAAACATCCCCGCGTGTGATAGAGACACGGGTAATGTGTTTATTGAAGGAACTGTCTTTTGCATGTTGTACACCCATGTATCTATTTCAGGGTAGAGCAGCTTCATTTAAACTGCCTGGAAAGATTAAATTATATTATTCTCTTAACATGACAAGAGGGTGACAGACTCTGGTTTCACCACAAAGTGGTACACAGCGGAGCGGAACTGGGAACATGTTCCTGCTCCCTGCCGGGGAGGAGGCATCGATCGAGGAGCCGTGTGGTGTGTTAGAAGGATGAGAAAGCAGGGATTAATTTCAACAGTCTGATGTAAAACATCCCCTTCTCGAGCTAAATCACAGAAGGCAGGGGGGAGGTTCTGGGCCTGTCAGGTGTCACAGTGCAGGCAGAGCAGGGGACTCCGTGGTGCTGAGGGGGGTGGAAGGACCAGCAGAGGAACAGCTTTAGGTTTTTTTTAAGCTTTGTTTTGTTGTTGTCAGCTTCTGACCTTGCAACAAATAAATACAACTTTGCATAGACAACAACACAATCCGTCTTATTTTCCAGACAGGAACAGTGACAGTCCCTTGTTTGGGGACTAGCTGAGGGAACTAACAGAATTTCACTTTTAGGGTCTTCTCCTTGTCTTTTGGCAGACCTGCAGTGGTAAATTTTGATTTTGATGAAAGTCTGACAATTATCTCTGTGCCTCCTTTTCTTATTAGCAAAATATCATTTCCCTACTTTAAAAGAGTGTTGTGTCAATTCATGCCCTAAAAATTGTAAGATACTCAAATTTGCAGGTAATTTACACATGTGGCTTTGACAAAGACAGACTTTGCAGTGCATTAGGCAAGATGGGCCAGGCATGTGTGACTAAAAGACAGTTAGATGGACATTCAGAGGTTGGCAACACAAACATCAGATATTGAATAAAATGGAATAGAATAGTTTAGGTTGGAAAAGATCTTTAAGATCATTGATTCCAACCCAACGCTGCCAAGCCCACCACTGAACTTCTTTCCGCTGCTTAAAGAATATTTTACCTGCCTCTTCATCCTGGTTGGGTGGTCCATAACAGACTCCCACCATGACAGCTGCCGTTTTGGCCTTCCTCCAGATCCTTACTCATATACTCAACCCTCTTGTCACCATAGTTAAGCTCTAGAAAATCAAACCACTCCCTAACATACAGGGCTATCCCACCACCTCTCCTCCCTTGCCTATCCCTTTCTAAGAGTTCCTAACCACCCATTGCAGAACTCAGCTCTGTGAGTCATTCCAGTATGTTTCTGTGATGTCATCATTTTCCTGCTGCTCCGTGGCTTCCAGCTCCTCCTCTTTGCTGCCCATGCTGTGTGTGTTGGTGTAGATTGATCTTGCCACCTTTTTGGGGGGAGAAAGCCCTAATTCCTATGTGACCATTCTCAGGCACTTCTGTGGTTTCTAACACATCAATAATCTTGGTGTCTTTGCTGCCACTTCCATCAAAGCTCTTGCAAAAATATGTATTTGGCTCGAGAATCTCTCTGTTCTCCTCAGTTTTGGCAGGACCTTTAAGCTCTTCAAGCTTTACTCTAACAACATAACAAAGTCTTTCCAGTGCAAGTCTTCACATGTGCAGCAGAAATATTTATTCTACTGTGAAGAAACTGTGGAGCTGTGCTGATGGCTTAAGCTCCTGAAGGCATCCATACAGTGGGAAAATCAGGCTCTAAGTTATCTCTGGCAGTAAATCCTGCAGACTCTCATGGCTTATATCAGAGGTTCTGTAGACCTTTGTATATCCCCTGTTGATTGCTTCTTACAGCTCTTTATGGCATGGGAACACCGATGGCTGGCTCATACACACGACTTTGATGCTGGAATAAGCTCTTGCTCAACACTGAAGGGAGCCAGTTGCTCCAGGATGCTCTCTCAGATGTTTGATTTGCTTTCAGGAGGAGGAGGAGGAGGGGGATTTTCCAGGAGGGAAGAGGGCATTGCTGCTTTTTTCACCTTCAGCTTTAAACAGCTTCTTGGGAACACCAGCCCTCTGTATTCTTTCTCCCAGGTGAACACATCAGGGTCTGAAGTTTTGGTCAAAACCGTAAACCTCAGAGCTTGGAGTGTGAATTGTTTAGGAATAATGAGACCTCTTCTTGTGTTTCCTTACACTGCCGAGCCACTGCTGGCTTGACTGAGTAGCTGCCACTGGTACACGTGAAAGCCAGTTTGTTTCGGAAGGTTGAATTCCTAAATACTCCAATCATACACGCAACTGCTTACACAAAGCATTAGTTATGCTTAGTTCACTAACAAGATTTCTGTGTGTGCTGTGCTAGAGGCAGCGAGACCGAACTGTGCAACAAACACTGTTCTCCGACAGCGGCTCTGGGTTAGGTACTGGGAATTCATCACAAAGGCTTGACAAGTTTAACAACATGTCAGGTAGATTTGCTCTCACTTTGAGCTTAATGTTCCTCATTCTCTTAGGTTCTGGAAATGGTCCTTTGGTGAGATCTGGAGGCTGGGAGGCTGCCTTAGGGGTGTAATGGGACTCACTCGTGGCTATCATCAAATCTAAAATTGTTCCTTTGAATATCGTCTGCAGCCTTTAAGATTCAGGCTGCAAGGCTCTAATGCCGCCAGTGTGTTTTTCTTGGTAGAGAAAAATCTCCCTCTTGATATTCAGCAGCTTCTTTATGGGGTTGTTTGGTCTCTAGACATGAGAAAATCCCGGCAATTTTGATCATTTGAAGAGAATGAGTAATGCATAGTGCTTAGTACAGTGTGTCGCTCTTCACATCGCTGATTATGCTTTATTTTCTATTATGTCGAATGGAGTGATTCTATTATGGACTATCATTTTCTCTTTTTACTGCAGTTTATTTCAAGGATTCCTGCTGAAGCCCTATCTACAGAACATTTCTAGATTACAATTGACTATCTAAGACTGTTTCAGGAATACTTAATGGGCCAACTCAAATTAGCCAATCTGAAGAAGTGAATTTTGGCCTTGAGAGCTCTCTGAACATGTGCTATTCTGCAAGCAAAGGGAAAAGGCTGTCTGCTGTCAAAGTTTCAGTAGGTGTCAGTGCGAATTTTAAGCTGGGTGCTTAGCCTGAGTATTTAAGTTTTTTTCTTTGTGAACTTACCATGGTCCTGTTCTCAGTTATCAGCTGTTGGTTTAATTTATCCTCTTTCCACACTCTAATCAAAGATTGCTGGTGATAGATGGTCACTAACTTAGATAACAGAGCCAGGACTCAGAGGGTGAGTGGTCATAAGTCTCCACAAACCCATGACCCAAATATCTGGCTGGGGGCTGTAAGAGAGAGACACATCTGGGTGAGGCACAGGGTGAGAGGCTTTACATCCCTCCTGGTGTGACCTTCAACGTCCTTATCTGGCAGGAATTGCTAAGCCTGAGTGGGAAGATCAAAAGAGCTCATCTCGTTCAGCCCATCAGCATTTGGGCCTAACTCTGATTGCTGTCAGGAGAACATCAAAGGTAAACACAAGAACAAACAGGCAAATAATGCCCAAGAAGAAAGGTGGGCTGCAGTGAGAGGCCATCTAATCCTCCAGGAATGATATTCCATAATAGCCTTCTGAGAGGACACTGGGATAGGTGAGAGCAAACACTGAACAAAGTAGAAGGCAGCAAGAGGTCAGTTAATGGTAGATTATTTCAGATTTTGGGCAGTGTTTCCAGCAATTTTTTTTCTTTTGATTGGCTTATCTGACTCTAATTCCTACATTTCAGAAATTTATGTGTCACATACTTCAGGAAATACACTACTTATTGATGGGACTGAACTCCCATCTCTTCAGGCTACAGAATACTGTATTATAATCTTCCTCTTTATATTGAGGAAATTTATAAAAAGGAAAAGAGCAAAATCATATGCTGCAGGTGTATCTCCCCCCCCCCAAAAAAAAAAAAAAAAACCAAACCAACAAACTTCTTCATTCTTTAGCCATTAAATATTGTAAATGTTTTAATTTTATAAACTGAGATGGATATAGAGACACTGATCCAATAAGTTGTCTTTTCAGTGATCACTATTAAAATATTGAGAAATACTTTAGTTTTCTCTGCAGATGGTTTTATTTTTTCATCTGTTTGAGACATAATGGTTTGTGTGTTTGTAAGTCACAGCTGAAAGTGCACTGAGTGGTCAGGGTCTAGGGGGGAAAAAATGTCAAAGTGGACCCAAGCCTTTCTAAGCTATTTTTTGGGTGGCCTGTTTGAGTGGCATTTATTGAATACAGATATCCATTACCAGAGCAATGCAGAGGTCCCCAATAAAACAGGATGACAAGTTCAGAAAGTGGGACACATCAGGGCCAGGGCTCTTAAATTAAGTTTTTGAGCCCTGCAGAAGAGTGTGGGTTAGGCCTGGGGATCAACAAGCTCCACTTTACGGCTGCCCAGCATGAGAGCATGTCCAACCCAGAGCCTGGGGATGTGCTTCCCTCCCCTCACTGCCGGCCAGAGCTGTTGTGCCTTTAACTGATGTGCCTTTTGCTCCAGAGATGGTGGATTTCAGGCTTGGTTTTGTTACTGGATCCCCTCTTTGGGAGAAGTGAATAACTAGCTATTCCAGTAATGATTTGAAGCAGAGCTTTATTCTTTGTTTGTTTGCTTGTTTAAATGAACGAGTTAAGTGCATGCTTAAGTGACTTCCTGGTGGAGGATCCAAGTTACAACTTTGTGATGATAATCAAGGGTCCATTAGCAAAAGTAAAGTAAAATGGAAAAGGTTAGCCCATGTTTTAAAGCAGCCCAGAGAAAGGGAGTGCCCCTCTTACTACTAAAATATTCCAATACATTCCCCTGGTCGTGCTTTTATTGGGAAATGGCACTTCACAGAGATGCCTCTAAGTGTGTACCTGTAAAATCTCTTGTGTGTTTGATGTTGGCACTTCTCTGAAGATGTATTCTTCCAACACAAGCCTGAGTCAGTAACAGACAGTTCAGAGGAAAGGCTGGGCTCCAGGAACAAACAGGGCTTTCGTCTCC
Organism: Empidonax traillii; assembly: GCF_003031625.1. NCBI lineage: Eukaryota > Metazoa > Chordata > Aves > Passeriformes > Tyrannidae > Empidonax > Empidonax traillii. Next base: position 2,052,508 of record NW_020955229.1, on the reverse strand, counting down.
TCTCTCTGAGGGCTTTGGATCGCAAAAAGAAGCGTAACCTGGCTGTGTGGTGTGTTTCTGTTCCGTGTTCAAAAGTCTGATGTGGAGGAGACCAGGGGCTGTAATCGGTATTGAGTTTAATTCCTGCCTTCATCCCTGCTGCCTTGCAAACTTCAAAGCAGCAAAGCTCCTCTCTTTACACCTACGAGCATCATTTCCAGAGCTGAGCAGGGTAATTTTCACATGCAAATTTGAGAGGCGAGCTGGCCTTATCTGAGAAGGTGGACATGCTGCTTAATGGGACAACAGCACCTCTCCTTTTCTTCCCAGAAGGGGAGCAAGGCAGCAGAAATAAAAGATTTTCTTTTGCTGTTGTTTTAGGGGAAAATTCCACCTTGTACTTTGTTTTTATGCTTTGAATTGTGTTGAATGCTGGAAAAATAGAATGCAGTTTACCATCTAGGGCTTTGTATTACATTTTTCATAAGCTATTGGAAGCATAATGCAGGAATCAAAGACTTGGCAAAGGAACAGGTCAGCTTTACAACTCTCCTCGTTCTCAGGCATTTGAAATATGCAGTTTTGTGGACATTAATCTTAACGTTATTAATGCAGTGGGAAAACAGGGAGCAAATTTATGGTATTTACAGTCCTCACTGTTGGTTTTTGTCATATTCTCTTTGGGACAGTAATTTGTCTCATTTGTTATTTCAAAAGCTGCTGCCTTGGTCTTGAATATTGGTGTGGTTTTTTTTTTTTTTTTTCATTGACTGTAACAGCAGAATTGTTGGGAAGGGAGGTTATTCAAAGCAGAGAAGAGTGAGTGCCAGGGGACCAGGCAGCACAATAACCCATGTGATGATTTAGGCAGGTCACTTTGCCACTAAGATACCACTGCTAAGAAATCTCAGAAATGACCTCAGGGTTGGAGCTGCTCAGCTTCTGTAAAGCACCCATAGCTTGCGGTTTGGGTTTGTTTTTAGCAGTTCCACAAAGCAGGCTGTGGGTTTTCAGTGCCGAAATGTGACTCTCGTGTTCCCTTTTTGTTGGTGACCGTGTTTGATTCTGCCTCTGGCTGGGCCGCCTATCGGTGGCACACGGGCGAAGTGGCCACGTGGAGCAGGTTTGCAAGCGTGGCCTCAGGTGTCCATTGATCCTCCAATATAAGCCTGGGTGCAGGATGCTGTGGGCAAACATTGGAGCAGCCAGAGCTCATAAACATTTGTGAAGTTTCATTTCCACTGCAGAGATTCCGTATTAGTTTCCTGTGCAGGTGTACGTGTGGGTCTTTAACATGCTTAGGGGAACACCCCACCCTAATGCAGGATGTTTTGGGGTGAGGGCACTACTTTTTCACCAGACTATTTCTGAGGCTTCCTCTCCTCAAACAGGGTGCCCTGATCCAGGCAGACAGGCCAGCATTGGCTGTCATTTCCCCACCACATCTCACCCAGCTGTGTGGGAGAGACATGACTGATGACCTCTGCAGAACTGAGGACTTAATTGTTAATTGCTATGAACTCTAGGTCTGATTTAAATCAGCTTTTATTGAATTAAATAAGCTCCATCTGTTAATAGTGTGTGTGCCCTTCCACCAGAGACAGAGCAATTCAAAGGAGCATCTTTCAGATGATACTCTTGTTTCACTTAAGGTGTAGAATAGAGAAGTGTCTCAGTCCCTAAAGTCTAAGCCAAGTCTCTTGTCTCTAATGAATCAAACCCTGCTCCAGCATCTAGGTGAAATGGGAATAAAAATCCAGATTCAATGGAGTAAACCTCAATGGTTTGGGCCTCACTCTTCAGTGCTGACAATAAATGTGAGCCAGGAGCTGGCCTGGAATCAGCCTTTGGGTGAAATAGATTTACAGTTCCATTCTCATTTTTCTTCTAAAGATTAAATGTGTTGGGATGACATTTCTCCTGGGGTTTTCAGGTACCTCTGTGGGAATCTTAGTTTGAAGAGAGATGTAATTTGGCTGGATGCTTCAGTCCCCTGGATTTGTTCTGCTTTTTCATGCCCCTCAGATCCCCAATTCAGTGATATGTAGAGGACTTGACATTTGTGTTTGCACGTATGCACCTCCCTTCCCATGTGATGAAGCTTTTAACTCACCCTTAGATATGCAAGCAAAACATTGCAGAACTGAGGTCTAAGTATGGAGAAACCTTTAGTAAAATAAACCCTAAGAAGGGGAGCTTGGCAGAATTACAAGAGAGCTGATAAGATAGTGATGCCTGTGCTCCAAATCTCCCCTTCCCTTCCACAAACAGCCTCCTGGGGTATTTGGATCCTGGGTCTGAAAGGGTTGTTTGACATCATTTATAAATCAGCCCAGATGACTTGCTGATATCAGTGACCCTTGGACAGCTTTCTGATAGACCTGATATGCTAAACAACATTTGGATGGATAAAAGAGAGCTCTGGAGAGGAAGAGGCATCTCTGGGTAGCGATGCTGTCATGTATGTTCTGTCACCTACCTTTCTGTGGTAGTGGGAAAGCAACACAGAGGCTGTGTAAGCCTGGATGAGGAAGGCAGTGGATTATCCACTGTATGGTACCTGAGGCAGTCCATGGTCATGAGGGACACTGTGGCCTTGGGTGGAGCTGTGTGGGGGAAGAAGACAAAAATCCCAACCAATGCACAAATACCTCTTTCAATTGCTGTCTTGGTTTGCCAGGCCTAGATTCCAGCTCAGTGGATGCAGAGCTTCAGTGATCTGTTTAAAATGTCATGCCTGAGATGTCCTACTCTGTTTTAATTTTTTCTTGTCCTCACTGAAGTTTTGCTGATCAAGAGAATTCATCAGTTCCCCATGGCTTTGAGGGAAGGCTTGAGTGTTGGCAGACAGCTTGTCCAGAGAAACTGTGCATAACCCATCCATGGAAGTGTCCAAGGCCAGGTTAGATGAGGCTTGGAGCAACCTGGGATAGTGGAAGGTGTCCCTGCCCATGGCAGGGGATTGGAATAAAATGGTCTTTGAGGTCCCTTCCAACCCAAACCAGTCTCTGGTTCTGTAAGAAACCAGAAGCAGTGAGGTTCAGAGAGAAAATGGGAAACTAATCCTAGTTTTCTTTGAGCTAGGCTTGACCAGCAGTTGGCTTTGGATAGATGGGCAAACTATATTTATGAGGAGTTTGGGAAAGGTAATTTGTCCCAAGGAGACTTTTGGCTGCTTGCTTGCAATTACATTTGTTTTAGCAAAGTGAACAGAATTTGCTCTTTGGATTTTCATTTCCATGCCCAGAGTTTAGAGTTGCAGGTACCACCTGTTAACACTATGCAAACAAAATTTAATTGACTCCCGCAGGACTCCCTCTGAAAGGCAACACCTTGGGATTAAAGTTGCAGAGCCATCTATCTAAAATGATGTGGCAGATTTAATTAACGTGTCTAAAAATACACAGGCTGCAATCAAGCCTTTGCTTCTGCCCGTGTCTGTTCCCTGAAGGGGAATGCACATAATTTTCAAAATCTTGGGTTCTGTCAGCCACCTGTGAGTTGAATTTATTGATGCATGAGATTATCATAAAATTAATTTGGACACTGCTGAATTATGAGGTTGAAAACAGGTTGAGAAGTAGCTTCTCACCCAGTTTAAGCAATATGCTGTCAATAATGTTCTTTCAAGCCCATATGTAGAGCATTACTAGACAGCTACAGTTACAAACTGTAAATGCATGGAGATTGGATGCATATAGCCCCTCGTGGCTGAGAGAGAGCTCTGTAGTGTGGTACTGGGAATGATTTGGAATGACTTGAATCTGAGTGGCAGATAACTGCAGACATCAAATACATTTCACTACTTGCCACTCAGGAGACAGATCTTTGCTACAGAGTCAGAAAATGGCACAGGACCAAAACAGAGGATCCTTCAGTCAGAATGTCTCTCTGTCCATCACTTGGGGTTTCAGGCTTTATAGCCACTTTTTAATTAAAAGAGCTTGTTTTTGTTAAAGTGCTTTTGTTAAAGCAGGAGTGGGCAGCGATGAAATGCGGTTTGCTAAGACTGCAGTAAAGATGTTAAGGGAAAAGAACAAATAACATTTGTTATAGTGCTAACGTGGTCTGCATTAGGAGTCGCTCCCCCTGAGCCTTTTCGCCCTGGCAGGTTTTGGCACAGCCTTTTGTCAGTCCCCCCAGCCTTTAGTGTGCCATAGAGGGCCTGGAGTTAGATGCCTGTGGTCTGGCTGAATTAATGGCTTTGCTGAAAAGCCCAGATGGGTGATTTCAGGTCAGAATTTTCCACGGTAGAGCTCACAGTTCAGTGAAACTCTCTGTTCTGAGCACTGACCTATCTAACCCAACCAGCAGTAATACTCCTTGGAACTGAAATAATACTCTTCATCCAGAAATTTCAGACCTTCTAGAAACATGTGCGTGGGAATGGGGTGGGAAAAGAGAGTGAAAATAGTGGTCACTGACATCACTGGCCACATTTTAAAAGTCCCCTGTGGTGCTGTGTGACAGGAGGCACCTCTGCTGAGAAGGGGCTTAAGGGAAGGAATTCAGGGTGTGGAGCTTGTAACTCAGGCTCTTGGCAGAGCCCAAGGAGGTATTTCCTGATATGCCTAATTCATGTTTCAAGGTTATCTTACCATCTAGAGATTGATAAAACCTTTAGTAAAGGTTTTATATTTTAAAGAGGCAGATAAAACTTTTCAGTAGCTGAAAACCGGGGATCTGTTGGATCTCATCACCCGGGACTCTTGGAAGAGGGGCTGTAGTGCACAGACCTTATATTTCAGGCTGGTTGTGATGGCTGCCTGACTGCCTGCTGGTTATCTGCCCTCGTTAGCACAGAGGTGTCACAGGCTATCAGTGTCCTGGTAACTCCAGTGGCCTCCCCAACCATTTTTATAAGTACACTTCAAGGGACGGAGGTGGGTGCCAAGGTGACTGTTCCAGCTTTAAAGCCCAGTAAGATAAGATGATTGAGAAAGCTTTAAATAAAAGCTAACCTGTGGCAATCCCTTGACAAGTCATCCGTTTGTGAACTTTTACTTCCTCTGGCATCGCCTTAATCTCCTCTATCAGACAGGCTAAAGCAAGTCCAAGGGTAAAAGAGAACTGTTCTAATTTAGACCATCACCCTCATTAACTGCTGGGGCTGTTTGCAAAGGCCTTCTGAACGTGTCAGAGGGCTGAAACCAGGGGTTCCTCCAAAATGGAGTTAAAATGTAAAATAAAAATGAAAAACTGTAAAATATTTCCTCCTGATAAAGGGAGGAGCAGAGCTGTTGTGTGATGAGAAATAGAAATTCCTGTCTCTGCCATTGGATCCTTTGCCATCAGCAGAGGCCTGTGCTAAACTTAAAGAGTGTATTTCTGACTGTATCATAGTTAGCAATTGTTTTGTTCTGTGTTTGGGATTGCAGTGGGATTTCACAGGTATTTTAGGGTGCCTGCAAGTGTGTGAACTAATCTAATGAATCTTGGTGAGGAGCTGCCATCCCCATTACCAGACCAGGGCTGTACAGTCGGTGTTGTGAGGCTTAATGACTTTGCACAATGTTAAATTGGGCGTCCTCTTGGAGAGAGGGTTCTGGCTCTTTTTCAAAATCTATAAATACTCTGGAAGTTGGCCTGATTTCTTGTGGAGGACTGTGGGCACGGTGCAGGCTGGGCGTCTGTACACGTGTGCTCTGCAGGGAGCTCCTCCCTGGTACAGAGCCTGCAGTCAGCCAGGCTCCTTTGCTCCAGAGACAGGGGAAGCCACCACAGGGAGAAACAGGCTCTCCCCTCAGGCAGGGTAGTTTTATTTACTTCTTCACCTTCCAAATTATCTTACAAAAATGTCAGGAGGCCATTACGCAGCTCATCTGTCGCCCAGTGGGTACCCTTAGCGCTGGTGGAGAGGAAAATGTCCAGACCAGGTTTGGATGTGAGCAAGCTGAGTCTTTTGGAGGAGGACTGGAGATGTAAAGATGAGGAAAATATCCAGGACTGTGACTAACAGTGAGGGTGAGCTGTGAGATGTAACAGCCCTTGTGTCAGTGAATCTGCCTGGGGGAGTGCACAGAGAACACATGGAGGGGAACTGTGAAGCTCTGCAGGGTGATGTGAGAAGACAGAAGCAACCCTTGTACGTGGGATTTACCTACCGCAGTTCTGAGAGAAAGAAATTATTACTGCAGCCTCCAGGAAATGCTCTTTATTAATTTATTTTACTGCTTTTTCCCCGTAAGCAGGAGATTGAGAGCAAGCACACAGCTGATGGCTGGGTACCATTGGCTGGGCAGCCATCCATGGCTGTGGGTCTGTCTGCAGCAGCAGGAGGCACTGGGAAGTGCACCAGGGTAACCACCAGCTCCCATAAATAAGTTCTCAAAATTGTTTTTATAGCAGACACTGAATCAGTTCTTCTGGACTCCGAAGCAAATGTGGCTTCTGGAACTTCTCAGTGGATTTTTATTAGAGCTGGCTGAGGCTGGAGGAAACAACCCCTCTGACGTCAGAGGTTTTATATCAGGCTGTTTCCATTTTTATACTGTGCTCCTCTGGGCATTTAAGGCATTTCCGCTACCAAGCAGATCCGCCTGGAACTGCTTCGTTCCTTTCTGCTCTGATTTACAGCAGATAAAAGTTCTTGCCTGTTGCCAATTTCTAGAACGTGTTTCAGCCTAATTTCAGGTATCATTTTGGGTTTATGCCAGTGGATATTTAGCTCTTTGGAGCACCAACCTTGGGCTGAGCAGGTTTCCCATAAATAAGAGAGCAGAGATGCCGAGCCTGGTCTGTTGCTGGAGATCCACAATCACTCTCCCTCTCTCCCTGCGCATTGTAAAATGTGTGGTGTTACATCTGCTGGCTCCCTGCCAGGTGTTGGAGTCTGTTTACTGCGGCCAGACTTGTTGCATGTGTTCTTCATTCATCACAAGCCATGTCTGGACTTGGCAAGGGCTGCCTTGGCCACGAGCGGCAGCTCTGCCAGGTGAGCCATTAGCGGCTGCTCCCAGCTGGAAGTTTTCTTCCTGCAGGTCTTGAACACGGTTCAGCCACACCAAACAGCAAACTGTGGCTCCACGTGTGTGCAGCCCTGGAAACAGTTTGACACACAAATCAGAAATGTCACCTCATTTAGCCAACGACTCTTGGCTGAGAAAGACCTGGACTTGTGCTCGGACCTGCAAGAGACCAGATGGCTAATGTGGTCATCAGCCATTGCACCGTAATCCCACATCCAAACTTGGCTTTCCACAGGAGCAGGAGTGAAATGTAGAGTGTTAAATACAAAGCAAAGCAGAACCACTCCAGTATAACCTGCAGTGATGGGAATTCAGTGCTGCTTTTAAGCAGCAGGGTTCTTAACTCCAGGCGTTTTCTATTTGGTTTTATTTCCCAAACCCTGCATTATCTTGTGTTGTGGTTTAATACAGGACATCTTGTTAGGAGAGACATTACTTCCCTCTAGTAATTTCTCTTCTCTTCCTCTACTCTCCCACGTTTTTTAAGCTCGCAGTGGGGAGATTAAAATTTACACTTGTTGGAGCTCTGTCTTTATTTCCCCCCTTTCCTAATTCTTCAACTCATCATGTTCAAATAGCACTAATTAAATCTGTTCTCACTTACAATGCAGTCCTGCCTTCAGTAGGCAAAATTACACCTGGACTCTTCTGAACCAGTCTGACCTTGGCAGTATTTCAGCAGAAATCAGTGGCACTTCACTGGGGTAGGGTTGGTGTCGATAGCTCAGAGTCAGGCCCCTGATTCTTTGAGTTACATGCAGTCAGTGCTGTGGTCTGTCAGGGTTTGTTGGCTCACACAGGAGGTTACGTGAGCACAAGTAGATTCCTTGTCTGTCTCAGCTCAGGCTCAACACCACATCAGCCAGCCAGGACAGCGAATTGAGGGAGCCATTTGGATCCTCTGCTCTTCTCTGCTGGTTTGGAGAAGGTTTATTAGCCTGGGAGTAATGTCCAGCCCACATGAGACTCTGTGGAAGTGGCTGAGGGCAGACACGGTCAGAGCTGGCAGCCAGGGTCCCTGTGTCACTGCTTTTTGCTGTCAGGTTTGTCCCAGCCTTTCAGTACCCGCATAATGAGTAATTGCAGGTCAGTTCTGTGCAAGCCTTTTCTGGTGTGGACAGCACAGTGGGGTCAGTTCTTGCTCAGTCTCTAGGGTGGATGTCTGCTTGGAAGGAGGTGCTTTCCCAGCCACCTGAACTCAACGCGGGCTTCCAGCTGGCTGGGGCACTTTTTCTCATGATCTGTCGTGGACTCCAGTGTTTCTGTGCACAGCTGTCTTTCACAAGTGGCTGGATTTAATGGCATGGGATTTATTTTTGCTAGAGGTTTTGGTACCAGTCATTGCATTCCTTTCCAAAGAAGAGCCAGAGACTCTGCAAAGTCCACGTGAGACTTTGCTGTTGCAATAGACCTGTGACAGAGCAGCAATCTCAAATGCTGAGATAGATATGTAAGCAGTAAATAGCTTTGAGAATTCTTTGGAATAACAGATAAATATCCCATATAAATGTAAGAGAATTAATTATTTTTATTGCTAGGACTGTGCTATTCTATTTCTCTTGGGATAGAATAGGAGACTTGCTTAGACCCAAGAAAAACTGCTGCTTCTGTGCCCGCCTCAGATTCCTGCTGCACGGATAAATGCCATGGGAAAGCACTTGTAATACAAACACTTGTTTATAGGCAGACATTTAATTATCATATTACAGAATTCTGGGACCAGCTGCCACATGAGATTTCTGGCTAGGATACTGAACATAAAATTAAAACACAGCGTCACATGCCTGTGTAGCTGAAAACCTCAGCATCGTATTTGCACGTTCCCATTCTCTGTAAAGAGCTTCCTGGATGATATTTCTGTGCAGATTATTCACGAGAAGTCAGTGTGCTGTAAGCTTGGTGACGTCTTTGTGACTAGATCAGAGAACAAATGTCGTGATCTGTTCAGCACTGGTTCCCCTGCGAGTGATTAAATTTCCTCTCCAAGGAATCTGGGTCATTTGCTGGGATCGGAGCACTGGGCATCTGCGGAGAGGAAAACTAAAGTGGATTGTTTCCGTGCTTCTGAATCCAAAGTTTCATTTATAGTCCCGAATGCTATGCATAAAAGTCTCAGTACAATATGGAAAAATAATGCTGCATGTAAATATCTCTGTGTAAAGGGAAGTGTGGAAGCCTACTTCTAATCCTCACATGGTTTGCAAGATTGAATCATTTTCTCAGGCAAGTAAGGATTGTATGTGTGAGTAAGATTTTGCAAGGCTGTGTTTTCTTTCCTCATCCCTCTCTGCTTTTTCCTGTACCCATCACAACTGCCTCCTGAGTTGCATTCCTGTCTCTGATACCCTGTGTGCTCCAAGCACTCGTTCCCTTCCCTTCCCACCGGTTTGGTTTAGTCCTGGTGTCCAGGTCGAGATGTGCTTCCAGCGAGGGCTCACCAATCATGGGCAAACTCACCAAGGGTGACTCATGAACTTCCAAATGCACCAGATTTCTGGAGCAGTCCATCAATCTCAGTCCTCTTCTGGTGCTCACCTGTGACAGTGGCTACAGGAGTGAGGTGCCTGGGTTTCTAAAGTAGTGGCACTGGGAGACACGGAGATGGCCACAAAGAAATCCCTTTCCTGCAGGTAGAAACCAAAGGAGAAGTTTGCTGGTTTCCTGGTCTATTTTAGTGTGCATTGTCAGGAAATCAGCCTACGACATCTTCCCACACCAAGAACAGGAGATGAACTAGCGGAAACATTTCACTAATGTATTTTAGGAACACAAAATCCTCATTTATCCTGTAGGGAAAGTGTGCCTTAAATGTCATCTAAAAATTGCTGAGTGGCACTGCGTTGCCATCACGCTGTGCTATAGGATAGATGAGAGTCCATGGCTCCAGGTTAGGACTTGTACATCCCTCAGGATCTGCCATCTCTTTTTTACTTCTCATTTCTGTCCTGTCTCTGAGTCTGGTATATCCTGTGAAGTCATAAACAAACCAGAATGCTTTTCTCTTCCATGTGATAAACCCATAGCTGTGCGACTCCAAGGAGTTGGTGTGGAGATAACTTTGCAGGCTTTTCTGGGGCCGTGGCTCATGAGCCAGCTCTCCTGAATGAAACCTGGAGCTATCTGGGCTTGTGCGCTGCTGTTCCAACGTCATGCAAGGCATAAAATGTGCTGTAACCTTCCAGCATTGGCTCAAGGCTGCTCAGCAGTGCTGGCAAAATGTGACCAAAACCACACACAGACTGGATAAGAGCCCCAAAGAGCTGCTCTGCTGAGAAGCTTCTGCTAAGCAGTGTCTCCTCTGTGAAAACAAGTCATATTTTAATATGCTTCTGTCTTGTTTGGTGCCAGGAAGCAGGAAGAGGAAGGTTACTTCTGACTTTGTAGATGCCTTGCAGTAGTAGACCTGGTCTCTTTTTTTTTTTTTTTTTTTATTTAATTCAGCATGTGTAATGTCCACTGAGAGCTGGACCAGTATCCAGGCTGCAAATGAGGCTTTAACAAGCTCTGAGCTCCCCTGAGCACCTGAGACTTGAGCACATCCAAGTGCAAATACTGAAAGTGAAAAAGGGAATGGGGGAAGGAGGATCATAAAGCATATGGGAGGGGTCATGTAATCTTTTTCTTGTAGTTTTTCAATCCCCTCCCCCCTTTATCCTGAGGTCATGAAATGTTTTTATTCCAGCAGTGTCGTAGTATGAAGAAACACAAAACCACATAGCCCTGTTGCAATGAAATCTGTTGGTGGAAACCATGTGAATGTTTTGAAAGACCAGGAGTTTCTTCACAGATCCTAGTGATTAGTGTGTCTGAACTGTAACTCAAGAGCACTGAGTATCTGCCCTGCATTGCCACACTGGACATGGTGGAAAATGACCCATTGTCCACCAGGAACACAGTTCATTCTTTGACGTACCTGGCAAGTGTCTTGGGACGTTGAAGGAAATACTTTAGAGATAGGGGACAGGGAGGGATGATAAATAAAGCTAGAAAATATCCTGTGTACCCGTTGCAGGCCTGATGATAGGCTTCCATCTTGAAAAAAAAAAATCCAGGGACAGTTTTTCACAGCTGCTCTTTGGTGACCTGAGAGTTGCAATAACCATGACACCATCTTGGCAGAGTAGAAAACCCTGCATTGGAAGCATTTTCACTGTGGTGCCCAGGGAAGCCTGAAGCCTCTGTGAGTGTCTTCCACAGATGGGGTGATGAGAATGGACAAGAGATGTGGCTTCACAGGCTGTATCAGAAGGATGATGTGCATTCTGTGAAGGAGTGTTGAGATTGCCATTCCTGCTGGGAGCAGGAGCTCCAGAAAGAACTGAGGGACAGTTCCTTCTGTGTCTTGGATCTGCTTTATTTGAGAAAAGAAAGAGCCAGTGCTTACTCATGCTAGTGTTTCTGGGATGCTGTCGGAGGTCAGCTGTACCTCCAAGTGGCCGGTGGGCTTGGAAAAGAAGGGATTCACCCCGTGCTGCTGTGGATGTCTTATGGGTCTTTTCCAGGAGTGTGAAAACATTGTATTTTCCAGAAGTCAGGCTTTTACTTACAGTCACTGAGATAGCTGTTTGAGGTACCGCCCAGGAAATCTTTTCTGTGAGGTCACCTAAACCTCAGTGGTGGGTCTTGTGAGCAGGAAACTCATTTCTCCAGGAACCATCCCGTGAGCACCCACAGTGCTGAGTCACTGCTGCAGGCACTGTACGAGCTTGTGTGAAATCCATGAAGTCCCCAGGCTCTCAGGAGCCTTGTGACTATCTGGGCTGGCAGCTGGGGTGTCTCAGGCCAACCAACCCACCAGTGGGTCCTGTCCGTGTGTCCATGAGCACGGCCAGGATCCGGCAATGCACACAGGCTGTGTGAATGAATCCTTGACATGTGAGGCTTGTGGGTTTCTACATCTCTGAGTCTCATTCTGCTTTTTGGTGTTGGTTTGGTTTTTTTTCCCCCCTTTTATATGAGATATTTTTTTCCCCACAAAGTCTTGAGTTACTGCAGCCTCACAAATGAGATTGTTAAGAAAAGCTATGTGAGATCCAGTGGGAAAGGACCAGGGGTTCAAGTTCTTCTTCCAGGAGGATTTCATAAAATTGCTCAAAATCAGAGACTCAGTTTTACTTTAATACCTTATTTAACATAGAAAGTGTTTTTATTTTATTATTTTTTATGTTTATTTTTGTTTTGTTTTGTTCTTTAACAGAGTAATTAAAACTGCTAAGCAGAATTCAAGACATAATTAAGGATTGCTTTAGGAGTGTATTTGATAAATCTTATACTATTTAAAAAATGTTCTACAGAGGATTATTCTGCTTAATTATATCTAATTCCAAACAACTTTTGCACCAAGCAGTATTATTTTGATATTTCACATATTTTCAAAAAATGTCATCTGAGTATTTTCAGACAGTTGGAAAAGGCTTCCCTTTGAACCCTGTCAAATCTGGGAGCTGTGCAGTTCCTTATGCTGTTCTCTCAGGCCCTTATGATTTCAGCTGGCTTCAATTAATAATGGTAATACTTGGTTTTAATGACTCCTTAATTTCTTATTTTCCCAAGGTGTGTTTGGCATTTGGGGGGATTAATCCTGCTGGGGTCATTCATACTCTGAGCTCTGTGGGACCAGAAGGGACCAGACTGCCTTGCTTTGCGCAGAGCCATGAAATACCAGCCTGTGAAATGTTTGTGTCTTCTCAGCTGGCCTGTGTGACTCTCAGAGCATTAACACAGCAGAGAGTTAAATGATATTTAAACTACCTCAGGGTTCAGATGACTGCAGAACCGAAACCTCTGTGGGCTCACATTCGCTTCGCCACGTTTGCAGCAATCTGTGAAACAGCCCATCGCGATGGAAACGCAAACAAGGGCTGTCAGAAGATTTCTGTTCAAAGGTCACTGGTAAATGACAGACACTTAAACGTTGTTTTGTCTCTGTTCTACAAGCTGGAAAATAATAGGATTGGATTTTGATCAAGAACTCTTTGTTTTATTCCCTCCAGTCTTTAGCTTTGTGGTCTCCTGAACCCTAAAACAAGGCACAGCTGATAGTAAAGGGAGGAGAGCTTTGATGGTTCTTTCATTTTTTGGATTATTTTGGAATTTAGCTTTTATATACAGTGAGCACTGCTGTCTTTGATGGGACACAGGCTATTTTTCCTGATATTTTCCAACTTGAGGCAGCTGCCCCCAGGCTGGCTGGTTGCTGAGCCAGCCCCTCTGACCCCCTGGGTGCCCCAGCGTTGTCAGCTGGAGCAGACCAACAAACACAGAGTGGAAATCTGTGTTTTCTGGTTATTATACAAGGGCACAGCAAAGCCCTTCTGTAGTGAGGCAGTTTCTGTCCAAACAGAGAGCTATGGGTGATCCTCACGCCTTGGAAGGTGGGGAGAGGAGTCTCCTGGCCAGCAGGATTGGGAGCAGAGTCATGTTAGCTGTGGATTGAACCTAAGAGAGTGTGATCTTGATATGCAGAATTGAAAGGCCCAAACTATTATATTCCACACTATTTGAAATTACTATCTTCTGAGCTTTATGTAGTGCAGTGTCCACCCTTGCCTGCTCCAGTAGCTGAAGTGAACAGTGGAGGTGCATGTTTAGAGGCAATTAAAGGCTGCTGCTCTCAGTCCTCACCCAGCAATGTATCCTTTGCTCAGTGTGCCTCACTGGATGAAGACTTTACCCTTTGTTGTAGCACTGTGTGGTCATTTCACTTCTAGTAGTCCTTTCACTTCCATTATGTCCCCTGAGTAATTCCTGCTCGGAGGACAGTGCAGTAAGTGACTTCTCCCTAATCTGATTTCTGATTCTTAGTAGCCTGGATAGACCAGCATTAGTTTGCTATTTCAATCTGATCCATCAGAGTCCTCTGCTGCACAGGGTCGCTCTTTTATATCACTTACATGGCAAAACTACAGCTTGATGCAGCTGGACTCCAAAGCAAAGCCAAGCAGGTGATGTGTGTGCAGAGCAGAGAGGATTTTCAGCCTCCCCCCTGTGCAGGGGCTGAGCAAAGAGGTCTGGTGTTGGCCAGAGCTGCTGGGGAGAAAAGGGGCCTCTGCAGACTGTGAACAGGTTGTGTGATGCAATGCAGCAATAAGTTTGTGCATCAAATTAATATTTTGTCGTCTGGGTGCTGGCAGGATTTGCTCAATCTCATTATCACCACTACTGCAAATAATGGACTGGTTTGGATGCAACTGGAAATGGAAATCCCCCCAAAAGCATTGGTTTTAATGTGTCTGATGGAAGTTCCAGTTAAGTCAGTCTTCAGACATGGTTGAATAAGGTGAACAGTGTCAAGGTGGAGACGGACATGGGTTTGGGGATGGAAGATCATTACACCTTCTTTTATGAAGTGCTATACATCTCCTTGCCGTCCAAATCCTTACTGATGGATTCTTGTCTGGAAAGAGAGAAAAGAGAAAGGAGGAAGGTACAGGGGTCTTTTCCTGAACTGAGGGGCCTGAGCATGGTGGACAGAAGCTGCATCTGCCATTCTGTTGGAAAATCCTTTCTGGGAATTAGGTGAGGTTGGTAATGCCTTGGGGATGTGCCAGACTTGTGGGCTCACAAGCCTGGAAGGATGTTGCAGTCAGACATAGTCATGACCACCCACCTTTGCTTCAGAGCACCTGGCTCAGGAAAAGCACAGCAGCCCTGGCAGTGTAACGAGGTGAGGGTCAGGATGGGAAGAGCTTTGGGACCAGTTATTGTGGGATTCTGGAGAGGATCTGCTTGAGTCTTATGGAGTTTGGATGTGTTCCCCAAACCTTTAGGGTTTCCCTTTCCCTTGGCACCCTGTCAGATGTGTTTGTTGCTCAAACCCAGTGAGATTTCTCTACTTGGCCTTGCCAGGCTGCATGTCCAAACTGAATCTGAAATTCCACCATCCTCCCTCGCTCTGTCCACCAGCCCCAACCTGCAAGAAAGCACATGTTTTTCCTCACATGTCAGATTGTGGTTAACAGGGCAGGAAGATGGAGAGAACAGCCCATTTCTTCCGCAGTTCAACACGTGACAGAGGTGATTTTTTTTTTTTGATTTTTTTTTGATTTTTTTTTTTTTTTTTTTTTTTGGTCAACACGCAACAGGGACACAGTTGAGCTGATTTTTCAAGGGCTGCGGTCTCAGAGGCCTCTAGCTGCTTTGCAAACTCTTTTGCAAAATCCAAGAGCTTTGAAAACTCCTGGATAGGATTGCACAAATCTTGGAGCAGCATGTGCCAAAGTCAGTCATTCTGCTGCCCGTGCCACCTGTTTAGATAAGTGAGCAGCTCCCTGCCTGCCTGCCCAGCCCAGGGCTGTGAGGTAAGGGCAGCGGTGTGAATGGGAAAAGTTGCAGACTGGGAGAGGGTGGATTTTCCCATGAACTATTGCCTCTCCCTGTCATACACCAACATCTAACGTCTCTGCTGGCCCTTCTTGTGCTGGTTTAGCCCCAGCTGGCAATGAAGTACAACACAGCCACTTGCTCATTCTTCCCCGGTGGGGAGAAGAATCAGAAATGAAAGTAAGGCCTGAGGGTTGAGATAAGAACAGTTTATTAATTGAAATAAAATATAATATACTAATGATAATAATAGTAATTGTAATGTAAAGGAGTGAGAGAGAGAGGACTAAAACCCAAGAGAAACAAGGGCTGCCCAATATAATTGCTCACCAATGCCCAGCCTGTCCCCAAGTAACTCCCAGCCAACTCCCCCCTGTTTATATACTGGGCATGACATTCTCTCCTGTGCAATATCCCTTTGGCCAGTTCTCAGGTTAGTTCTCCTGGCTGTGCTTCCCCCCAGCTCCTTGCTGGCAGAGCACAGGAAACTGGAAAGTCCTTGATTTAGAGTAAGCACATGTGAGTAACAGTAACATCAGTGTGTTATCAGCATTATTCTCACGCTGAATTCAAAACATGGCATTGCACAGGCTAATAAGAAGGAAATTAACTCTATCTCAGCCAAAACCAGGACACCTTTGAGGATGACTGAGCTTAGCATGAGGTTGAAACTATCCCATGTGAGAAATACCCCTATGAACTGCATCCTGTTGTCTGGTGGGATCTTAACTTTGGTCTGAGTGTGCTGAGGGGCAGTGGCCTTTCTGGCAGAGTTGGGAACAAGTTGCTTTAAGACACAAGCTATCTGAGTACCTCCTTCACTGAGGTTTCCTCTACACTGGTGGCCTCCAGTGCTCCTGAAATGTGCCTGATGTAGGCACGGGGTGAAATGGTTCCTTTACTACACAGACACTGCTTCAGCTCCTGGCCTGTCCCCTGTGCTAGAGAGCAAGGCAGGGATTTAGGAGTCCACCCTGCACCCCCCAGGAAAATTTCTCTGATATATACAGATTGTAGGCTGACTCTAGGACTGATGGATGTGTATTATGGGGATTACTGTAGTGCTTATCGAGTGTTTGGAGATTTTGGCATACAGGCTTAAATTTTTTATTCTTGTAAAGGGATTGAGCTTGGGTGTTGGAAGCTAAAAGCAGAAGTTTCTGCTATCTGAAGTAAACAACTGCAAGGTAGGTTTAAGTGGTAGCAGGTTTGTGTGCTTGGTGAATTCAGCACAAAAAGCAGGATATAGTAAAGACTGGTCAGTAAGCAATATTTGGGGAGTTTTCAGGCTTATTAGGAGTACAGGACAGGCTTATTAGAAGTGCAGAGTGATTAGTAACTACTGCCTTGACTCTGCCTGGTGGGCCATAATTTCATATGCTGGTTGTGGGAAGAGAGATGGGTGACCCCCTGTCCTTTTCAGATCACGTTGAATGCAGCCCCAGTGACACCAGGTCTGGTTCTAGACCCAGGAGGCTGAATTCCAGACAGATGTTAATCCTTGTTCCCTCCAGAAGCTTTATGGTAGAGTGAAAATGTGCATGAATCTTGGTGCTCACCAGGTCTGGAGCCAAGGTCTAAGCAGGATGCATTCACCCATCATATCCCACTTTTCTTCCCCAAAATTCCTGTATCTGTTACCTCCTGTCAGAATTAGCGAGAAGAGTATCCGGTATCCTATGAAGCAGCGTGGTCTTACATCTGTTCTCCATTTCCAAACCTTTGCCTGTGTTGTTCTACTTATGGGTGGATCACGAAAACAATTAGCTAAATGACCCAGGCGCCAAAACACCGTAAGCGATCGCGTACTCCAAAGAATAACAACGATTATGTCACCCTCCTTGCTTATCTCAGGTTCCCACCCTTAAAATAAGGGCAGCAATATTTTTGCTTTTAAAAGAGCAGGATTAACTTGTTCATGTCTGAAGTATTAATTGTTGTTATTATTATTACTCACATGGATGGCAGGGAAGCACCTAATGAATTCTGGTTATGTTACAATAGGCCGTGGCTGCATTTGGCGTGACTAAGGCTGGATAAATTTACTAGGCTGCCTGTTTATACCCATGCAAACTGCACCACGTACTTGTGGTCCCTCACCAGCAGATCCCTGTGGCCAGAAGGTCCTTATGGTGCTGATCATTTTGCGTCACCCCTCCACCCTTTCAAAAGGCAGCAGCCTTGCTCTTTCAATACAGTATCTCACATGTGCCTCTCCAAATAGGGGCTGCCCAGTGTGTTTCCTTGCTGCCCAGCAGTGGCAGGGTCTCTCTGGAGCCATTCCTTCCTTTCTGCTTCAAAAGACAAAGAAAGAAAAGCAGCTCAGGTTTCTAGCTGTTGATTTCAGGTGCTTTCCATGGAGCAGGTCCTTTCGGCTATTAGAGAATTGATGCAGAAAAACAAATTCCCTCCAAGTGTGTCTTTGCTCAAGACAATGCTACAAATCACAGAGTCAGGGGATATTCTGAGTTGGAAGGAACTCACTGGGATCTTAAAGTCCAGCTCTTAATGAATGACCCATACCAGGATCAAACCCACAACCTTGGCATTATTAGCACCATGGTCTAACCAACTGAACTGATCTCAGGGTCACCAAGCTAACCTCAGGGTCAAAAATTAACCAGCTGAAGATGATAGCTTTGAATATGCTCACAGAATATTCTGAGCTGGAAGGAACCCACAAGGATCTTCAAGTCCAACTCCTAAGTGAATGGCCCATATGAAACCCCCGACCTTGGCATTATTAGTGCCATGCTTTAACCAAGCAAGCTAAGATCAAGTGTTGTTCACCCTTTTTCCTTCATAGAGAGTATTTCTAATTATATTCCTCAATAATCTGTTAGAAGTGACCTGGGCTCTGTGGGGTGATAGAACGGGACGTTACGCGTGCGTGTTTGGTAGGTAGGAGTGGGTGTTGTCTTCGCTGTTGGCTGTCAGACAGGCGTGACGCCATTTACCCCCTTCACAGCCATCTCACAGGGAAGGAGCAGCATTCCAAGTGAGCTGTCCTGCCTGAGAGCTCTGCCCAATCCTCCCTGGAGCTGTGTGAGCCACACACCCCTTTCTGGGTATGGGGCCACCTCTTCCCGGCTGCCGCTGGCCTGTGTCCTGCACCTCCTCCCTGCATCCCCACAGGTGTTTTCGGTGCTCACCTCTCCCTCCTCCCAGTGGATTTTCAGCCAAAGGCCACCTCTGGAAGTTGACTGCACAGTGTGTGTTGCGTCAAGTTCCTGCACAGCTCATGACTCAGCAGTTGTACAAGTTTCGTACCTGTCAGGGACATGCCAGAAACCACAAATGTTCCTAAGCCAGCAACAGCAAAAGGATCTGGGAGTTTCCACTCAGCTGAAGACAACAATGTCTGCAGTAGATTTTCTTGCAAATTGGTTTCATGTCATTGCCAAGAGATGAGAGCCGGAAAAGGATGCCAAGGGATGAGGACAGGAAAAGCAGCATCTGGATTTCTAGAGCCTGGAAAGCCTGGGATTGTCAGGAGAGCAAGAGACACATCATTGTGCACTGCAGACTGCTGAAACAATCCTCCTGGAAGCAGGGCTGTGAAACCATAAAGTATTTTAGGAAAATCTCAGGCTGTGAGATGAATTAAAAGAAAACGCTGCTGAGGTCCATGAGAGCAAAATGCAAACACCTCTGTGGGTGTCAGCCTGAAAATGTCATTATTCAAACAAGTGCTGGCACCGGAGCAGTCGCCACGGTGCGTGAGCTGTGTCCTGGTGCCAGACCCTGGGCAGGAGGGCTGCCCTGCTGCTGATGGAGCGGTGGGTCACCCAGGAAGGGGCATCTCCTGGCATCCTGCAATGCCTCCCGCAGCTCTGCCTGCCAGAGAGCCAGGAATGTGTGCCAGCCATGGCAGGATTGCTTCTCACTCAGTGTGGCAGAGTCTGGGACACCGCCTTGCTGTTTTCATTCAGCCCTTGGCTCTCAGGAGTTGTGTTGGCAGGAAGAGCTGTGAGAGCAAGAGCACGGCAAGCCTTGTTCCCTGCCTTCCTCTGCTCCCCTGCCACCCCCTGCCCGCTGCAGGGATTTTAAGATCCATATGATTTGGGTGTTGGGGGGGAAGGGAAGGGCTGAACAGTTGAGGTCTGGCAATAGAATAGCCTGTCTTCGCTCAGGGATTGGAGTAGCGATGCAGCCAAGATAACAGTGATTGGCGTGCCCTTGTCTGCAAAGAAGGGAGTAGTTAGGGTGCAGTTGAAGGAGTGGGAGGAATCGCTGCCTGCTCGGGCCTGTGGGTGACGGATTATGCTTGGGAAAAGTGGCACCACTCTAAATGGATGGAGAGTGTGGGTGGGGGAGAGAGAGAGGGGATGGTAAACAACCAAGCCTGGTCCATCCTGGATTGCTGTCCTGCGTTAAATTAAAACACGCCAAGGCTGACGTTGTTGAACTTCAGCCTGTGATGTGCCAGATCTGGGGGTGACATAGTGGCTTAGCTGAGCATGGGGGGCAGAATATCTGCACATGGCTCGAGCAGAACTCTGAGCTGTGCTAGGGTTTGCTGTGGCTTGCAGACAGCTGCATTCGATAAATAATTTTAAGTGTAAATTAAGTGCAAGGGGGAAGGATGTTACTCTTAGAACTGCTTGGGCTTTTCTACCAACTCCCACAGTGTACAACCAACACATCCCCTCCCTCTGCCCATTACATGTACCAGTACACTCTGTGGTGAGCCGTGTTTGATAGTCAGGTGTTTCACTGCTTGGTTTGGGCTTCTGCCTGGAAAAAATACATTCCTGGCACCTACCCAAGAGTTATTTATAGCAGGAGTTCCTAGAAGAAAGTGTGACAACTGCAGAAAACAAGGAATTGCCAAATCATCCTGCAGAGAGCAGCAAATTAACCCCCTGCCACACACACCCATGGGAGCCACACACGCCCGTAGCCCCAGATCCTGGTGAGAATTGGTACCAAGGGACTTCATGAAGGAAATGCCACTTAGAATCAACAAGGACAGCTTAAGATTCCTGCACAAAATGCCACGTCATGAGCAACAGCTCGTGAGCTTTTTGTCCTTCTGACAAGTCCTGTGGAAATAAACCCTGACGGCACAAGGAGTCGATTCAGTGGCACACACGGTGTCCTTGAAGATTCCACCACGTAAATATTGATCTCTGCTTCAGACTCTGCCAGTTCTCAAACCATTCTTGGTTTTGCTGCATGCCTTTCAAAAGGGATCTACTGAAGAGGGTAACACCTCTCCAGTGTGACCAGTGACGTGGGGACCTGCACAGCTCTTGGACTGGTTGTTCCGACCAGGTAGATGTAATTTTTGCATCGAATGTTGTTTCCCTTTTGTAACTCAGCAACAGGAGATGTTTCTCTTGCCTTGTCAGGAGCAGGTGGGCAGAGGTCTGCAGGCAAACCCAGGCTTTTTTTCCTCTGGGCCTGGTTGGCCACTGCAGCAGGGTGACCTTGACCCTTCCTGGGCTAAGGGAGTTCAGTGTATAATTGAGCATTGAACACAAATGCAAGAAAAACAACAACAATAACAGCCAAACCCCAAAGCAGACATTGCCTAACTTCAGTATGGAGCAGAGTGTCTTGTCCAGTATATCATCCTGACTCCTTCCTGGTACTTCTCTGTAAACACCCTTTACGTGTGTGTTTATACAATCCCTGCAGTTCTGTGATCCCTTCACTTGTTCCACCCACTGGACTAGTTGTAACAGGCACTAAATTATGGGGATTTTGTTGTTTGCTTAGTTTATGCACCTGCAATTTCCTGGTTTATATGTCCAGAGGTTTTAGTCTTTAATTTAATATTATTCATAGATTTCATTGAGTATTAGTTAACTTTTAAAAACAATTTAATGGGCAGTGTCTTTTTAATTACATATGGCAAAACCTATAGAAACAAAGGAAAATTGACCTAATTTGTTATAGCTGGTTTACAAAGCTTCCCTGAGGTGACTGAGCATCACTTTTCCTTTTTATTGTACTTCACACATTGCACAACTTGTGTCAGTTCAGTTCACATTTAATCTCTGTCTCTGAAGCAGCCTCTGCACACAGAGTGGTTGCCCTTTCTCCCTCTAGCACTGAGCTCAAACCCAACATCCTACCAGATATTTTTTGGGGGGAGAGGGGGGACAAGAAGACCGACATAGTCTCGTGGGTTGTTTTTTTCCTGCTACTACTTGAAATGTGCAAAATGCTGATGACATCTGTCGTGGAAATGACCAAGGAGCATTTTTCCACAACTAAACGATGGGTAAATGATTCTGCACTGGTTAAAGTGTCTCCTTTATGCAGCAAAAGCTGCCACAAGCTCTGAGATAATCCCTGCCCTTGTCAGGGTGCCCATCCCACGCTGTCTGGTGACGTGTGAGGTGCTGCTCTGGGTTGTATCGCTGGAATATGTTTGAGTATCAACTACACCATATCCTGGATGCAGCATTAATTAAACAGCATGGCCCTGCTCCAGGCCCCAGTGGACAGGCATCCACATGGCAACTGTGAGCCTTGTCGGCAGCAAGAGATTAAGGAATTAATTGGCAGGGTTAATCTTGGTGTCAGGGTTGGAAATGAATTGTTAATTTGCTTGGAAGAGTGTAAAGTCCTCTCCCAGCGATGGCAGGTGGGATCACATGAGGAAAAGTCTGCGAAGTTGTCCTTCCTGGGGACCTTTCTATTTAACACCTCCTGCAAACAGACATCTCCAATTCTTTGCCCCTGAAGTGTGAGACTCCTGTGGGGGGTTGGAGGAGCTGTTTGTGTCACTCACGTCCGTGCAGGTGACAGCACAGCTGCTCCAGGCTGGGAGATGGGAGGACATCTGGCTGCAGCTTGGGAGAGCCCCTTCGGATTCCAGCATTTCTGACTGTTGCCTGGCAGGTTACTGGATCAGGCCAAGCTGCTCCAGGATCTTAGGGTGAGGGAGAGATGTGCTGACACTGAAATGCCACTGTTGGAGTGAGTGGGACCAGCCTTGCACTCAGTGTGCAAAACTTGGTAGGTCTGTGTGGACACTAAACCCTGTCAGACACTTCTCCTCCAGGACACTGTAGTAGGAGAATCTGTCAGATCTCTTAAGGCTTTTCCCTTTCTGATCCCATTTTACACTCATGACAGCAGAATATTTTCTTTTTTTAGTATCTTTCTAATTTTTTTAAGGCTACTAATGTTTTGGTCACATCACATTAAGGCATAGGAGAAAAGCACTTCAGGCCTTAAATTATGTAAATGAAACTGTAACTTTTGTCCCTTGTGCTCTCTTTTTGAACCTAATTAGTTCAGCAATAAGAATCACTTTCTCCTCATGCTGTGGCCTGATATGTTGTGACCAGTGCAACCTGATTCCAGATGTGACATCAAGAAGGACTGGCCTATACACAAACCTGTGATCTTCCTGGGTGAGCAACAATCCTGTTTAAGACCTTGTAGTCAAAATCCTACCCTTTTGTGGGGAGGCTTCCATCCCTCACTGGATGATTGCCTACCATTTCTACCTCTGTTCTCCTAATATTTAATAAGACTAGAAGTGCCTTTATGCAGCTCTCCCCCTCTGTGTGAGCCTTCAGAGACTTCCATCTGAGCCTTATACAGTAAGCAAATTATCAAATTATTGGTAAGCAAAGTTATCAATGAGCAGTTTTGCTGGAGAGGGGAGAGCAGGGCAAGGGTATCCATAGAGTTCTGGGACACTGAGTAGAGCCAGAAGCAAAGCAGGGCTGGTGTGATGTTTGGATGATGCTGTTCGTTTGACTGCCACAGTTGCTGAGTGCCAAGTAAAAATATGCCTGACATGGTACTTAGGTTTCCCCTAATCTGGCCACAGTCACTTGTTATTTGAGACCACAAATACTGATTAAGAAACTCTGCCATCGTTTTGACAGAACAAATGTCTCATGCATTTTTATAAAAATATTTTGGGCTTCTCTGCATTTTTTGGGGTTATTTGAGACAAGCTATTTGTAGATGTCTATCAAGCACCAGCACTTGCTCCTACTTTCACCTTGTCTTTCATTTTCTCCTCACCCTACGGGCAGCCAGGTGGCTGAACACAAACCAAAACGGAGGATTTCTTCTTTTCTTCTCAAGGGATGGGTGTTTGGAGATTTATCAGTAACACAGTTGTACTTAATCAGATAGAATCTGTCCTGTGTAACTAAGAAGGCCCACAGCATCTTGCTGGCATAAGCAACTATTCTATTAAAATTCCATTTGAATTGCCACCTTACATTCCACAGCCTTCATGTTTTTTTGAACTAAAATTATTAGTCACTTGTCCTAAAATGACCATAATGCAGTGATATTTTAATAGAGCTTTTCTGTACTGTCTTTTCCTATTAATTGTTTAGAAATTATGACCACGAGACTGTGATTTTTGGAAAGAAGACTCTCACCCTGTCTATGCTACCTATAAAATTATAATATCAAGAGTGGACTGGGTTCATCATGGAACTAATTAGTTCTTTGGAGAATCTACTTTGTGCAGCAGCCTGCACTGTCCATATTGATGTGAACATATTATATAATCAGCTTTAGAGAATGCAGCAGTCTGAAGGCCGGTTCTGTGTCCCTGTGCTCAGTCACTACCCTGAGGAGGGCACTGAAAATCAGCAGAATGTGACTAGAAAACAGGCATTTCTGCTGTGGGTTTTTTTTTTTTAGGGAGTTGTAGAACAATTGGTTATCTTCAAATCAGCATTGTTTGCAAACTGTGCTCTCCAAACATGTTTTTATTGATATATATATATAGCAAGAGGTTTTACAAAAGGATGTTCCCTTTTGCTGTCCAAATTGGGTGGTGAAGTCATGGAACATGCTATTTTAATAATTTGGAACATGCCCCAGGAGTTGATTAAATGATCCTCTCTCTTACTCTGCACGTAAACTGCGCGTTTCCATGCAAACATCAGACGAGTCAGAGCTGCAAACATGAGCCTGCAGGGTCTGCTCTATCCCTGCATGGCTTTTTACTATCTGTTTAAACACTAAACAGATTTTAATAGACATGTACAGCCTGTCAACAGAAATACACCCCTATAAAACTGAACAGTGGGGGAAGTGGACTTGCTGCTGTGAACTTAGTGATAAGGTATTGATGTATCATTTAGTGAGAGGGCTTTTAGAAACCTAAGACCAGAATCTGAGGTTTTGCATCTTCCTTTTGATGAGTCATGACCCCTCTGCAACTTCCTATGCTTGAACAGGCCATCAAGGTACAAGGAAGATACAAGAAATAAATTTCCTCCCTGTGAGGGTGGGGAGGCCCTGGCACAGGTTGCCTGGAGAAGTTTTGGTTGTCGCATCCCTGGGAGTGTTGAAGGCCAGGTTGGATGGGGTTTGGAACAACCTGGGATAGTGGAAGGTGTCCCTGCCCATGGCAGGGGGTGAAAGTGGATAAGATAAGGTCCATCCCAACCCTACCCACTCTATGATTCCTTGATCCTGAACAGCAGCTTTGCCTCGATTTTCCAGGGAGAAGTTTGTGGTCTTCCCTCAAAAGTGGAAACAGGAAGAAGAAATCAACTGTTGTTTGGGAGACAGGACCCTGATGGAGATTTATCATCTCACTCCTGGCTCTGGTGAGTGATGTGGTACATTTTGTCACCTCTTTCCCTAGGGTAGCAGGTTCTCTGCTTTAGTTGTTCTGTGCTATGGTTTATAAGGTTGTTCTGACGTATTTAGATCAACAGACTACACAATAAAGATAATCCTGTCTAAAGGAAACACAATAAAATATCCTCTAAGCTTAATACATGAGAGAAATTCAATTAGGGCACATATCCTTCAACCCTTATGGGTAGGCAACCCATAATTAATTATATATTATTACATAATAACAATAGGTGGGCGCAGGCCCTGTTTGATCAATTTGTTTGGTTATTACCCATAACCAATTCTTGATTATGAGTAATTGAGGGAACTAAAAGAATGACAGATGAAGGCAAAATTCCCAGATCAGAAAAGAATGAGAGACCTGTATGTGTTCAGAGGTGGCAGAATACAGGTATTTCTTGAAATTGCAGCCCTTTATCTTAGACACACCAAACCAGAGATCAACAGCACAATGTAGGTTTGACACTTTTATTAACAAAGAACCCATGGGGCTCATTCATTAGTACAAAATACAATCATGTTCCTGTATGTTAAACAGCTTTTTTTTTTTATTTTGTCTCTTTTAAACTGTTTCACAGTTATCAAAACAAAGCCCCTGCATATTGAACTTATTATTGTGCAAACAGTAATTATTTTTAAGGATCAATTTCTGCACTAAGCCAAGTGCCAGAGAGCAGAATTTAATCTTGTTTTCACCCCTCCTTTGAAGGGCCATGTGTGCTTCCTAAGAAACACGTAATAGTTGACTTTTTTTTTTTTGCAGCAAACAATCTAAGGCCTCAGTTTATCTGCAAAGAATAAAAAAAACCTCAAAGATTTTAAAGGAAAAAAAAAAAAAGCACATCTTTACCCTTCATACTCTTGTTTGCTTGGCCATGATTATACCAGGTAGCACACATCACCTATCAGGTATTACAGTCCAAAAAAAGCACCTAATGTTCTTTAAGCTAATTTTTTGAATTATTAACATGCAAGTTAATACACAGCAACATTACTTTTCAAGTAACTATAATGGTATCTCTGTTTAAGGAAAATATGCTTATTCCCTTTCCAGGTGATGTGAAAGAAAATCCTGCATTGATTGTATGGGCAGGCCCTCACTTAAAAAGGCATGAGAGCTACATCTTGAGACTTATTTTTAGAATGTCCTTTCTAAACATGCACTCAAAATTTTGGTTAAAGCTGCATTTGCTATAGAAGACAATACCTAATGTTGCAAATGAAAAAAAAAAAAAATAACTGCAGTTTGGAAAAATGGATTTTCAGTCTGTCTTTCACACTGATGCAAAAGTGATTTGAGGTGAAGTGCTAGAAACTAGACGATGTAAGGAAGTCATACTGAGAGAAGACTAAAAATATATAGATGTGTATGCTGTAGAAAAATCCCTGCTTCTTAAATGGAGACAGATTTCATAAAAAAACCATTTAAACATTAAACTGCAGTTACTGATGAAATGAAGGAAACTCAATTACTGTTTTTGAAGTTATCAGAAAGTACAATGTTTTACCACATGAAGCACCGGGTTTTAACCCCAAACCCTTCTGTAAGACATATGGAGTAGTTCTAATAGTCCAAAATCCCCTGTACTTTAAAGACAGGACTGTAAACGTGCGTGCCGACAATGCTGTGTTTCTGCTCCTGTAAGTGATCTGTTGGTGGTGGTTTATTTATCCCAATTGATGCTTGGCAGGAAGCAAACATTCTACTTTAAAGGAAGGCAGCAGAAGGGCAAGTAAATGCTGTGCCTTCAGTCTTAGCAGCAACAAACTCTCACTGTTCTAAATGACCTGAGGAAGAAAACATGAAAATATTGCACCAAAACAAAATTAAACAGCAAAAACAAACAAGGAAACACACCAACATATATAGTATGGATAGCAAATGACCAGTGCAGCCCCTGACAATAGATCTTTAGACAAAAATGCAGGAGTAATGAAAAGCTTTGTGCCATTACCAGAGGACTTTGCTCCCCTGATGTCTGCTTTCACTTCAGTTATAAGCTATGTCTATTCTGGGTATATTTACACCTCTCCCTACGCCTCTTATCTCATTCACTAACCACAGAAACCATTTAGGGTCCCTTTTAGAACCTTGAAGTATACTGGAGCTTTAACAAGACTTTTTTTGGTCTCAAATCTGACCGTAAGTAAATATCCAAAACAGAGGTAGGCTTATAAAGGCTTTTGAATAAATAAGTATTGTCCATTTTGCTAAGTATACCTGCTCTTGGCAGAAGGATCCTCCCTTGCCATGCTTCCCCTTATCATGCTATCCATAGGCTTAAGATGCAAAAGAAGAACTCACAGTAGAAGAGGCTAGAATAATTCCCTTAAGAAATCCCTTGAAAGAAAAGCATAGTGCATAAGCTTGTATCAAAGTCCACTTCTTCTCTTCCACACTTGTGTCTCTCACTCAGTAAATGGTTGCCTTCATAGTATTGCGTAATAGCCACTCTGTCATCCGTGATGCCCTCAGGATCGTTATGAGTGATGAAATAGTACCACTTGGCAGTCGTGAGAAGGGCAGGTTCTCATGAAATACGAAGTTAAGCTGGAGTTAAGACTCCACCTTCCAGTAGTGTTCCTTTCCTGGACGCAGACAGTGCAAAGCTGAAGCCCCTTGAACACTGGAATCTTTTGGAAATGTTTTCTTACCCCACATTCTGTTCTACTACACAAGTTCTACTACAGAAGTTCTCAACATCGTTATGTACATTCTTCCAGAGTGTTCCAAACAAAAATATAAGTTCTTTTCTCTTCAGAAGATCCATACATCTCCTCCTCGTACTTTGTGTAGTGTGCCCACTTTTGGGAAAACATTCAGTATTTCATTCGTTCATTTTCTTTTCAGCATTTTCAGGTACTTCTCAAGTATCCCAAGCTTGGCTGCTCCCACGTTATTCTCTGTGCAGACTAATCCAGCAGATTCTCTTTCATCACCAAACGTGCTCATACCTCCTCCTCCATTTTCCTTTGCCTTTCTCGTACACAAACTGAAGTTTCGAAAAAGAAAACTGTTTCCTTTTTAGCTGCACTACCAGCTTAAGCAGCAGAAAGATTAAGACATTCATCACAATGATGCTCGTTACAAATCCTCTTCAGAGCATGAACGAAACGGGCTGAATTTCTTCTACATCAGTTGGATGTGGATCAATCTAGGGAGAGAAGAAAGGCAACAATTACTGGCTGCAATTCCTGCATTTAGGTACGTGTTTTGGTTTGTTGTTCTTTTTTGCCATCTGACAATAAAAACACCACCTGCTATTTATTTTCTTACCTCTGAATAAAGAGGTGGAGGCTGAAACCGGAACTCTTGTATATAAGCAAAGACAGGACAACACAACTGTTCCTCACAGTCAAGGGGTGGTGGATAAGCAGGAACATGTCTGGAAAACTCTTCCTCAGACACTACATCAGCATAATTTGGTGGTGCTGAAACACAAGAGATGCTGCTGTCAAATTTCTAACTGTTTACTCACAGCAAGACAACGTCTGTAGTACAGGATATCCAAACCCATGCAAACTGTATTTATAAAACATTGTACAACTGTCAGATTGTATGAAGAGCATTATACTCATACATATTGTAACTAAAATTACGTGCTCAGTAAGCTTAGGTGATTCAGCAGCAATACAGATGCTTTTAGGGCAACTCCAGCAACAAGCCTGTGCTGTATCTGGATATATTCAGTAATGATTAAATTAAGTTCCCAAGTAGAATTCCTGCTATCATAATTTAGTTATTTCAGTCAGAGAGGGGTAAAGATAAAATTAAGGAAGGCTGGAGTTAGGGTAACCTCACCCAATCCTTTTGGATCTGAGACTTCTCCTGAATCATACTTCCATGGCCTACATCCCTACAGTGCCCATAAACTGGCACTACACCCATCTGCTGCAGACAGTGCTGTGGTGGATAAAAAGAGTTCAATATGTGTTACCTTCAGGGTGTTCAGGCATGGTCAATGCCAGCCAACTCATATCCATACTAAACTGGCTGGTAATGCTGGAGTTTCTGCTTGAAAATCCAATACATGGAATAGTGCCAATCACCAGAGGCATTTCAATCATCAATTTCTTAGCACCAGGAATATGGATATACACCTATGGGACAAACCCCAAACAAAAGAAAAAAAAACATCATGAGACCCCCCTGAATGCTCCTAAAGGCTGCCCTACTCCCTACAACTGCAGATTGTTTAAAAATTAAGAGCTTTCTGATCCCAGATATGTTCAGCTGGCAGCATTCCTTATTTTTCAGCAACTTCCTTCTTTCTGTAACTTGTCTCTAGGTGACTTTTAAAAGCATCTTGACAAATGTAATTATGCACTTGATTTTCAGTCTTCCCACTTCTGAAAAGAATCACCAGAGGAACCCATTCAGCTTGAACTCCTTTCCCACAAAAACCTCTGCAGGTCTCAATCTAAGCTGCTTCTTCCTTAGAAGTATTTTTCCATTTTCCCTGTTCATTCCCTGTTATTTCCATCTCAGAATATCTTCAGGTTTCTCATCTACATATATGGTTTATGATATTTACTTATCATAGAATGGTTTGGGTTGGAAGGGACCTTAAAGATGTAGTTCCAACCCCCCTGCCATGAGTAGGGACACCTTGCCCTAGATTTATATTTGTTGTTCCCAAACTGAAAACTCAGAGCTACTCAGTAATTTGTTCTGTTCCCAACTCAATCCAAAGTCTGTACATTGGAAGAACCAATACTTACAGCTAATGAATATTCTACTCTAATAATGCAGCAGTCAAGTATAGAGGGGGATACAGGTGGGATTTTCAGAGTTTTCCCATTCCAGGTGTCTGTACTCCCAGAGGCAATGTGGTTTCCTCGGACATTGGCAACCATCTGACGGAAGGTTTTTGTCTTCCCACTGGCCAGGTAAGTTTGTGTTTGGAAAATGGCAGCTTTTGGAACAATCAAACGAGAAGAGCAGTTCTCAATTTCTGCATAGATTGGTATGGCTTCCCCTTAGAGACAAAAAAAGTCCAATGAATAATTTGCATTTCCCAACTTTCCTCTGGGAGTATCAAAGCGTGTTACACAGCACGTACATCATCTGCAGTGTTGTGAGAACAATACTTGTGAAGTTTCCTCAAGCTAGTTTATTTTTTTCAGAGTGGTATCCAGGCAGAATTATAGCCACCTACTACATTTTATATATAAACAATGATTCATTTTGAAACATTAAGCGTAATATGAACAAGTTATAAAAGCTTTATTTGCAAACTATGCCCCAATCTTCCTTTTATATATAGTACTAAATGAATTTCAGGATGTTTTACTTTATTTCCTCGATGTGTCTAATGTTATCAAGATGACAAAGAAGCTGCTAAAGCTCATTCACGCAAAAGTGTAAAGCTACACAAATGACATAAAAACCTAATTACATCCCTAATTTTAAGTATCTTATCCCAAATAAAAGCATTTTGTTGTTCTTTACACTCAAATGCACGTGTTTTTTTTGTAAGATTAACAAGACTTCCTTTTAATTTATATTCCCAATGGGAAAGGCAAGATGATGTCTGTTAAACCAAGTTCATATAGATCTTAATTTACTCCTACTGAACAGAATTATTCTTCGAAATATGAAGTGTTGGCTTCACAGAGATAAAAAAACAACTGCTAGGTGTTTAATATTTACATTTTTAAGATAACTACTCTTACCATTACAGTATCCCTTCCTCTCAATTTTGGCACTGAGAGACACTGGCCCAGAGGTGAAAAACCAACAGCCAACCATCTTCTCCTGACTTCTTAGAACAGGTGTCTATAAAATACAGAGTATTTTTCATTTTATGGGATAAAGCTCTCAATCACTTGCAGTTTAGTGTTATCCATGTCATTGCAACCCAGCTCTAAAATCCACTTGATTTGAATCACTGAACTGCTCTGTGCAACTGGAGTTTTGCCACCATGTGAAATGGAACCAAGGTCTGGCAATCTGAACGTTTCTGTTTCAAAATCCCAGTCTGAATTTAGACTTTATCAACTCAGTCAATATAATAATGAAAACTGGTTTTATATTTATCACAATGAAAAAAAAACTGTTTTGCAGTTTTGGTGATAGCCTTGGAATACCCTGACTGGCATTATCTACTTTATATACCCCATAGCCCTTTCCTGTGCAATTACCTATGGGCTGCTCTGTCTTACAGAATCTGGAGATAATGCTTTCAAACTCCTAATAGACAGTGTTGAATATAAAGACTATTCTGCTTAAAGATGTCACTGCCAAAATACTCTGAAGTTCTCTCTAGAAAAAATTAAAATGTGAGCACATAAAGAGGAAAAGCACCCTACTCAAAACATCTCTTAGCTATGTTCACGTCATGATGTTAAAATTATCCTGTAATTTTAAATAAAATAGAAATTACTCATTCATATTTAAATGAATAACCATTTAGATCCAGTTGCTATCATGAAAGTGCAAGGTATAATTTTATATTATTTTCATAATATGGGCTGAGATAAAAGAATCCAGCTCATTAGCTTCCATCTTGCCTATTTTCTCATTACTTAATGCCTGATCTTTCTTATTACTCTACAGTATTTCCAGTGATTACAAAAAAACTCAATGCTTTAATGTGGCCAAATCTGTCACAGGGAAATAACTGACAGGATCTCTGGAGCAGCTGTGTGCACACACTTCATGTGGGAAAACGACATGCAAAATGGAGGGATACGTAACATAATGGCCAGAGCATAAATGACAGGCTGGGCATGATTAATACTCTTCACTAATTACTGTTCCTCAACCTACTATTATTGTAGAGTTTAGGACACTGCAGCCCTGTGAATGTAGTTGCTCTGGTAAGAGTAAACTACTCTACGCTCGTGCATTATTATTATTAAGCCTTATTTATGCATCTGAAGCCTGCCTAACTTTTTGGCAGGAGCATCTCTGCCAGCAGGGATGTAATCAATGGTATTAAAAAAGCCACTCTGTTTGCTATTCACACAACCTAAGATCATCTATTTATAGAGAAAAGCTTAGGGAGCTTACATGCTTTCAGAAGTCAGAAAATGACACTCCAGAATAATATGGGAATGGTAATGGATGTGAATGCTGCCTGGAAATGTTTTATTTTTTTGCAGCTGGCTTTGAAGGCGGGGGGAGGAGCGGAGGAAGGACCCTCTTACCAAGAGAGCTGGTGAGCTGACGTCGATATGGCTGATGACCTGGAGCTCTGTCTGCACACTCTGATCAGGAGCTGCAGGCCTCTCCAGGATGGCTTTCACATAGTACTGAATACTGCCATACTTCCCAGTAAAAGAGGTCACCAGAGGTCTGAAACAAGCAGTCACAAAACCATTACCCTTAATTAATAATTCAGTTCCAAACGTGAGCACTTCCCATGTACACAAACATTTAACCAATTTACAGCTTTTAGGGCCTGGGGGAAACTGAAGCCAACAAGGCCTGTCTGTGGGGTTTGATTAAGAGAAACATATAAAGCTGATATTAAAAAAAAAAAACAACCACAAGACAAATTACATTAAGTTAATGTTGCACTACAAGGGTCCAGCACAATCCCTTCAGGTTGGATTATTTAACTTACTCTTGAGGGAGCTGAAAGCTGAACGGAAATTCGTGTCTTCCATCTAGAAGAATTAAGTTTTCCTCACCTGTAGGATGAAAATGAGTAGTATGTTTTAGTTATTCCAGAAATAGAACAAAGCAGATGCTTTTATAAACTATTTATGTATAAGAACACCCAGATACAAGAAGTTTTTATTGATCCCAGTGGGTTCTGGACTGCAGCCCGTGCTTTATTTATGCTGTGATGTGATTTCAATGAAAAACAAAAATCAAGGAAACATGGGAGACCTTGAGATTCAGTTCAGGACTCTGGCCAATTTCTAATCCAAAATGGCTTCTGCAGAGCATAAAGTAAGTTTCCTTTCCTTTTCAGGAAGACAGCAATTAATCTGCTTTTCCAATTAACAACTAACTAACTTTTGTGCTAAAAAAGCTGCAATTTAAGGTCAGTATGATGAAATACTATTAATACGCGAGCTCCCAACATATATTTATAGAGGGCCTGCTGTTACACAATTCTCAAGGCCTCAATTTACTTTTCCTGCAGCTCAGCCTGAGAGCTGCGTTTCAGCCTCACAGAACAAAATGTCGTTGCTCTGTTTTTTAATTTCCCGACACTGCCATAGGTGCTGCAGTGCCTGAGTGACAGAGCTCTGCCACAGCGAGCTGCCTCTGCTTCCTCAAGCCATTGGAGGAGCCCGACTGCTTCCAGGGTGTTCCACGGGGGTTTCCCAGCTGCTGCTTACGGAGCACGACCCGCACGGCTGATTGGAATTCACAGGCGGGCTGAACCTCTGCAGGGAACCCAACTGCGGGTTTTCTTACAGCCCCATTCCGCGGTTTTCAGCCACCGTACCAAAAAAAAAAATCAGTGGGCGGCCACTGGCGAGGCTGAGGCAGCGTCCCTGGGTGAGGGATGTGGCGCGGGCCGGCGATGTCCTGAAGGGGTCTGAGCACCCGCTGCCCATTTCTCCCCCTCCTCCGCCCCCCCCTCGCTGCCCACAGCGGCCCTGGGCGCCTCCCCCGCTCCCACCCCCGCCCGTCCCGCCTCACCTTCGGGCGGGTCCCTCAGGAGGCTCTGCCGGATGTCCAGGTACCGCACCTCCGCCTCCCTGCGCGGACCGGGCCCCGGCGGCCGCACCGCCACCCCCCAGGCTCCTGCGCCGGGCCCCGCGCCGGGGCTCTCGCTCCAGGAGACGCGCGCCCGCCCCGCGGCCTCCAAGCGCAGCCCGCGCAGCGGCAGCGGCCCCGCCAGCTCCAGCAGCACCTGCCCGGACACCGTGTCCCCGCTGCAGTAGCCGCCGCCGGCGCCGCTGGCGCGCCGGGCCTCGTCCTCCAGCACCAGGGCCAGCGTCTTCACCGCGCCGCCGGCCCCGGGGCCCGGCCCGGCCGCCGCCATCGCTCCCCGGCCGCGGGGGAGCCGCGCCCGCCCTCGCCCGGCGCTTTAAACCCGCCCGTGTCCGCCAGCGCCCGCGGCGCCGCGCGCCGCCCCCGCCCCGCCCGCGCCCCGCCCCCGCCCGCCGCCCATTGGCCGCGCCGCGAGCCCGCGCGCCGCCATTCGCCGCGCACCGCCCCTGCGCCCCCTCCGCATTGGCCACCCGGCCCGCGCACGCCCGGAGTGGCGTCACGCTGCGTGATCGCCTCTCCGGGGCCAATGGGGCTCGGGCGGGCGCGCGTGGACAGCGCGGCGATTGGCGGGGCGGCGGCAGGTCCCCGCAGCGGCGGCCAATGGCGAGGCGCAGCCACCACGTGCACAGCCTGTGGGTAAACAGGCAGGGGAGGGGCGGGGCCGGGCGAGGGGGCGGGGTCAGGGCGGGGCTCCTGAGCCGGTGGCCCCCCAACCCGCAGCCATCCGCACCTTTTTGCCCCCTCAGCCTGCCCCCTCTGGAGGAGTCCTCGGGCACCGGCGTCTGGGGGTCTTGTCTCTCGCTATTCCACCGCCTGTGGTCACTGCTCTCCAGCCCCTCGCTATGGGGAAGCCGTGTGCTCTCGGTGACCCCGAGCTGAGGGGAGACCTTCGTCCTCAGTGGCCCTCGGGCGCTGTCGTGGCCATTGGAGTGTGCTGGGTCGGTCTCAACCCCTCTCCGTTGGCTGGCTGGGGCTGTTAAATGTGGAAAAGTGTTGTGGTGTCGCTGTTCCCCCCCTGGTTTGCCAGGGGGTTCCCTGGGGAACTCGGTGCTGCCTGTGTGAGCCCCTTCCCCACCTCACCGACCAGCAGGTAGTGAGGGGGTTTGGCTGTAAATGAACCAGCCTGGACAGTCTGGAAAGCTCATTGCCCACACAAATACTGTATATTTCTGTACTTTGTAAACCAAGAAACACCCTGCTTCAAGAACTTTTTTCTTAAAACCCCTGTTGTAACTGGGAAGTTAAAGGGCTGTGTGCTGTCACACCCGGCCAGTGACACCTTCCCAAAATGTGAGACTCAGAAGATTTATCCACAAAAATAAACACAAGAGTTTGCTGCTTTTTCCAGTTTTTAGAAGCACTAGCTTAGGAACCCCCCTGGCATGTATAGGAAGAGTGGTGAATGTGTCTGTGTTGATGGGTGAGTGTGGCCAGACCCACCATCCCGACAGGCGAGGCTCTGACAGCTCCACACCCACGTCCAACCAGCCCGAGACACGCTACAAAACAAAACGCTTTGGACTGACTGGACAAACGCCACAATTAACGCTGTTCTCGGCAGCATCATGTTTTACGATGGCCTTTACGACAGCAGGAGCATCTTCCTGAAGGTGTGTGCGGTGGATGATCCGCCGGCATTTCCACGGGTGACCAAGGAGTCACTTCCCGGTCCGAGTCACCTGCCCGCTTGAAGCTCCTGACAGCTGCACCTTCCTGCATTCCTCCGACCCTCTGGGGCACTGCAAATCACCAGCCTGGTGCTTCCCAGCTGACTCAGTTAATTACTGAAATTAGCTAAAATTGTCTTCCAGACTCAGGGCCTTGGCTTTTAAATAGCTGATGGGGAAAACTCCCAGGATTCCTCAGAATCCCTGGCATACCTCTGTGTCCTGTGAAATGTAGCCTCATATTTAGAGTTACTTCTGCGATGAAGCACCTCTCCTTGCCGAGAGCCAGGTAGGCCTTTGGAACACTTTCTGTTGGCTAAAAGTTTGTAAACACCTCAGTGGTAATCGATAATAACCTGGGAAAAAGGAATGTGGTTACAGATGGGGTGAAGTCATGGGCTTTATTTTGACCTTTGGCCACGGACTCTCCAGCTCACGAGGAAGAATTATGTAACTAAAGAAAACAATGCTGTGATGGTTGTCTGAGTTGTTAAAGAATTCTGTGATATTCATATCCCTTTGTGCTTTTGAAATAATTTTTTTCAAATGCTGCATTTAGTTGGGAATTGTGGTGTATAAAATCATGCTATTTTGGTAGTTTTTAGGTCAATTAAACTAATACATGAGTAATTTTGCATAAATCTTTTCCTTATGTCACATTTTTCACATTAGCAAATTTAAGGTTAGTTTTGTAGCTGGTCAAGAGACCATGCTTGGATGTTTGGACATTTACTTATTTGCTGAATTTCCTTAGGTACAATGTATGTGTGCAGACTGATTTTGAGAGTGTGATACAGAGGGGGGGAAAAAAAAAATCAAAATCCCACACCTCCCTTTTTCCTACATGAATTAGAACCTGTGTAAAAGTAATTAATTCTCTTATGGGTTTATGTGACCATTCAAATGTGTCCTCCCATTTATTCTTTGCAAATGCAAGTGAGGTAAATAGGGAAATGAATAAACATGGACAAATGCGTGTGGAACAAAACATTACACAGAATTAGTGAGAGTTGGGAGGCTTCAATAGCTTGGACAATTAGCCTGTAGAGGACACAGTTAATAGGAACATTCTGTTACAGTCAGGTGATACTTATCCCTGGTGTCTGTTTACCCTTTAATACATTTTTTTCATCAGGATTCAAAGACCAGAATTTGTTGAAATTATCATGGAGTGATTGGTTTTCTCATCTACCCATCTTGAGGACATTTTGTGGTGTTTGAGACATTTTAACTGATCCACTCAGTGACGTAAAATGAATGGTAGAATCCAGCCACTTGACTGTTTGAGTCTCTGATGAACCAGGAGGAAGGAAGAGGAGAGGAACACTCAGACAGTTGTGGGTTTTTGTGTGTGTGACTGGTTATCTGAATGTTGGTGCGAAAGAGCAAGAGATATATTGACATGCTTGATTTTATTTTCATTTCACTTATTTTGGCACTTTATGCAGCACTGTGTAAGAAAGATCTGCCTGAACTAATTAGTTAATGCTCAAATTAGTGTGTAAGAGTAAAAAATACACAAAGAAAGGTCTGATTTGAGAATACCCATAAAGAAAGGTCTCCTTGGAGAGTATCCATAAAGCTGTGAACAGCTCTAATAATCACAGACTCGTCTTGAAGGCAAAGGAAGTAGGAGAACATCTTCCTACAGCAGCTGGTGATAGCCTGGCTCTGCTGGTTAATTTGGAAATGACTGCTGTGGTGAGGTCACTGAATTTAGACAGATCTCACAGTGTAAGTTTCTGCAGGCAGTAACTATTTTTTAACTCATTTCTGTGCACAAATGGATAGAACAGGCTATCAGGGCTTGACCCTGCCAGAAGAGTTTCGGAAAGTATGGAATAGATTCCAAGTTTCCACATGGGGAAGGACACATGATATGTAAATAATTTTTTTTTTTTTTTAATGGAAGATACAGGATAAGAAGTGGTCTCAGGAACAGCTTCTGCTTCCAGGAAGGTTTCTGTTTTTCAGGAATCCAAGTAGTAACTGGGAGGGATGTGAAAATCTTGATGAGTATTTGCTGTCTTCTTCCTGCTTGAAGGGAACTGAGACACAGTGAGTCAGGCACCAGCACTAGGAGTTTGCCAACTAAGCTTTTCTGCTCTTAATCAATGGCCTGGCAGTTTAGAGTGTGAAGAGCTATTTCTGCTTCTGGAGGAGGACTTGGGGAAGTGTTTATGAGAGCTTCTAACAGCTAATTTACAGGCTGTGGAGTTCTTATTTGAGATTGCTGTGCTGTAACATCCATTCAAGTGTCTTTCTCAGCCAGTACCAAACGCAGTGGGCAAACAACCGGAGTCTGAGATGCTGCTGAGCTCGGTGGAAGAGCCATGGGACAGGCTGTGCATGAGTGAGGGCCTCACACAGGCAGTGAACGCTGTGCAAACTCCATCCTGACCTTTGTGCGTGGTAGGGAGGATTTGCCCATGTACCTCATCCTTTATCTGCACATAGTTTCAGCTCTCTCAGCAGGTCTGACACATGTCAGGAAGCAGTTGGCTGAGAACAATGTTTACCCCTGAAAACAGGTATTATGGGCTCTTAAGTTCCGCAATAACCCTCAGAATATAGGGCCTTCTTTTTTCCAGATAACTCAGAAATCCTCTTTCTGGAGTTGTTTATGGAGTCAGGGCAGGGAGGGATAAGAGACAATTCCTTTTTTTCCCTTCTTCCTGGCCTTTTACCAGCAAGTTTCTTATCAGCACTGTGCCAAAAATGCAGCCCTGGCACTCCCAATCAGCACAAGAAGGCGATAAATGGGTACTGGGGACACTTACTGTCACTGACAGGCTTTTATTGCTTTTATTCTATTACCAGTAATTGAAAGGTCGGCCAAATTTTTCTTAGACAATTAAGTGACATTTACAGATAAGAGATTGAGAGCAGCCACAGATGCTTTTCCATGTGCTGCTGCCCAGCTAGTCTGATATGCCACTACAGCCAGTGTGTAAAACACCAGGCAAGGTGCTTTTAAGGATCATGCTGTATGTGGCAAATTGAGAAAAGCAAATACTGAGATACTGGCCCAGGAATCTGAAGGTTTTATCTGGGCAGGTGTTTGTTCAGCCCAGTCAGACAAAGCACAATTGTCTTGAAGGCCAAAAAACCAATCTTAATTCAAGGTTATGTCTGGAAATGGAAAATCACAAATGAGAGTAGGAGATGTAGGATGTCCGTGTAGGATTTCCATGTCGGAAATCCAAGACAGAAGAAGGATAGAGTAGGTTGCACATGGTTGATGATGGAGAACCAAGCTGTCAAGGCTCGAGCACTGAGTCCTTGGTTCATACCAAGGGGTGGGAGAGGTGTGTCATCCCTGCGTCAGGGAGGCTGGGGCAGAGGGGAAAGTTGTGGTGCAAACTGCGAGGAATCCTTTCCACTTCCAGTGGCAGTGCGGTGCCAGGACCTTCCCCCTTACCTCCAGGTGAACACCTCTGAGCCTGCCCATGGGACAAAGGTTCCCACACCAGTTCCACACACTGAGATTACATGCCAGCATGTGATGGACCATCATGTTGTTTCATGCACTGGTAAAGAAAACATGTGAGTGACCTGTTGTTTACTTAAATATTTATACAGTGAATCAGAGTGCAGGATCTGTTACAACTCGTTCCTGCACGTAAAAATGATCTAAATCCAGCACTCAGATGGGCAGCAGAGGACTGCTCCAAGGTGGCTTTGGATGTTTACAGCTGCTACAGGCTTGGCAAGGAGCGTGAGTAGAGAAAAATAATGGATGTGGTTAGGACATCTCTTCATCCTGCTGTCCCCTGAGGACAGAAAGATTTATTGGGGCTGTGATGCCTGCACAATTAGAGTGGCCTTCTGGAAGCGCTTCTCTGGAGGAAGAGCTTCCTACAATTGTATCATGTACCCCTCTGCATTTCAGTGACTTCAAAGCAAGGTGGTCAGAAATATTCCTAAAAATATCTGACATGGAGCGAGGATACAGATTTTTGTTGTTGAATCAACTCTGAAACAACAGCTGCATTATTCATGTGTGGATCGTGGTTTGGTGTTCCAGCTCAAGAGAATGAATAGCCAGAAAGGGAAATGGGAAAACAGACTCATTTGGGTTCTTAGTTATGTGCTGCTTTAGCTGGTTCCTACTATGGTCTGTAATTTGGGGGTTTTGAGGGCTTTGTGAAGTACCTTTTTTTTTTTTTTTTTTTCTTTTTAAATTCAAACTGAGAAAACTTGAACTTGGGATGAACCCAAATCTCATACCAGGAAACTCACACTGAAGGGAGATGCATGCCTGGATCTGAACTCATGTTTTGATAGAGCATTCCTGTAAACGGGAATGTGTGCCTTGTGGTGCCACTTCAGCCTTCCCAGTTCACACCAAGCACTGACGTGGCATCACGTCTCAGAGAAAACACAGGTGGCATATCCCAAATCTTTGCAAAGATTGTTCCAAGGGAGATGTTTGCTGGGCAGCCTCTGGTTGAAGGTGACACCCTCGTGTCCGTGTGTGGCTCTCAGCAGCGCAGCAATTTGCAGATGCAGAGGTGTTCCCTGTGAAGCGATTTTTTTTTTCACAACCTGGGCTGTTTTTGTTGTTGCCCAGGCTTAGAGAGGTATTACCTCAGCAGAAAACGGAGATAATGGAATGCTTTATGCCCAAAGGGAATGTAGAGTAAGAGCTACAATGGATGGAAAGTGGAGTCAGCAGCCTGAGATAACAGGAGTGACGGGCAGGACGGGGAGCAGCCTGGGATCAGTATTTGGCTTTTGCTGCTATTTCAGCATCGTTTGAGGCATAGACACAGTGGGTTGATTCTGTCCTTAAGGTGTGTTTGTCGTGAGGTGCTTCTGCCTGATATCAGATTTTTGGATGTTCTGAGAGAAATGGGAGTGTTGGGGAAGTTGTACAAATCCATTCGGATATTGACCTGCCGTGCCTGGCGTAGCTGAAGTTGCTCCATGACATGGAGCCTCTTCATAACACTGAGGGATGGTTTGGAGTGTCACAGAAACTGCCTGGAGTCCATCTAGTCAAACTAACCCAGTATCACAAGCTGCTACTGCTACAAGTTTTCCTTGTGTACCTTTTCTCAAGCTTAAAGCCCCAGCTGGTGTTTCAGCCATCACATCATTGTGGTCCCTGAAGCAGGAGGGGCACAAGTGAAAGCAGGGCACTTGTCACTGGTGAGGGGTGTGCAGAGGGAAATTAGCCCTGGATGGCAGAAGGTGGAAAGGTACATATACCCGAAAACAATCCAACTCCTTAAGAACCTTTCCCTGAAATCTGGTGACCAGAATAACCTTGGACCTGTAAGCCAGGCACTGAATCAGCCAAGGATGTTCTGGGTATCCAAGAGTGGACATGAAGCTCCTGGCTCCAGTGCTTTGGAGGGATGGAGAAGACCCCCAGCAAGGAAGGGTGATTGACACATCTGGGGGAAAAAAAAATCCTCTTACAGGTAGCCAGCTGATGCTGCAAGACATGAAATCTGATTATTATTATTGTCTTAGGGCAGAGCTGCACGTTCATGAGCATGTCCCACTATGGAAGTGAAACTGAATCTCTCTCAAATCATTTCATAGGCCCTGGGGAAACCAGGATGTTTTGAGTCACATTTTCCTCCTCTTTCATGTGTCTACAAGCAAAGGCTCTCACAAACACTGCAGTGGAGCATTCCAGAAAGATACAAAATCTTACCATAAAGATGCCAGGACCTTGCAACACTGTTATTCTTTCTAACCACCTCTGGTTTTTATTCATCTTACTTCAAGGAAATGGTGGCTTAATTCAAGGTAGTTTCTCAATAGTAATGTTTTTATGGCCACTTTGTATGGGGTTGAATCATCCCCCTTACAGGATTTTTTTTAGATACCTATCAGGAGTTATCACCCTTTCAGCCTTTCCTTTGATAAGCTAAAGAAGAAATGGAATCTTTTATGCCTCATATCCTGAGGCTCATTCCCCCAAACCCAGGAGTTTGTGTTTAAACCGGTGGCCTTTTAAAACCGTTAGTGGGTTTAACGACATTTAAAAACATTTCAACATTTCTTGGAGAAATTTGTCAGTTACTGGTTCAAGCTGTGATTAAAACAGAAATGAAAAGGCTGGGCTGGTCATGGCTCATTAAGCCTGTATTTCCTTTTAAAATAAAGTGCACAGGTTATTCTTAAATGTAGTAAAAGGTTAGGACTTTTAATTCCAGTTATTACATGGATCTGTATGTTATAGCCATGCATCTGTGTGTTATAGCCATGCACCTATATGCATATGCATAAATATATATGTATAAAAGAGAAGGAGAACACATCAAACTCACTTGCCATGGTAACTGTTGTTGTGGAAGCCAATAGTGGTCAGCTGGCCGTGAAAAGCCTGGGAGATAAGAACACACTATTAATGCTGTTCATTTTTAGAAGTGAGCACAATGAAATGGCTATTTTGACAGTTTCTTCTGAAATGTGAAGTATGAGGCATTGTCAGAGCCAGGATACAGGGCTGGATGGACTTTTAACTGCCTGCTGTTGTGATTCTTATCTTCCTCATCGGGGTGAATTAGAATTCTTTGGATCAATGAAAGTACACAGGCTTTTCTTGTATCAGAATAACATTACACATTCTCTTGTCATTATAACACACTAGAAGATTATTTTCAGTGATAATGACAAGACCATGTCAATCACAGGACTTTTGTAGTGGGAATTTGCTTCTTATTACCTCTTTCATATGGCAAATTTTCCCCTTTCTCTGTCTTGAATTACCACTCAGAAGTTGGTAGCAAAAAATGTTCCAAATTTTAAAAAGAGAGAAAGAAAATGTCTCGCTTGTGCTGCCACCAATGCTCCAAGTTATACAGGCATTAACTTGTCCTGTGCATCCATGATTATAAAAATGGCATAGGCAGGGGATACATTTTGTTCTGCCTAAATATCTGCACAGATCACAGCTTTTCCCTGATAGACACTATTGTTGGAAAACATTAGTATGCACTACCTGTATTTTTCCAGTGTTCAAAGGAAGCAATCACAGAGCACTTCATTTATTTTACTAAGAGCTCAGTAAATGCTGCATCGTTGCCTTTCTGCAAAGAATGTATTTTCATGTA
Source organism: Empidonax traillii (assembly GCF_003031625.1). Classification (NCBI taxonomy): domain Eukaryota; kingdom Metazoa; phylum Chordata; class Aves; order Passeriformes; family Tyrannidae; genus Empidonax; species Empidonax traillii. Next base: position 2,010,234 of record NW_020955229.1, on the reverse strand, counting down.
GAGGCATTATCATTAACAGATTCTTTTCAAATTCTAGTAGGAGTGTGATAATTTTATTTGGCATAATGGAGTTTGAGCACTTGTAAAATTTGATTGTTTTAAGGCCTTTAATTTCCCTCCACACTTCATTTTTTAAACTTAATTAGGTTCACTGAGAATTTCTTCTGCTTATACAAGTTCTAGGCCCAATGTTCGATCTTGGGCTCAGTGTGTGATGGGAACTTTGACTGTTGGTGTCCAGAGGATATGAAAAATGGAAAAATAGATTCCAGAAGGTGCTGACTGTAAAGCAACTGCACCAGGAAGTTAATTGTAAAGAGCAAAGATTCAGCTCAAATGCTGATGGAGCAACTGACTTGAGGTGACTGAAGTTAGACAATCTGGATCCTCTTGGTGTCTCTGGAGAAAAAAATGAGCATTTTTAGATATATCTGAGACACTGCCCTGGATTTAGAAGTCTCTCTAAAATTTTTAGGAAGTTAATTCATATTTTCCAAAATTAGGGATGAAAGTTTGCCTAAACATCAGTAGTATTTACATGCTAAGTTGGGAAGATGCTTTAGAAACAGGGCTGGTTATCACCTCGATTTGCCACATAGTCATTATCTTTGTTTTAGTCATTCAGTCATTTTTAGTCATTTAGTGCATTTTTGCTAGACTATTTGGCCTTCTAATAACGAACTATTTAAAATTAATGATAATTGATTAGTCTCTTCTAAGTCTTCGGTTGTCGTACTTTGCTGATCTGTAAAACTTCCCAAGAAAAATGGTGTCATAATTGCGACATTGTGCACCTTGACATTAAGTGTGTATTTCACTCATGGCCAATTTAAAAATCAAAATAGAAACTTTGTAATAATCTCCCTTTACAGTTTGGGTTATGAGAAGCTGAGAATTCCCTTAGGCTTGATTGATAAAACATGGCATTTATCCTATTCCTAGGATGATGTTCAGCAAACTTTATGACGGAGGGAAACAGCTGGTAAAGTGGGTTCATGGAAAGGTGAAGGTAATATAGACATAAAAAACAAGAGGATAATGATTTTAAAAGGGATAATAGTTGTAATAACACCATTAACCTTTTGCTTCAAATTATTGAATGTGTGGTCTCTTCAGCAGGCTAATCAAAGGTTTGCATTAACCACGATGCAAGAGGAAGTGGCAATATACAACCTGAGGTGATTTTTTTTCCCTCTTCCAATTATTCATTATCAAACCCATACTGAAAAAAAAAAAAAGAAAAAAAAAAGGAGAGAGAGAAAAACTGACCCTTTGGCTGTTGAAGTCCCCTGCTCATTTTGAATTGAAGCTGACTTGTTTTCAGAAGAAACAAACTTCAGCTTCTCTCCTGCTTTGTAAGAGGTAGATTTTGCTAAGGGGAAAAAAAAAAGAAATGTGATTTGTTATAGATAAATAGAAATAAGAGTCAGAGATGTGAACAGATACCAAGGAGAGACTGTTGGTAAGAGCAAGCCCTGAGCTGTTTGGTGGTACCACACAGAGGGGGGATCAGTAGAAGAAGCCCCCATTGAAACATTGTTCTCTTCCTGAACAATATAGGGCACTGCAGAGGTCTGGTGGCTCACTGGGATGTGTGAAGCTCAATGCCACCTTGCCTGGGTCACTTCTGGTGTCTAAAGAGCAAATTCAGTCTGGAACACAGCAAATTTGCCCTTTTTACTTCCCTGTTCTGTGCATGTGGGGTTGACTAGCAAGGGCAGACTATGCTTTGACAGTTTACTTGCATTCAGAGAGTCAGACACGTTCGTTGGTGGTGGAAAATAGCCACAGATGATGGTGACTTGAAGGGATTGTTCAGGAATTTGTCTGGTTGGACAAATCTGCTCCATCATACAATTTCACAGATTGTAATCCTCATCATTCACCTAAGCCATCTGTCCAGTTGTGCTCTGGAACAAGTTGCCCAGAGAAGCTGCAGCTGCCCCATCCCTAAAAGCGCTCAAGGCCGGGTTGGATGGAGCTTTTAGCAGCCTAGTTTAATGGAAGGTGTCCCTACCCACAGCAGGGGTTTGGAACAAGATGATCTTTAATGTCCCTTGAACCCAAACCTTTCTATGGTTCTATGATTCTTCGTGCAGTCAGTGGAGAGAGACCCCCCTGAGTGAGACACCCAATACAAGATTGTCTGAATGGCTTGTGTCGTGTCAATCTGGTATGAAAATAAAGTAGTAAAAGGAAGTTTGCACCATTCCTGGCTGACAAAACCCCATACCATTAACAGCCCCATTTTGTGCAATCAGAAACAGTGAAAGACTCCAGGAGCCAACGTGCCCTGAATTTGAATTAACCAGACTGAATTTAAAATCAACAAGCTGAAAGAGCTTGAGATAAGAAGTCAGAACATTCAGAGGAAATGAGAACTGTTGTGGGAACTAAAGGTGAGAGAAACACTAAGTCACATAAAAAATATTCAGCAAGAAAAGAGACACCTTTTCTTTTTCTGGGCACCTTTTCTTAGAAGTCATCTATAATCAGTAACCTTTCTCGGGCACTTTCCCAGGCTGTTTTTAGTAGCTGAATCCTTTGTTTCAAAACCACCCATTGATTCAGTGCCCTAAGTGAGAAGTAATTAAGGTGGAAAGGGATCTTGCCTGCTGGATGGATGTACGAGGTGTAGAAGAGAGAGGCAAGAAAAGGGGTGAATGAATTTTTCAAAAGGTATGTCTCCCAACACGTGAGTCTGTGTGTGTATTGTTAAATACACGTGTGGAGATGTGCAGCTCCTGTTCATCTTTCTGTCTGTTTACCTATTTATGTCCATACACACACATGCTGATGTACATATGTGTGTGTTCCTGAAAGATAATGAACTCTTTAGGCAGCACTTTGTCAGAATATCATTTAAAGAGTTACATCCTTTTAATGCACAGTAGTTTAAGCAAACTCCAAGGTTCTTACTCAGCAATAAACCCATTAAATCATCTTAAATACCATGTCATAATGACAATTTGATGCCACCAGATGTGGCACTAGGGATTTTTTTTCCTTTAAATGCTTTCCTGGAGATACAGCTTCCTGAATTTTAAATTCTCTAGCCTGTTTGCACAGCTGTTAGATCACAGAGCTCTGCCATCTTTTTGCCTTGCATCGCTTGTTCACTAAATCATGTGTGGCATGACTGCAAACTCACTGCCTCTAAAACATTTAGGCTCATATCCACTTCACCCTCATAAAGGCTGAATGGTTGGGCTGAATGGGAGAGGGTGTGGGCATTAAATTCCAAGAGCAGTATCCATTCCAGCTGTGGAGCTCTCTTGTGTGGGAATTTTAGAGATGCAGTCAGAGTATGCTTCACACACCCCTTTTCAGTGGGTACTTATCCTCCCAAATCTGTGGAAAATACAAATGTCTGGCCACTTTCCTGGCTCTTCCCACATTGTTAACCAAAAAGGCAACCAGATTGGTAGTCAGGGACTACTTCTGTATGAGAGAGACTTGGGAGAGGGACATGTTAGCAGGATACAAAGGAGTCCAAAAAAGCATCTCACAAAAAAAATGTGATTTCACAAAGTGTATATTTAAATAGCGGAGAAAGTCATTGGAGGCTCTGGAAAAACTGAGAGGCCAACAACAGGAATATGTGAAATGAAGAGCAGAGTGTGGGGAGGGAAGATGGTCATCTGGCCCCAAAATATGGTGGTTCAGAAGCAGCTCCTAATCCAAGAAGTCCCTAATTTCTGATTGACAGAAAGCAGGAGACCATCTATGAGCCAGGTGTTGATTTACCTGTCCCATCAAAGACAGGACACTGTCTCTTTGCTCTGACCTGCTAGGGAGGGATTTGTCAGGCGTTTTATTGCTCTGTGAGTTTGTTGGATGAGTGCTGCATGATCTGAGGTGGCCCTCACCCTTCTGAGGCCTCGTGTTAGATATGCATTTTCCCCTAAAAAAGGTGGTGGGAGAGACCAACCGAGACCCACTGAGAGTGTTGACAAGGGTTTGAAGCGAGATTGTGAATTTTGCACAATTAGAATGTGCTGATAACTGTGATCATGTCTGAGTGTTCAGGTTGGAATTTGGAGCTACTCTTGTGTGGGTCAAAATCATGGTCTGTGATCCCAGGGGATCACTGTGGGCATTTCCTGAGGGTCAAGAAGGTAGGCACAAGACACTGAAAACCTAGTGATCAGTAGGTCACAAACACCTTCTCACCCAGAGCCTGAGTAGGTGTCTTTGCAATCCTGATCTCTTATCCGTGCTGAAGGATTATTGAATCCTGATTTGGTGAGAATTAAAAATGCTCTTGAAAAGGGTGATTCAAAGCCCAGCAGAAGGATTACCATTGGCTGGCATGGAATCTTGGTTTGATTTGCTGTTCAGCTCTGGGGCTGGCACGTGAGTGTTTGAGCAGCTCCGTACTGAAGAGGGCATGCAATGTTCTCTAGATTACCCTCCGGTGGAGTGTAATGTTTGATAACGTCAGTAAATACAAAACAGAATCAAAATGACAACAGCATTTGAGCATCTTGTGATAGCAAATGAGGTGGGGAAGTTAAATGGGTATAGAAGAGGATCCCCAGAGATTGGATCGCAGCTTGATGCCGGTGGGAGCTCAGTTGTTACCGTACTGATATCAACATGTGGAGCTCTAAATCTTTTTGGATCGTGGTCGAAAAGAGAGATTTGGTCATAGCTGCTTTTTCTTCTCTTCAGACTGTATAGGCTGTCCTCCTCTCCTACCAGCAAACAAATAAAAACTCTGTGCCAGTTATAGCAGCAGTTTATATGGAAAAGCAATGAAGCAATTTCAGGAAAGTATTAGATGTAATTTTGTCTTTGTTTTTTTTTTTTTTTTCCTGTCACTTAGCAGCTAGAAAGAGGAGATGCGCTGATGTGCAGAGCCAGGCATGTATTATGCAAACTCATATCACAATCCCATTGACTGTTCGTGGACCCCTGTATCTCTCTGTTTCCATCTGTTGTTTTAAGACTAAGTTGTTTGGAGAATGTCCAAATTCTTTTCCCTTCTCCAAGTTTGGTGAAGTACCTGCCTGCCTAAGGCTCCCTACATAGACAACAGAGAGAGAGATTCTTCTTTGAAGAATGTGATGTGCCAGGGGATGCTCCTTTCTCTCCTTCTCTCCCTTCCCTCCTTCCCTCCTCTTCCTGACTGCACAGGGATTTTCGAGGGTGCCTAAATAATTGCCCCAGTCAAGGGCAAGAAGGGAATGGGGTGAATTTGGGCTATGCTGCTGTGTTCAGGGGGCTGTGGTTCAGGTTTAAGATAACACAGGCTATAAGGAGTTGGAATGTGGGATCCTCTGGTTGTCCATGGCCCATGAGTGGGCAGCAGCAGGAGCTGCTGTGTCTCAGTCTAGGCAGTAGCTCATGGCTGAAGCAGTATTTCAAGAGATAACAAGGGAATGTTGAGCTTATCCAAGAAAAGAGAAATGACACAGAAGATAAATAAGCAAAGCACATAAAACATAAATGCAATCCTATTAAAATTAAGTATGTTTTAATTTCTAAAAAGATTGATATTTTGGCGTTAGATTTACTGAGCAGGAAAAGATTACAGGCGTCATTAAAAGAAAATGTTTTCAAGGGCCTTTTTAAAAAATTGCATCCGTGTTTGCAATTGCCATGTGCAAAATATAAAAATCAGAGAAGGGAAAAAAACCCCAGCAAGCAGTGGAAATAGCCCATTTTGTGAATTATAGAAAGAAATATACCATCTGTGATTTAGTGCAGTTCCCAAGATCCCATCTGTGATCGAAGCACAGTCCTCATTGAGGGCTGAGTCCCTGAGACGTTCCATATGATAAAATATTTCTCTTGGAAGATGCTTGGGCTAATGGGTTTGTTTTTCTGTAATATGGGTCTTCAAGATGAGACGCAAAACTCTAGAGACCTAATTTTGCCTCCAGTGGCTGACTATAGCTAATGTCAGGAGAAGCTTGAGTGAAAGGAGGTCAAAGATCTAACAGCTTTTCCTTCAGAATTTCTGTACTACTTTTTATCAGGTCAGGTTGTTGGGTCTGAGAGGTCCAGACGGTGATTTCATAATTTCTAGTGTCAGATGTTGTGGTCACTGGGCTCCGTGCACCAGGAGGGCTCACTCAGGCTGCAGCTGCACAACAGAAGCTCCCAACTATTTCCTTTTGTTATTCCTCCTCATTTTTCAGCAGAGGAGAATGAGATAGAGAGATCTCTCAAACTGGGACAGGCCTCCCCTGCAGCTGCACCTCTGCCACCTTCTGATGCCTCTCCATGTGTTGTCACTGTGATCTTTTAGTCCAAAGGTGGCCTCGGGTGTATCAGGTATTTATATAAGTGCAACCTGTAATTCCAATCCTCTATTATTTACACATACAGGTATAGACTGGCTCAGTTTCACTTACCACTGAAATTTCTATTTGAATCATAAATGCATTCACCTGTTTAATATATGTTTATATTTTCTCCTCTGTGTAATTACATGCTGATTATACAATTAGAGAAAATACTTACATATTTTGCACAATTATGCTATTACTGAAATAATGCTTGCAATAAAGCTCTGAATGTGTGTGTGTGTCAGCACATTTGGGGAAATACTGCTGTGGTTTGTTGTTTTGGAGCCGTTCAGAGATTGTGCAGCTCCACGTCGAGGAAGGTGTGCTGCTGGAGCCAGGTGATATAGGAGCAGCGTGTGTGTGGGATTACTGTTATCACCTGTGGGTGAATCCAGCTCTATTAAAAAATAGTTTGGGCTTTATTGTTAAAGACCTGAGTTAAGGATGTTCATCCAAGCTGATCTGGTGGTCCCGGTGCCCCGTGGTTCTGACGCACGGCAGGAAGAGCGCACAGACAGGCACCCTGGAACCACTGTCTCCTTCTACTGGTCTGTGGGGGTCAGGCCACAAACCCCCATTCTGTGCTTGCCTCTGATGGTTTTAGGACAGGCCTTTCACTGTGCCTAAGTGTCCTTGTTGTGTGTGAGGGATGTGGCAGATTCAAGTCGTGACATCTTATTGGTGAATACAACTGCAGCTGGTCCAGCCCTCTGATTTGGGTGTTCTCGTGCTTGGGGGGTTCCTGGTCGCTGGCTGAACATAGACAAATAAACAGACAAGTAGCAGCCATGGATAGCATCAGCATCTGTGTTTGTACTGATGGCAGGTGAAACGATTCACCCAGGCAAACACAACCAGTAGCGTCAGAGCTGGGAGCAAGATGCCTGCCTCCCACCTGCCTTTCCCAGGATCAGCCTGCGCAGCACCAGAGAGAGAGAAAAAAAGTGCTGTTAAGGGATAAATACACCCTGGCTTTGCCTCCTCCGTGCTGTACAGGTCTTGCAGCCAAAGGGTTAAAAACAAAGGAGTATTTTCGGCATGCTCTGCAGAGTGCCTGAAGTCTGAACATGAATGACCAAATTGCTTTTTACTTTTTAGATTAAGGCCTCTGTCTGTACACACACAGCTCACACTGCTGTTCCATTAAATAAGAGAATTTGTTCCCACTCTTATTTTTAATAGGGTAAGACCCTGCCGTTCCATCTCACAACTTTACTGACATGAGATCTTATTAAAAGCAATCCTCCCCCTCTCCTCCTTGAAGTCTGAGCTTCTGATAGCTTCATACACACTGTGTTTATTTTACATACACAGCTCTGCAGCTGCTGCTTCCTTTTTCTCCGATAAATGACAGAGTAACTGTTGCATCCACTAAAAAAGTAAATAAAATTAAATGGGGAAGAACAATACATCTCTGGCAGAGAATAATAACTCTTTTAAGGCACGTATCTAAATTGTACAGCCTGATCTTAATTGTAAGGATAATTCTTTGTTATTTCAAGCAACTTGGAACGCGACAGCAAACGCGCGCTCTTGGCAGCACATCCCGAGAGATTTCTGTGGGAACAATGGGGAGAATTCTCCTGAACTGAAAGGAGATTGAAGTGTCTTTATTAGGTTAATAGGGCTGTAGTGTGTGATGGGAAAGAATGGAAGAATATGCTACGATGTGTTGGTTGGCTGGTTGGTTGGTTTGGAGGGTTTTTTAAACAGAGGTTGTGCTGGACGAGGCCCTGTGTGGGTGTTGGATGGGAGGTGCTCAGCATTAGGTGTCAGCAGTAGCAGCAGGGAGACCTTTGACCAGCCAGCCTCCAGCTCCCATGTCACACTCCCATGAGGGGATCGAGAGCAGGAGTTTTCCCCATTCCCAGTGGGTGAGCAGGCTGGTCCCATGCTAGCCTGGTGCTGCTGATGTGTGGCCTCACCAGTGTCCTGGACAGCACCTTTCTGTTACCATCTCTCTCTGTTTCATTGACTCTGCCATTGCTGGTGAAGCCAACACCAGCAGTGGAGGCCATCAGCATGTGCTGGTAGTTAGTGGTGCTGTTTAGCCGTGGCTGTGGGGCTGATATACAACTCCAATATGTCTATTCAGTCCTCTTGGATCTGCCTGGAATTTGTCTGAGGAGACGAGAAACAGTGTCAAAGCAGGCCAAAGCAAGAGAGAGAGAGTAATATGAATTCAACTGACTAAACTGGCGGAGGACAATGTTTGTGATAGCACCAGAAACTGCAATTCCTTTTGAGCATCATCCAGTTCTTTCTGGAATAAGGGAACCTATGCAGATGTTTGTTCAACTCTTCTAACAGTTTGGTTAATTCAGAAACCACATAGCTGAGACTTTGGGGAAAAGCAAGTTGCTTTCCTGACTGGTGGCTGGGAAAAAAAGAGGTTCTGGTAGACTGACCTGAGGGACAAAGAGGGAAGAAATGCTTCCAAGCAATGATATACTGCCCTTGGTGAGGAGATAGGAAAGGATGAGAGAAAAAAAGAGATAATCCAGGTGATGACTTCAAAAGTGTAGAAATCTTTTATTTAAAAGAGAGGGATAAAGCTACAAAAGGTGGGAAGTGCATTGTCTGTTTTGAAAGTAGCTAAGAAAGACCTTGGAAAAGATCAGGCTGGGAAGGAACGCTGCTGCTCTAAGGGAGTAGCAACAGTTGACAGTCAAAAGGATGAAGGAATAATAGCTATAAAAGAATGGAAGAGGTTTCCAGAACAGGTGAAGTAGCACTAGTGGGAGATTTACCCTGGATTTTATCTGGGAGATGTCTGGAGGAAGAGGTGAAGAAGGGCATCAGCTCAGGTGAGCCCGTGGTGCAGCTGTTTGTATCCTGCCTGGCAGGAAATGGCCTTTCTGCACTGCTGAGAGGGGAGCTGGGGCTGCCAGCTCTGCCTTCACTGCCCTGCCAGTGATGTGACACTGCAGCCTGTGCTGGAGTCTCTGGGAAGGTGCTGCAGAAGGGCCCAGTGCTGGGAGGGTGGGCACTTGCAGCTCCTGATGTGTCCTGAGAGCAGCCTTGAGCCTTCTGCCCATCATGTTTGCCACGTAATGGGTGCCCGTTTACCTTGCTCCTAAATAGAGAGCAGCAAGTTATTTACTGTGGTGCCTGCAGGCCAGGCTTGGGAGAGGGTGGGGTGAAACCTCAGCTTCCAGGAGAGGAGGAGGAGGAGGAGGAGGAGGATGCTCCAGACCACGTTCACGTACCTGCTCTGCAAGGCAGGCTGAGGCTGGCTGTGGGTTACTATTCCAGTGTAGCCGCAGGGATAAATAAAAGGAGCCACGTTCACATGAACGCTGGCCCAGGTGTCAGCAGGGAAAGGGCAGCTCCTTGTCCTCAGCCAACCCAGAGGAGCGTCTGAGGCACCTGCACGTCTGCCTGTCACTTTTCCGAGGAGCCCATTCTGCAGGGCTGGGCAATTTTCTCGCTGCTCAGTTGCAGCATGGCTGTAACACACCATCACTTAGCTCCCCTTGGGCCAGAAAATTCCAGGCACGAGCCAAGGGCAACATCTGACCCTTTGAAATGAACCAAGAAGTACCAGTCAGAACCTGGTGTGAAAGGCAGGAGGAATCTCTAGGCCTGAAGCATTTTCTGATGCAGCAGTTTAGTAAACGGCAGCATGATCATTGCTGGGTCTGGCTTTGTCTTTTAATCAGGAGGAAGAGCTTTTGGAGTATCTGGCCTAGCTATTATCATATAGATACTCCTTGCATATGCTCCAGCTTGAGGGAAAACACAAAGTGGTTTGATATTAATATATGCTAGAGCTCCTCATGAAATACTCATGTCACCAGAGTGGAGTTATCCATCAATGAAGGCGAGAATTTCTCTGGGAACCGATCAAATTTTTCTTAGTGGACTAAACACCGAGCTAGAACCAAGGAGGTGGTGAGGACACAGTGAGCAAAGTGTCTTGTCCTGTGAATGAGGCAATAAATGAGGTCTGCATTTAGTTGCATAAACTCTTAACCTTCCTTGCTGCAAAGTGCCATCTAGTGTTCGCAGCCCTGGCTGGCGGCCCTCGCCCAGCGAGGCATCACCGTGTCAGGCTGTGAACAGCTTAGAGAGACTAGAGGGAAGGCAGACAAGCAATCAACCTGTAGTTGTTCATAACCAGATATTATTGGTCTTTAATATATGATTTTAGTAACTTAGGTGAGCGAAGCCTCTTTACTGTGGGATGGAATAGGAGATGTTTCAACTGGGTTCAGAAATAAAGCCGGATCTCAGAAAACAAAGAGGTGACAGTGCTGTCAGGAAAGCAGTTGTGGAATTTCTTGCCCAAAATATATGCCCAATGATGTGTTAAATTTGCGGGTGCAGTGAGCATCGGGGCACTATTGATGTTGTTTGTGAGGGAAGTGGGATTGGGCCCCACATACACAGCAGGGCAACAGTCCCTTCCTCACAAGGCTGAAAGTCACCTGCAACAAGTGGGTGAATCTGGGAGCAGGAGAGCACCTGAATGACCATCATCCACTGGAAAGGTGCCTGCATGTTAATTGTGCATGCAAATTAGTCATGCAAGAGCAAAAGTACTTTGCAAGCCTAAAATCAGACCCGGCAATGATACAGTTTAGCATCGAAAGTGCAAGTTTTGGGGAGGGATGATCTGCAGGAATGTTTAGAAATTGAAAGCGGAGGTGAGGTAAGAAAGCGCACAAAAATAACTCTGCGTCCAGATTTGTATCTGGGGCATCTTTCTGTCCTGACTGGCTTGGAAAATTTCCCTGCCACATCTGATCACTTCTGAAACCACCCCAAGCACAGACCTCAAACACAAAGGTGGTTATTATCATTTGTTGTTATCTGTAAAGTGCTGACAGCACTTCCAAGTGCCAGAGGATTCATGCCTTGGGTTTTGTTCTTGCAGTGGCCAGGAGCAGAGTCTAATTAGACCAAACACTGTCCATGATAGGAACAGCCCTACTGACAGGGAGCAAATTAGGTCTCTGACCTAGGGAAGCATTTAACCATGTGCCATATTTTTAGTATGTGTATCTTTGGATTAAGACCTGGATGATGTAACCTCTTGCTGCCTCTAATTTTTTTTGATTGCAGTATAAAGCATAGCTCAGCTTGCTGGCTCAGAAATCCCTGTGTATAGTATTAATCTGCTTTCTAAACTGACTCCTTGTGTCTGGACTCAATCTCAGTGTTTCCTAATCCAAGGAATCTTTCCCATCTCTCTTCCTAGATTTGCTGTAGTAAACCCCCTCCCTGTGCTCAGCAGCTGGTGTTGCACTGGTGCAGAAGTTGAGTCTGAGCTTGAGGGAGTCACCTCACTGTCAGAAGTGGAGCGACCTCTAGGAATTTCTCAGAAATTTCTGTGCTTGCTGTTGGACATCTGAAATCTGGGATAGATGGGCCTTGGTCTGCCCCCTATCACTTCTCTTCTCTCCCATGTCCTTCATTAGTTTCCACCTCTTCTGATCCACTGTGTTGTTTCCAAAAGTTACACACAGCTGCAGTAGAGAATGTTTTTTGGTAGGTGCTCACCCTCAGGTTGGGGTTTTCAAGTGACAGATCCTCCATTACACCCTCAGGTAATCTGTTGCCTCCCCATGACATAAAACCTGTGAATCTGGTTTGTAGCCTGAGTTCATGGAGCTTCTATTTTTAGAAGGTTGTTTTCGTGATGTCTCAATGGTGGGGTCTTCTAAGTAGGAGCACCTGATTTTGTTTTTGAAAGCATGTCTACTATCCTAATTACCATCTACTGATTAATAAAATTAACTCAATAAGGTATTAGAAAAATACCTTCTAATGTGAATTACATATGGCCCAGCTGATTGGAATGGTCACTGATAGGAATAGTTTATCCAAATTATTATCTGTAAGCCTCAAAATAATCCCACTGAACTGAGCAGTAGAAGACAACCTTCAGTATTAAAAATATGATCTAGCAATTTACAGTTTAAAAGAATGGTAAAAAAATCCTCCAGCATTTTACAATTTTAAGATGCAGCCACCCAAGTGTTTTCCAACTGCCGTCGTTCTTTTCATTTTGGCTTCTCTTGGGCATATGATGTGACTCCAGTTTTACTCATTAAAGTCTCAGATTGTGCTTGTTTTGTTAACAACAGTTAGGGCAGGGGTTCTTACTCTTAATTGGCACCATCTGGAAATGAGAAGGAAATTGCTCAGGATGACTGCAAAGACGAGGGAAGACCTTGCACTTTTCTATGGTTGCAAAACTTGTCCCATTTGGAACAACCACATCTGACCCAGGAACCGGCTCGCCCTTTATTTCTGCTGGGGGCTGGAGGGAGAGGGAAATTTTCTTCCAGGAAAAAGACAATCTCCACACTGGCAGCAGAGCCAGAAAATAATCATTTAAAGGCAGAAAGTTGCACAATTTGGGCTGCGAGCGAGCTAGGCCTTTTAATGCAAATTGACTATCTTCGTTCCCAGTTTTTTCCCAATCTTGCACCACTTGTTCAGCATTGCCTCATTTTTTGGCACTGGTTTCCATAGCTGCCTGCAATCACACTCTCACACAGATGCCATTCTGTGTTCAAAGCACTGAATGCTACAGGGCATATTAGTGTTTTTATGCTTCAGATCTATCTTTATGTAACTTCCGAGCTCATTAATATATACCATTTTGTGGGATTAAAAAAACAACAACCTGGCGTGTGAGGAGCTTTGAACAGGAGAGTGGATCGCAAGGAAAATGGCTTTCCTGTCATTATGCAGATTTTAAGCCAGACATGAGATGGGCCCAGAGAGTCAATGGACAAGGTACAACTTCTGCAAGATAATCATCCCCTGACTGCAGCCGAGCAGACTGTGCTTAAAAATAAGAAACAGAAAGAGACAAACGCTATTCAAACCATAAAGATTTTCACATCATTATTTCACAATAGTGGACAAAAATGAGTGAATATCCCCTGATGGTGCTTTTAGGCTGTTTAAAATCCCAGGAAAAGCCGTGCTCTTTTGCTGGGTGAAAAGCTGGAGGCTGTTGGTAAAGCACAATTCCCCCAGTTACAGCCTGAAATGTTGCCTCAAAAACTGCTGTGCCAAACAAGGATTAAGATTATGTGTGCTAGAATATAGTTCTTTAGCTGTGGTTGCTGGCTTTGAAGGGTTGAGGTGACGAATGTCTCCTGCATCAAATAAGGTGATGGAGAAATTTTTCCTACCATCACCTCTGACTTTTCAAGCTGTTTAGTGTCTCATAATATCAGCCTGTCCCCTCCTTGCAAAGCACAGGCTGTTTCAGTGACATGGAAGCAATTGCCCTTTCGGGTTGGTGCCTGTCCCTGATGGGTCTGTCTCCTCTGCCAGGGTGTCCTGATAACCTCCCAAGGAAATCACACAGCCCAGGCTCACATCCTCACTCCTGCCGTGACAGCTGCAAGGGCAAGGAGCAGCGGGAGGGATCAGGAACCAAAACCAGCTCAGAATATGACATCCAAAAGCTCAGAGGTTTGAAGGTAGGATAACTGCTTGGTGCATTTGGCAGCAATCAGAAAGCAAACATGGGCCTAAGGGGCATGAGGATGTTTTGGTGGGAGAAGGAAGGGAGCCAGAGACACTCCCCCCATCCCTTTGAGGAGTCATTATTTCTAAGGAACAGCTTTCCAGAAAAAAAGATACTGGTTAGGAATCTGCTGTTGTTGCAGCTTGGGCAATGGCAATAATGGAAAATCTGATATGTAATGCACCCAGTGCTCACTAAAACCTTTCAGAAATGGCCAGGCAAACACATTTTCTCTGCCTTAATCCAGAGGTTGTGTTAAGGGGTGTGTGACTCGAGTAGCAATGCGGCCCCTGGCAAGCTGGGAGTGATGGGAGATCCATAAAACCCACAGCGACACCATGCATTTCTCCAGTGCTGGGCAGCTTTCACCCCTTTTTCCTTCTTCCCATTCAAAGGGATGTACTGATTATATGCAACTATGACTATGATTATATGCAAATTGTGACTAATGTACGAAATGAAAACCCCTGCCTGATGGCAGGGAGATCTTAGGCAGCTACTCCGCAATTACTGCCTCGCTACGATTTCTGCCGGGTGTTACTTACTCCAACACAATACTGAGCACAGGCAATTTACTGCAGAGGTCATAAAAAAATCTCATTAAACCCACACCGTTTAAGGCAGGTAGTTTCCCAGCTCCTGTTTCTGCTTAGTGCAAAGCCTTGGAGGCTGGCTGGGTGGCTGCCCAAGGGGAAAAATCCCTCTCTGGTGTGAGGAGCGGCAGTGGCAGTGGGGAGGGTGAGCTGTGTGTGCTCTGCAGGAGGAGGCAGGAGCTGCCGAGCTCCATCTGCTTCGCTCCCTGCCCTGCCGAGCCAGGGGTGTAACCTGCTGCTGAGAGTGCAGATGAGATGCAGGGAGCTGAGCAAGTCTATCGAGTAGCCAACAGCCTGGATTTAACAGCCATTTCTTTCCTGGGGACAGCAAAACCCCCGGGGACTTGGCACTCTGTGCCGCAGGATGATCTCTTGAATACCCTGCAAGATGCTGGACCGAGTTCTCTGGGCAGCAGCATCAGGTGCCTGCGGCTGCTGCTCGGAGCAGGCAGGGCCAGTTGGCAGCGGTGCAGCGTCGTGCAAATGTGCTGATGTAGCTCTGCCACCAGAGCCCCTGCCAGGGAGGAGGCCAGGCAGGGACCGGAGCTATCTTTGTGCAGTGTAATTTACTGACAGCCCCAGCTGTCCCGTCTCCTGTTTGGAGGTGGCAGAGACTCCCCGCAGAGGTGCCACAACTGTGCCAGTCAGGGTGAATCAGACTCTCCCAACAGCCACCACCCGGGCATTCCGCCTTTTCCAGCTGATGGCTGGAGCCAGGAGGCGGCATCTGGGCAGCCCGGCTCACGCTGTGGGACAGCGGGGTGGGAGAGGGAGGAGCGGTGGGGGGAGCAGGTGCTCCCTGGGCAGTCGTCAGCCTGGCTGGGGGGCACGTGCTTTTAGGAAGAAACACCAGAGATGATCCAGGGAAGGTGGTTCACATCCCTGTGACTGGGGGCTCAGTTCAGGCCCAGAGAGCGTGAACGTAACTATGAGCATTGAAAGAGCCCAACAAAAACCCTATCAGTTCAGTGGTTTTTCTTTCAAGATAATTACAGTGTATATTTAAAATTACTCAATCTCTTCCCACAACGCCCTAGTTCATCCTTCCTTTTTTTTCTTTCATGTATAAAACTTTGTTTTCTATTGGACTATTATGATTTACAGAAAGCATTTGATGTTGATGGGGAGACAACACAATAGTATCAGTTACCCAAGGTGAAATTTTTGTGTATACAGAGAGAATTTAACCTCAAACACTCAGTTCACATATCCACGTGTGATTTATATTGCCCCAGGCTCCAAGGCAGAGCGAACATTGACACCCTTTGATGTTGAAAGAAGCCTAGTGACTGGCCTTTGGAGAGATTTGTGATGTCTCTATCAGCCTGTCAATGGAAAACCAGGCAGCAAAGCCAGGCCCCCTAAAGATTTCAAGGCCTTGTAGGCAGAGGGATCGTGTAAGCATTTTACTTCCACCGAGTGCTTGAGAGGCTGAGCAGACACGGCTGGGTTAATTGAGCGCTCACAGGGTGCTGGGCTGCACTCGGCATCTGCACGGCTCTGCATGACCCTTTCAGCCCAGAAAAGGTGCCAGTGTCACCAATGGGGATATTTAGCAACTGCACACCCCTGGAGAGCTTTGGTTTCTGTTGCACCCGAGTAGAGATGTGATAACCCGCAGCCAAAGTAGGGGATAAACTTTCCGTATTAGAAATGGAAAACATTTTCGTGCACTTCTTGAGAGGCAAATAAGCTCTGTCCAGAATTTCTGCTAATTTCTGTGGTATCAAGCATCCAGGGTTTGCCCAGAGAAGCTGTGGATACCCCATCCTTGGAGCGTTCAAGGACAGGTTGGACAGGGCTTGGATTGACTTGGCCTAGTGGAAGGTGTCCCTTCTCATGGCAGGTGGTTGGAATGAAACGATCTTTAAGGTCCCTTCCAACCCAAACCAGTCTGTGATCCAGTGATTCTATGGAGCAAAGTAGTCTTGAGTAGGTTTGACAGCACACATAGGAAAGGAAAATGCTTCAACACACACCAAAAAAAAGGACACCATCAGCATATTCTGAACGGCACCTCCCTGGGACAGGGGCAGATTGTGCACAGAGGTTTGCAGTGGGAAGCAGGTGGCCAGAGGGAACAGGAGCTGATGTTCCTTGTGAATCGAATTCCCAGAAAATGTGTTGTGTAACACTTGGGAAGATAGGATTAGAATTCAATACAATGCTGATAGATTGGGGAAATGGCTCGAAAACAGTAACATGTGAGACAAAAAAAGACAGCTGTAGGGTGGTTTACACAGAATTAGGGACTGCTGGCTAGGCACACTAGGAACTGAGGATTACTGGGGATTATACACTGAAGATGCATCTGAAATATGATGCTGCTGCAAAAACAAAGGACCAGTGCTCCATGCTCAAATTGAGCCTGAGAGCTCCTTTGAATCAGGTGTGTCCAAGGTTGCAGCTCAACAGGAGAGGTACAGAAATCATCCAAGCACTTGGAAACTAAGCAAGTGGGAGCTGGTATGTACCACTTGGCTCAGAAAGACTAAGGAACTGCTTGAGAGGGAGAGACTGTGGTAGCCAGAGACTGCTTCCTGGTTGTTGAGAAACAAGAAGTGAAGCTGCAGGTAACTCAAAGGCAGAGAGGGCAAGGTCTCAGTGAGAAGTGTCACAGAAATATGGCAATCAATTTCTGCTCTGCCTGCAGCACTGAGAAGCCCTCACACTTACAGCATTAGCAATGCCATGCATTGTCCTTAAAATGCCTTTGCCCTTTGGAAAATCCAGCAGCAGCACCATCCTTCCCTGTCTCTTCCCTTGTGCCCTTCAAGTGAAAGGACAGTGAAGTCCCAGGCTTAAAGGTTGTGAGCAGAAAATCTGAGGCAGGAGAGCAGATATCCGCAAATTTGCCTCAGTGGGAAAGTGGAGAATAATTGTGGGTTCTGATTTTCCAGGGAGCCTCTGTGGGGAACTAATAGTCTAGACTTGTCCTTTCTGAGGCCTAATTATGTCTCTCTGTCAAACTATAAAAACAACAGTCTGTGGCATCACAGGGGAAAATGAAAGCTATTGGCCTGTGTTCTGCATTTAATAGGATGTCAAATCTAAAGCACAGTCTGACTGGTTTTTGACTGAGGTTAGAAAAGAAAATGCATCTAATTAGGCTGCTTCTGAATCTCCCTCGCTGTCTAATAGCTGTAGACTTGCAAATTGTAGCATACTGGGAGTCCCAAACTCTCTGATCAGTGCTGCTGTCTGGAGGGGAGGGGTCTTATCCACTGATGGGACTCAGACCCTGCTTGAGCAGTGTCACTGTCAGTGGGGACAGTTCCCTGGCAATGCCTTGTGCCATTGTACCTCTCTGTGCTCCTTGGGAAGTGACACATGCTGTTGATGAAGAGTCTTTTACAGCTTGCATTGGTGATTAATTTCCAAAGTCTTTGAGGATGAAGGAGCATTTGGAAAGTACGTTGGGTATGAAATGCAGCCTTTACTCTTTAGGAATCATGGTCGCTGAATTGAAGTAACAAAGAGTGGTGTCCAACTATATAGAACTTTATATAGTTCTATGGCAGTATAAAGAACTATGGGAGCTTGAACTGACCCCCAAAATACCCCAGACAATCTTATGTGTCAAACAAGCAGTTTGTTCCAACCTTTTTCTAGCCAAGGTGCTGTTTCATGTCCTGCTCTTCTACCTGCACCCAAGTTCTGACCATTAACTCTGCTCCCAGACCCTTAGAGCTGCCTCCTCCCTATTTGCAGCCCATCCTAAGTGAGCACTAGAGGACAATGAGGTTGAGAAAACCTGAGACAACAGGAGGTGATGGCCTATATTTAAATGGCTAATGCATTAATAATTATACCTTGGAGTCTGCTATGTCAGGGAATGTTAGATGATGTCCTAGTGCCTTCCTCTATCTTTTGGAAGGTAGTTTGAGGGCTTTTTTTCACGTTGCAATAATTTCTTGGAGAGAACTGCAGCAGTTACAAGTTCCTTTTACCTTTCCCTTGTCAGCTGCCCTCATTCTGAACCAACGCTACGCTCAGCTGGCTCCTCATGTTTTACAGATGAACTGAAATAAAAGTGGAATTTGTCCCACTGTGAGAGAAAGGAAGAGGAAAAAAATAACTGTCTACAAGATTTTTCATGCAAGTCCCACATCCTTAGTTTTGCCCTCTTTTTGACACGGAAATCTGATTGTCTTCTGCTCAGACATTCTGGGGCGCCTTTCTGATTTTCATTCTGCTTTTCTGACCTCACTTTGGGTTAGTCAGGAAACTGCCAACTTTGCCTCACAGTCAAAACTAAACACTGC
The DNA here is from genome assembly GCF_003031625.1 of Empidonax traillii. Taxonomy (NCBI): domain Eukaryota; kingdom Metazoa; phylum Chordata; class Aves; order Passeriformes; family Tyrannidae; genus Empidonax; species Empidonax traillii. The sequence goes on along the minus strand of NW_020955229.1, from coordinate 1,991,585 downwards.
AATTCAAACTCAAAGGACATCAGTGGGCAGCAAAAGCATGTGGGCTCAAAATGGTGATGTTTTGATGTCATTTCTGCGAGGTCTTGCAGAGGGATTTGAGTCAGGAAAGCTCAGTCAATGAGTCCTTAAGAGAAAGAAAGGTCTTTCCAGGAGTCTGCCTGAAAAGAAAGGAAAAGGGTGGAAAAGAGTGTAAAAGGAGAAAGACTTGCATAGCCCAAAGGATGGTAGGAAGCAGAGAGCAGCTGATCTCCTTGGTGACTGCCAAAATACTGTGTGACATCACCTCAACACTCACACAGAGAGTTACAGCCTTATTTTCCAATAACTGCACGCTAGTTTTGCCCACAAATAATATTTTCTGCACACACAGCTAACCTGTGTGTAAAGTGTGTCTTTCCCAGGCTGTAACTGGCAAAGCAGCTTGGGACTAGTTCTGAAAACACTAGAAAACCTTGTCTAGGCAGATCGTTCTTCTCTGGCTTTGTGTGAAGATACCTAACTTTGATGGACCCGCAGATAACATCCACTGTGGCAGTGGCAAGGAAAGGCAATGATAAATTATTGTTTCTGAGAGGATGATCAGTTTGTTTGCTGTCCCCCACCATCTCTGTTCTTCTGCAGAGGTTCACCAGAGTTTCTCCAATGAGCACAAAAATCTTCCTGGCTGGCCCCCTCGTTCAGCACAGCTTGTCAGGAGCTGCAGAAATGACCTGTCTGAGCACCAAGGCAGAGGTCTAGATGTTTTAGCAGTTTGACCTTGACTAAGCCAATCAGAAATTGCAACTAAAATACAGGCTGCTTGCAAAGGGAAGGGGGAATGAATAACCACCCAGCACCTCAAATTTAGCATCAAAAGTTATAAACCCGGAATTCTGGAAGTGGCAGAGGTTTTCCCCCTCTGTTTCCATCTGTGTGGCTTGAAGGGTTGGAAGGGATCTGCTGCTCAAATAAAGGATTAGTTTTGCCTTTTAATCCATGACATAAAGATGACATAAAATTTACCCCTGTGAGTTGCCATGTAAATGAATCCAAGTCAAATAACGCACAGGGAGCAACAAAGCAGCCCAGCCTGCTCTGCTCTGCAATGTGGGCATTCAATTTGTGAGTGGAAATCCCAGGAACTGCAAAAACCCAGGGCTGTTTCACATGTACATCTCCACACAAGGCTCCCTCCTGCAACAAATGATTTTTTTATTTTTTTTTTTTTATTTTTTTTTTTTTTTTTTTGGTGGGGGGGAGCAGGGGGTTGTACAGGGAAGGAAAAAAAAGGTCGGTCAAATCCGTGTTAGTTGATGGCACAGATTCCTCGGCTACCAAACGCGAGGGCCGAGCAGAACAAAGAGATTTGCATTCTAAGTGATGCAAAGCAGCCGGCAGTGTTTTAATGTTGTGTTTGCTCTGTGATGTCTTCATCAGGCGCTCAAAGACAGCGGCTCTGGCAGCCGCGGGTCCCCGCGAGCCTGTCAAACTCCGTTTCCATGGTTTTCCTTCAGGCAGCACCATCGGCAGACAGCACGGAAACGGACCCCTGCAACCTGTTCTGAACAGTGTCTCTGATGTAGGGCCCCAGAGCGGGCATCAAACTAGCAACAAGCAGCAAGAAAATAACAATTTTGCTTTTCGCAGGTGTCAGAGCGGCAAACAAAAGGCTGTTTATAAAAGATGCAACATCCCCTTTTTGTCGGCGTTGGCAGTTTAAAGTCAGCCGGGCAGCGGTCGAGCTGAGGAGGAGGTTTTGGAGGGGGTGTGCTGTGAGAGAGGGAATTCAGATTGTTTCCTCTTTAATCCTTTAGCCTCACTAAATAGGGCCTTCTCATCACCAACCTAATAGCTGTTAATGGTGTTCCAATTATTCCATTTGAATAAGAGGAAGGCTATTTTCTTCAGACAACTGTAGTTTTTTCCAGACAAAGAATCAGAGTCTCACTCTTCCCTCACCTTGAAGAGCACCCTTTCATTTAAATAAAAAGTTCAGAATATTTTAATATGAAGCCATATTTGAGCGGTGATGCTGCATATTCCAGAGGTGAGAAAGACTAGTCCGTGGCCTTTTGCCGCCGTGTCTGCCTGTGTGCAGTGATGGCATGGGAAGCACAGCCTGTGCTAAAAGAGCAGAGGTCAGGAGAGCTGACAACCAACCCCAGCTGGACCAGGGAATTTGTGAATTCTGGTCAGGGAACTGCACCTCTCAATGCCTCAGTTTCACCATGTGTGAAATTCAGATAATGATTTATTTCTTCTCTGGTGAAGGACGTGGAGTTTTATGCCCAAGCATGATATAAAGCTCACGGCTACCCTTGTGGTTTTCATGACACTACTGACTGGAGCAGATGCAATTCCCTCAAGGAACAGTTTTCCATGAAAGCAAACTGATGGGTCAGATGCTGCCCAAGTTACAAGAGAATCTGCTTCTTCCTTCCAATTAGCTGATTTTGTCACAGCTGCCTGGGGAGGTGCTGGGAGCCACCGGGCTCCTTGGCTCCTGCTTCCTTTGCAGCACATCTGCCAAGCCAGGGAGGATCCAGGAGTTGGGAGCGTTAGATCCCAAGCTGCCTCTTTGTTTCCTGTAAATGAAGGGCTCAAGTGGACATTTGGTTTTACAAGACTTATGGCTTCTGTGCAGGAGCTGTAGATGGTCAGCTGGGGGCTTACAATATGATGCCCACTCCTCAGAGATTGCCACATCAGGGCTTTTTCCTTCCACATCCATATGATGGAAGTCAGGAAGCTGTAAGGATGGTGGTCAAGCATTCCTGGGTCTTCGGGGGCTTTGAGGTTCCCAGATGCTCTTTGGCTTTCTAAAACGAAGCCACAACTTCTTATTTCAGCTCCTGATTTCATGGTTCCCACTGCCTTGGAGATGTATTTTTGTTTTCTTTAAGGGAAAAGGTTAGTGTTTGTGGTTTTGCTCCAAATTAATGTGGAAGCCAATGGAAAAAATAGCCAAGTCTCGTCCAGAACAGAGATGTATTTTCCTGCAGATCTTTCAGCCCACAGCACTCTAGTTCATGGTTTAACTGAAGTTGTCCAAAGTACATTCAGCAAATGCTGTTCCTGTCCTTACAAAACTCACCTCCTACACTTCAAACTTTCAGAGACTGATTCAATACTTTAACTGTAATTACATAGCTTGTTATTTATTGCACAGTGACTGCATATGGAGCAGACTGAAGTCACTCAGTGTGTTTGGAGGTGCTGATAGTGCCAGGGAGCAGATGCAGGGGATGCAGCTCTGCACCTGAAATCCTACTCTGACCCTGTGATGAAATGAACAGTCACAAAATCTGTAGAGAAAATGCACTTAAGATTGAGAAGGTTTTCAAACTGGTTAGGACGTATTGATTATTGTATTTATTGTAATTTTTTTCAGACTTTAGTTAATCTGTTAAATAAAAGCAAAGCATTTTAAAAATTAATACCATTTCTATTTACAACTAATCAGCACCAGGACAAAGCCAGCTACATCCATACTGATGCTATAGGCAAAGTATTAACAGATTCTTGCATTGCATATGAGCTTTCTGTGTCCCAGGAATAGTTAAATTCTTTTTCCACTGATGGAAACAACACATTTGTTCTCAATGTATTGCTGTACAGTGCTGAATTTGCTCTGACTCCTCAAGGGCCAAGTGTGGAGCAGAGTGAGTGTTCAGTGAAATGAGCAGTGTCTGGCATGAAGGGACGGGGTGAACCAGTCACAGACTCGAGCAGAGATTTCTTTTGATCAGAGGAACTGCTCGTGACTTTTGTTCAGCGCCTCATGGTGCAAAAAAATCCTCTGGTGGAAAAAAAAAAAAAATTGCCTGTGTCACAGCATAGTCAGGAGCTGGCAGGCACAGTGCACAGTCTATTTTTTTTAATGAATAGTTGTGTTTGCAGGGTATTGCATGATCACACAAAGTGTGACTTTGTATTGTTTCCCAGTTTTGAAAATAGCTGTAAGTGGTGTGGATTAGAGCAAACAGGCAAAGCAGAGCTGATTCATTCAACAATGGTTTGGAGCCATACTCCTGTGTAGCAGGGGAAAGGGGACATGTCTGGGGAATTACTGGAGGGAATTGGGAACAGTTACTTTAAAACTGAGGGCTTTTGAAAAAAAAAAAAAATTCTCATCTTCTGTGTATGGCTGCAGTGTTATTTATGGATGGGAATAGAGCTGGAGGGAGGGAGGGGTGCCCAGGGATGCTCACCTCGTATTCGCTCCATTACTTTGTGAACTCTACTCTGAAATCAGGAGATTTACAGATGTATTTACTTTAGAATAAGAATACTTTGTTCTGGTTTGGAATAAACCTTTCCAGAATAGGGCTTGTCACTTTGTGCAGGCAAGATTTGAGGGCTGCACTGATCCGTACGGAGAAACAGGCTCCAAGTGTGGAAGGGGAGAGCCCTACCTGGGAAAACACTACTTGTCCCAGCAGAGTAAAACTACAGAGGGGAAAAAAAATTGCTATTCTGAAATGTGAATATGCACAGTTACCCCAGGAGCTGGGCAGGGAGAAGCCTATTAACTTCTTGTGTGCTGGGAACCAGGTAACACACCCTTGAGCCCCATCACCAAATTATTCACTATTCTGTAGGATGTCCCTCCTGTGGATGTATTCCCAGTCTCATGCTTTGATTTAGCAGCATGATCTCACCATTACCATCACTATTATTTTATTTGCAATTCTTTTCAGGCTATTAGAGAAACGTATTTTTACGGGAGAAAAACAGTCTGAAATCTTACTCTGCCAGTAAGCAGGCATTTATCATGTAAGAAGTCTTTCTAATCTGTCAGATTAGTATTATTCTTTGGAGTCGTGGTTGGGAAAGGTGAGAAATAAAATCAGACATGATAAAGAAGTTAGCACAGCACATTGTGCATGAGGTACCCTGAGCAGAGAAAACACACTGGATGACACACTCGGGGTGAAATAGAAGTGGGAAAAAGTAATTTTATCTCAGCACTTGCTTTGGCTGACTTCTCAGTCACCAGCATATTAATGGCTCTTCCCCTAGCAACTACAGAGCTTCCAACATGCAACTATTCTTTGGTCATAAAGACAAAAAATGGTGTTTGCCAGAACAGAGCTACCCCATTCTGGGCTGCTGACAACAGTCCCAGACTGGCCATATGCTCTGCTGCACTCAGAAGTGGTAAAGCAACATTTTTGCTCCTGCTGGTGCCGGTGGTGTCCCTGCGGTTGTTATTGTTTCCATCCAGACCCTCTTCTCTTCCCTGGAGCTCCTGCCTGTGCTGTTCCAGGCTGTACCCATAGCAATGTCACAGCTCCTGAGCGCCGAGGAGAGGGAACAGATGTAGCTCTTGTCACATCCCTGCGAGCCGGTGGCACGGCCTGTCTCACTCTGTTCCTAGAAATGCAGGATGGCTGCAGAGCACTTCAGAGTGGAAGGGCACATGGATGCTCCCATGGGGCAGGTCTAGCCAGAGGTGGGTGACTGGCCAGTGTCCATCATGGGGGAGGGAACAGGACCTGCCTCCTTTGGGGTTGTGGGAGCTAAGAGTAATTGCTTTTCAGATGGATTGTGTGTAACCGATGGAATGGGGAGTGAAGAGCGAAGTGGGAAAGGATTAGTGGGTCCCTGACCCCTCCAGGGAATAGATAGGCAGTTCTCATTTCTTACCCAGTGGGAATTCAAGGCTCTGAAGGGTTTGGTAGAGGTCAACTAGAATGTTAGCTCTCTTAGTGAGCACCATGGGATTTGGATTCTCTCTGCACGTGGGTGTTAGCTGAGACCCCCAACACTGCCTATGAACACTATGTTATAGTGTGGTTCAGGATCAGCTTAAGCCTATGCTGAATTTTAAAGGGGTGATCCCATTCTGTCCTCCATCTCTCAGCTAGACTCCCACATCTTCCTCAAGTCCAGCCAAAATTTTATCATGGAATGGGCCACATGGCTAAAGAAATGCTATTTGTGCACAGGGTGAGCAGAAAGGTAACGATGGTGGCAACCTTGCCTCACATCTGGCACTATCACCATTAACTCTGTATTAAGCATCCTAATGTCTGACAGTCCCCTGCGGAAATCTGTGCCATTTTACTGACTTAGGCGCTCCTGTTGCAGTGGAAAGCTCAGTCAAGTCAGCAAAAAAAGATGAAGGTGTATCAAAACACCAATTTCTACCTTTAGCCATTGGCAGTAGAGAGAGAAATTGATTGTTCTGATTCCTTTCCGTGGAAGACAAGAGTGGGCAAAATACTGGGTTCTTTCCACTATTAAACCTGTTGTCTTCACAAACCTACTCTTATCACAATTTGCTGTGTTTTCAGAGGAGGAGATTCAGTGCTACATGCTGTCTTTAGGGTAGGAATTTTTGTGTTTATCTGCACGCTCACTGCCAAGGCAGATAAGGGAGTTTATTCTCTACATCATCATTATTTTTCTTCTTCCTGAGAGCCAGACTGACTTTAAAAAGAGAGGTAAATATTTGAGCTCGTTGTGTAGGGCTAATGTGAGGCTCTGGATCTTTTTATACTTATTTATATCCACTAAAATAATCAGCTTGAAGAGGCTTTTTCAGCTTCTTGGGCTAAAACCTTCCCTTTTGCTAATCTTTGCTCGCTCTGTTCATTATTCTGTGCTAGACTCTTCCCTCCCCTGATTGCATGTTATCACCTTCAATGGAACAGCTGTGTCATTGCTAAAGGGTGTTAATCTTCCCCTACCTAACACCTTATTGACAGCCAGAGTCACGGAGGCCCCCAGTCTTTTCTGACTTCGGTGACTTCTCAAAACAATCCCCTTTTTTTAGTTTTTTTTTTTTTTTTTTTTTTCATTTTGTGCCAATCCCATCGCAGTCTGATCTGGAGAGGTATCCACAAGCTGGCACAGCCCTTCCTGGGCTGCTGCAGCCAGGCTTGGAATGTTCTGCCTGCATCAGTTCTAGTGATTATAACCAGGAGAATATTCCCCAACAATGTCAAGGGACAATAAGCCCCAGCTAATCAATAAGCACAATACCTATGGCACATGGGAGCCCAGAATAGAAGCTGCTCCAGCAGGTGGGACAGCTGGCTGGAATTTTGATTTCCTGGTTGTGAAAGGCACCATGGCTTCGAGCGAGACAAGAGCAGCACTGACAGTGACAGATCCCCTGTTACACTGTGCCACCAAACAGAACGAGACACTTCAGCGGATACAGTTCATTTTTCCTGAGAGTTTTGTAATGGGTTAGAATGAGTCTGGAATTTTTTTTTTTTTTTTTTTTTTTCTTTCTGAATTCCCTTTGTTTGCCAGCATTCTGAACTGCCCTGCAGGTTCCGAGGTCACCTTGACTTTTTGGAGGTCTGGAGTGCTGCCCTGACTCTGGAAAGATCCAGGGCAAAACTGTGTGCTGAACTGATGCCTTAAAACAGCCAGCACAGCAGTGGGCACCCACTCGGGATTTCTGCCATCCCATGAATGCTGGGTCCAAGGGGATCTTTTCCAGAGAGTGCAGTGGAGGAGAAATAGGAAGCACACCACTTTTTAGTCTTTATGCTCTCTGACTGTTAAATAAATGCAGATATTCAGATTTATCCCACCAGGGCTCCAACACAGCCCTGAGTGCTGAAGTTGGGAACAAATTGCCTTTTCCTCTAAGGTCAGTGGAAAGAGATGGAGATCCCTGAGCCCACTAGTGTTACTTCACAGAGGTCTCCCCATGGGTGACATGAGAAACCTCGATCAGCGGTTCCTAATAGGAGAGATGAAGCAGTTAATCACCACCAGTTGTCCTGGTCTCCTGTTGGAGCCACTGTAGCAGAGCTGTGGCCACCAGAACTGGGACCTGAGCTTCCCACTGCTGATATAACCTCAATTTCCTACCGAGCCTCAGCATTTCTAACAGCAGAAAGCATTTACCAGTGGACTGCTGAGCAGATCAAGATGGATACTGTTCTCTTGTTGTTTGGATTAGGAGGTAGGTGCAGAAAAAGGAGACAAATGGGATCATAAAAGAAATGTAGCATTTATTTTACAAAGCAATTTACTCATTCTACTTTTCCAGTACTTAAAAAGGCAGCTGGTTGCAGGGCTTTGGGTACAGAACTGAGAACTGTGAGTGTAAGGGCTTTTGCAGGGCTTGAACTGATGACCTAGTTTTAATCCCAGTGTAACTAGAGTTACTAATTGACTGTGGTCATTAAAGTTATTAGACCGGTCAAGCCCAGGGCAATACTAATAGACAGTGTGTGCCCAGAACAGCTTTACCTCCCAGCCCATGTACAAGCACTCACCTCATGAGGTTATACCCTAATTTGAAGATACATGTGCTGGCTATGACTGTGAACTGACCCTCACAAATAGTGTGTTCCTGTTCAGATACCGGGAAAATATGGGTTATTTGGCCACCAGCTGATTCCTTATCAATAAGTGATGCAGCAGAAAGCCGAGCTGAGAGGCTGCTGTCACATGGCGCAGCACCGCACGTGGGATAATAATCTGGGCTTGAACATCAGAGCAGAAGATGCCACACACTCAATTGTTTTTCTTTTTTCTTCAGCTTTGCTTTTCACACTACACACAAATAACCTGCTCATCTCAACAGCCTGAGCTGAAGTGGCACCACGTGAGCCTGGGGAGCTGAGCTGCCTGCCCGGCACATCCACAGGATCTGAGTTTCAGTCAAGTCATCGCTCACTGCCCGGGTGCAATGGTTTGATACAGTCATAGGTTACAAATGATTCTTTTTCCCTTCTCACGAGAAGGAAACTCATCAAGAACTGGATGAATATTTGATCTAACATAAAATGAAAGGCAAATGCACTCAGCCTGGTGTGATAGGTTTGCTTCGGGATGTCGGCTTTGTTCGCTCTGGCCAAACTCTGTGCCCGGAGCTCCCAGCCAGGCAGCCAAGAGAACTCTCAATGTTATTTAAAGAATTGGTAAGGTCAGGGTGGCCTGAGCCTCTCAGGGCTGAATTAATCTCCTTGGCACAGCAGCCCACACTCGCTCAGCACTTGCTCTGCAGGTCCATTTGTGTAGAGCAATGCCATCCAGTGGCTGCTCAGATCCATCACAAAGCCAATGGCTCCTTCCCGAGGCACATTCCACGAGCTGAAATGTTTCTGTTCTTGTTCCCAGCTCAGGCATTTCACATTACAAGACTGTGAAGACTGTGACAGAGGCCAGCTCGATTGATTTCAGCTTTTTTGGCTTTTTGGCATGTAAAACCCAGATATGTTTTAAGTATATTTTAAGCCACTTGAAAATGTTTAATAGACATTTTGGGGGAAATAATATTTTATGCATCAGTGTAAGTACAAATTTATCGTCAGGCCTGGATTTTAGTGCGGGGAGTGGTTACATGGAGTCATGTGGAAAATTATGCTGATTCTTGAAACAAAAATGCAATCTATGAAGGAAACTTTCTCTATCCAAAGCCCAGGAGATACTGAGTCACTCAGTGGGACATTTTTCCTTGAGGAAAATTCCCAAGGGGATGGATGAGCAAGGGCTGGCCTGTGCAGACTCTTTGTCCATCAATGTCACATTTTAAAGAGCAATACCCTCAGGCACGTGGTGTGACTCTTGGGTGTGGTCCTGTGCAGGACCAGAAGTTGGACTTGATGATCCTTGTGGGTCCCTTCCAGCTCAGCACATTCTGTGATTCTGTGACTGCTGCCAGGCTGGACATGATGTGGGGGCAGAGGGGGCCTTAATCCTGCTTTTGCCATCTCCCAAGGACCCACCACTGCACGGTGGCACAGGCCAACACCCCCTAGTGACTAAATTCAGATGTCAGTATTTTTGCCTGTTGCACTCCCCAGCTGGGGGTGTGGGTGATGCCTCCCCTCAAACACCGCCACCCGTGGGACACAGCACGTCCCCGGAGCATCCCAGAGCATCCCAGAGCGGCTCCGGCCGTGCCAAAGGGAGCAGAGCTGGTGCCTCCAAGGGGCAGCCCTGGCATCTGGATGGATGTACCCCAGTGGGTCTGACCCTCTGCTTGGCTCAGGCCCTTTCCTGCTGTTGCGGATCCGCCAGCCGGGGCTGTTCCTGCTGCTGTTCCGGCAGCTCCTGCTCCGCCGTACAAATTCCAATCAGGCGCAACAAAGCCCACCGGGTGCTGCTGACAACAGGTGTCTCATTAAACATCTCTCAACCTTACAGGCATTCGCATTGACAAGAACCAAACTCACACTCAATCACAGCTTAATCACAGCCAAACTCTATTAACAAGTCATACTAATTACCAACTTCTAACAATTTCTCAGGTTCAGAGGTAAAATATCCTTTCTTTATAGATGAAAACAGACTTGTGATACTCCAGCTCTGGCCATAATTAGGTCCTTTTAAACAAAACAAAACTAAAATAAAAATCCAGACGGATCCCTTTGTGATAGTGGTCCTGGAAGTTCAGTTGTACAATGAGATGTTTTGTTTGTTTTAATTTGGTATCTGCTATGTTACCCACAAGGGTCCAATTAGCTTGTTACAGATGCTTGTATCAGTTTTATCCATTTGTCTTTTTTTTTTTTTTTTTTTTTTTTTTTTTTTTTTTTTTTTTTTTTTTTTTTTTTTTTTTTTTTTTTTTTTTTAAGAGGGGTAACTTGTAGCACAGATTGCTGGCCTGCAGGCATCCCAGAGATCAACAACCAGCTTTCTGTGATACCAAGCCCCCTGTGAAACAGGCAGCCCTTACCCACAGCATTCATAATGCAAAGGGTAAAACGAACAGAGGGGAGGGAGGAGCTTGCACTGGATTTTGGATTATCATGGAATAACCTGGTGTGTTCAGAAGTGGCCTGAAGGTGGCAATTCTGCCATGGCTAAGAATAACTCTGACAAACTTTGGTTTCCTGCACTTTGGAAACTGAAATACAGGTTTTATTTTTAATCACTGTGCAACAAAGCAGAAAGCTCTTAAGATGTGGCTTTGAACTGTACATGTCACTATTTATTCCTGTCCCCTGGCATGCTCGGCACATGTGTAATTCCATGCTAACCTGGACATTTTCCTCTTTTGTGTGGCTGTATCAAGTGCCTGAGCACTTGAGAACTCAGTTGTATAATCGATACACTTACAAAAGGGAACATATAAATAACGTGAAGAGTCTGACTTGAACTGACAGTGGGGGTATCACAGCGAGGGCTAATGCCTCGTCCTTAACTCATGCTGTTGCTGGAGAGGAGAAAAATCACACACAGCAGACTGAGTTAAGGACTAACAAGAGATTTCACAGCATTTCCAAGCAGCGTGGTTCAAGGCAGAAAGCCTCCTGATACCTGCAGTGCAAAATCCGGGAGCTGGTTGTCTACCTGTTCTTGGATTTAGTTGCTGTTTGCTTTTCCTCTCTTTAATTTTAAAAGGGAATTAAAATTTCTCCTGGAAGACTATGATGATGCAGCTCAGCAGAGACTCACCAGCTCGAGGTTTAGCATCAGCAAGTATTTTTACCTCCGGCACAAGCAGTTTTGTTCCTTCAGCAAGGCATGGCAGGATGAACACTGGATACCTGAAACTCCTGGGAGAAGGCTGCGTTTCCTGGGGTAGGTTGGTGTGGTGTGGGATCCCAGTTTGTCTTGTTGTGAGGGTCTGAGGAGCTGCAGGCACCCAAAAGCAGAAGGGAGCAGGGTGGCACCCAGCTTTGGAGGGGAGTGGGGCAAACCCACCCACCTTCCCTCCCCACAGGCTCCATCCTTGGCTTTCCTGCACTGTCAGAGACCAGCTGTGACCCCGGTGTGATGAAGAATGACACAGTGGCTTAAAGGCCACAAAGGACGTGCGAATTGGTCCAAAAATTATCGTTACCTGGCAAAACCAGAAGGTTTAAGGTTCAGTGTTGAAAGCTTTGTCCTGCAAGGGTGCAGCCCTCTCATCTTGACACTGCCATCCTTCTATGTCCTGGTGCTGCCTGAAGTGATGACCTGCCAGAGGATGGAGCACAGGAGACCAGGGATCAGCACACTGTACAAAGTATAACACAAAGCAAAGCCTTTTCTGCAGCTTTCAAGCTGAGGATGGATCAGGCCAGCGTTCCCCTGCTTGCCAGTTTCCCAAGTGAGCTGGCAGTGGCTTCCCAAGTGTGGTTTTGCAAGGAGATGTACCAGAGAAGGACAGGGTACAGGTAAGTAAAGCTGCAGGTGAGTAACAGGGAAATCCTGGTGAGGCAACACACGGGTGCACAGCGAGCCTTTCGTCATTGCTGCTGCAGCAGCAGTGGCACTGCAAAAGGTGGCATCTCTAATGTGGAATCTCTGGCTTTTTCAACCCTGAGTAGATGTGCTTGGAGTGGTCACAGTGCCATGGACAAGTGGCATCTCCTATGGTGAGTTTCTGAGGCTCTGGAACCAGGAGTAGAGGTCTCGGGGGGTTTTTTGTTAAAACACTTGCTTTCAGTATAAGTTCTACTCTTGCTTGAGTAGAGGAAAAGAGAAGGTCTTTGTTTAGAGCCATAGTAAGGCAGGATGGGAGCTGAGACATCCATCTGCAATGGAACAACTGTGGGAGCATTGATGTGGTGCTTCATCAGGGCGAAATGGGAGATTTTGTCTAACCATAGTCTCATTTCTCTTAAAAGGCTATTTCAGACTAAAGCAGAGCACCCTTTTTCCTGGCTTTTGCCAGATGAAATTTGGAAGAAGAGGCCAGCAGGTGCTGGCACAGGCTCCAGAGGTTCATCCCAGTTCCTCGAGTATACAAGCCCAGGGATGAAGCATTCTGGCTCCTTTTGGGGAGCACAGCACGTGTTATCAGCAACAGCCCTTACTAATTCTTCCTAGTTTTCCTCTGGCATAGGAATTTCTTTCTTCTTCACAGATTTTTACTATTCCTGAAGTTAAAAAACCAGAAAAACAAAGGATTAACCATTGAAGCTTTACTATTTTGCAGAGCCATCGCTTCTGATCAGAAACTGAAATCCTGCTTTGTGCTCCTTCAGTGTGGAAATCTGTCAGGTAAATAGAAATCACCTCGTAAAAGCCCTTAAACAGCTCTGGTTTATATTTTAATTGAGGAACAGAACATTTTAAGCACTTTTATTGGGTGGCGCCTGCTGAATGACAGATGTCTGCAGCGGAGTAATGCTGAGCACACTTTCATAAAACAGAGCAATTCCTTGCTTAAAACATTTACAATTAAAGGCTTGATTGAATAACAATGAGTTCTGTGCATGGAGCTCATTTCTGCACTTGTTTGTGCACCTGAAGCAGGCTGTGATCATTCCATAGGTTGGATACGAGGTGCCAGTTGCTTTGTTCAATGACCAAATAGTGCTCACGGGCACAGCTGGAAATGTGCCTTTGATTTTCCACCAGGATAGAGATAAGGTGCACTGTGCTGCACTGCCAGACTTGCTAACACCCTCGTTTCAGCTGGTTTGGCTTTTATTTTTTTTTTTTTAAGCTGCATGTTAGTAACTCTCCCAATTTGTCAAGAGCCAGAGATTTTAAAATGAACACTAATCCTTTGCAGCTGAGAAAGTCTTAACTAGCTCCTGCTTTACTTTTCCATCTAACTCCTATGACCCCTATTTCTGTAATACCTGAGAACATCACCCCTCGTCGTGCACTGAGCCTGGCAGTATCTGAAGGAAGTTAGACTGGCATTAATATTACTTTCTCATGTTCTACCTGGAGAACTGAGGCACAGACAGCTCAAGTGACTCACCCACAGGTGTTCTTTGAAAAGGAGTCCCAGTGCTGTAGGAATGTGTCCAGCCTTTGACTGGTATTTAAAATTTAGCCTTACGGATGTAGAAACACCTTTAAAACCCCGGACACCCAACAGCAAACCAGATGACAAGGCACAAACCACAACCTTTTGCTGAAGGACTGAAGTGAGAAAGGATTTTGAGTTTCATCCCTGCTGAACTGAGAAAGATCGTGTCTGAACTGACATCACCGCAGATTTTGTGAAGGCTCAGAGAATCCTAACGGCAAGAACCTGAACTTAGGGAAAACAGCCACGCTTTTTTCGAAAGAAAAGATGAATCCACAGAGTAGATCTTGCCACAGCAGAAGGAACATGTGTCACGGGAACAGCAGAGGCAAAATGTGTCATGGGAAAATCTTGACGGATTCAGCCCAGGACGAGAATATGCAAATTGATAGCAAATTAAATGCAATTGAGCAAGATAACACATATCCGAGCAAGGAAGAAAACTCACAGCATACTCGCAAAAAAGATGGTGCTTAAATCCAAGGGGGGTCTGAGGATGTCTAAGCAGTCCCCAGTGACTACATTTTGGCAGGAATATGAAAACTTCCCCAAAAAAGGGTTGTGAAAGTGTTGCAGGAATCAAACAAGGAGTAACTAACTGAAGTGCAAGGGTCCCTTCCAGAACTCACTGCGAAGAGGTGTAACCCACCCTCCAACATAAAAACAAAGCACAGGTACTAAATAATAGTCTAGTTTGTATGCTATGAAAAAGTCACCTTGTAGCTCACTTCTGTCATACTGTATATTTTTTCTCTTCCTGGCCTCTGTTCTGATAGAAAGATTTTTAAGAGCTGCTACTTTACAGCTCCGAAGTAGCTCAATTTTAGTTCCAGGGGAAACGAAACACTCAACCAGCCTCATTTGTAAAATCTTTGAAGATGTGGGAATGTCCTCTGGTTGTAAGGAAAGGGAGTGTGATTCAGAGCTGGGTACAGATATATAAAAGGGTTCAATATTTAATTAAACATAATCTTCCTCATGGCATGAGTGTCTGAGCTCTTTCAAGAATAAAAATCCTTGGGTTTTATTGCACTGTTCTGCAGTATGTGACAAACCCTTTCGCAGGGCCGTGCTGGCCCTTCATCGTGGTGGCATGGGCTGCCCTGCTCCTGCCAAGAGAACATTTTGGGAGCTAATAACTTCTTACTTTTACATGACAAATCCATCTCTCAGGGTTGTCAGATTGCTCTGACGCATCTCTCTGGTACCTGGAAACTACCGACACAGTCCCCACGCCACTGGGATGAGGAACCCACAGCTCAGGCTGCCCTTAGAAGCAAACAGACATTTCCAGCTACTTACAAAAACAGCATAGAAGGGGAAAAAATAAAATCCTGTTTTGGGGTAGTTTTTCTCTACAGAAAACAGGTGCCCTGATCCTGCGCCCATGGCTGAGCTCAGCAGGAGCAAAGGAGTTATGCTGGAAGCATGCGCTGACAGAGGCGCTGAGGATCTGGCTTGCAGACCTGCCTTTGCAAAGGGTCAAGACAATCTCACTTAGGGCACAACTCTGTTGGTTTTATTCTTTTTTATTCTTTTTTTTTTTTTTAATATAAAAAAAGGAGAGCACTGTCTCTCTTCTGGAAACGATACTCTGCTCTGTGGGAGAATTGAGAGCAAGTCAGTCTGAAGGGAAAAGGTGCAATGCACCAAACCCAAGCCTGAATAATACCGAGGTCTGCACTGCCTGGCCCAATTTTGTTTTTACATATGTAAGGTGACTTCTAAAAGCACAAAGTTTTATTTTACAAACCTCTCCCTTCCGTTGTGGAACATTCATAGCTGCCATCTACTTAACATAGCTTATTTTGATATTACATGGGAGCTTACTTTTAAACCCATGTTCTCTTATATGCCATGTGTGCTAGCACGTTGGTTGCACAGTGTCTGAAAGCTGAAGATTTGAATTCATATAAATTTCACACAGCTCTTGCATTGTATTTCACAGAATATTCTGATTTTGAAGGGACCCACGAGATGAATCGAGTCCAGCTCTTAAGTGAATGGCCCATACAGGGATTGAACCCGCAATCTTGGTTTTATTAGCACCACACACAATAATAAATAATAATTAAAAGAAATAATCTTTTAGTAGAAAGAAGATAATTACTAAGCGGGATGCATACTGCTCTGAAAAGGATTTTCTAATGATAAAGCCAGTCCCCATATGCCCCTAATTCAGTGGGATGTGTTCTTTCAGCCTTGATGGTGGGCTGGGAGGTGTCCTTGGCTGGGGCATTAGCATTCCTGGGAAGTGCCCCGCTGAGTAGGATGAGGGTTTTCAAGAAGAGGCAGCCAGGGCTTGAGTCAGAGCACAGCAGTGTCGGAGTGAATCTTCCCAGGGATGCTGGGATGTGAAGCGCTCCTGGGTTTCTTCGACAACGACATCACGAGTCCTTGTGCCATATTCCCCAGCCTTTCTCCCAGACGTCTACCAGCTACACCCTTCCTCCCCGCCTGCAATTAGCACTTACAGTGTTGCAAAGGGAGATGAGATTCGCTCTCTCACCGTCCTCCTTCAGAGCTCGCTCACACCTTCCCCACTGGGTGGGAACATGTGCTGTGGGTTAGGAAATATTCTCGTAGTGGAATTACATTTGCAGCAATCCTACCCCCCGCCTCCTGTTTGCTGCTGACTATCAGACTCTGCTGCTTGCCGCGGTGTAGGAGCACGTGAGCACAAGAGCTCAGACACAGCATTTGGTTCAGCAAAGCCTCAAATCTCTGTGACTCTCTTCATTTCCCCCTCACCCCCTCCCCGTGAAATTGCATATGCATAAATTGGGCCCAGTTTGTTTCATGAAGGGTAACTGGAGCTGGAAAAGTGCCTGCAATTTTGGAAGAGTGGGGTGAGGAGAGAAGTGGGAGTGTATGACCGTTGACCTTAATTAGAGGAGATAAAAATGTCGAAACACGATTCCTAAGAAAACCAAGGAAGGCCTCTATTGTCGAGTGTTTCCACATGGATGCCACTGAGAAGAGGTCAAGTGCTTTCTATATACTTTAAGTAAACAGCAGATTGTGAGTTCACAGTCTGGACTGGATTTGAGCAGCCTCTGTGTTCTGCAAGATCATAATTGAGTCTTATGTACTTAAGATTTGATATCCACTGACATTATTACTTGAGAGTGCCAGGAAATACAGCAGCGATTAAGAGTTATAAAGTTTGCAAGTAAAACTATGCCCGATGTCACATATGGCTCACCCTGTACTAGAATCATCTCAGGCTTCTGCTCTGAAAAAGCAGCAATAAGGGGCTTTTGTGAAAAAAGAGTCTCTGCTGTTGGCTTTCTGTGATAAAGACATGTCGCCTCACATCTTCATTGTCACATAAAAAATGCACAAAGCCTGCAAAATTAAATCTGCTAAATGAGCAATGGGTTATATGTCAGGAATAGAGCGCTCTGAATCAGGCGGCTTATTTACATACTACTGGGAAGAATATCAAGCCAAGTTAAAATGTTATGCATAAAATTCTTCTGTTCTTTGCAGCTATCCAGACTGAAGGTTAAAAAGACCAAATGTGGTGGGTTTATCCCAAAAAGAGCTCCATTTTCTTACCTGGAGGTGGGAAGACACTGAAATCAGAACTTTCAGCTGTATTTCGTATCTGCAGGTTCAGCTCTGGTGCTACAGTTAAGGGTTTACCAGGTAGCAGCTCTTATCTCAGGTGCTCAGCATCTGTTGCGTACCCTGGAGAGACCTTGCCCTTAATAAAGGTCTTGTTTGCAGACAGGGACACTGAGTCAAAGAGCGTTGATCCAAGTTCACAGAAATCAGTGGCAGATGATCCAGAACCCCAACAGATCTAACAACGTTTCCAGCTTTAACAAGAAGGAAGAAAAGGCAGGAGTCTTGTTAGGGGCATAATTGGAAACAGATGGATCACTGGAAATCTTTCTGTCCCTTCAGTGGGCTTCACATGCGGACTTTAAATAGTTGGTACCCAAATTATTTAAGGCAAATTGCTGGGAGGAGGGAATAAGCCCTAGAACTTGGAAGCACAGTCCAAAAGACTCCTTTTGGAAGTGAAGCTGTAAAGCTTTATATGCATCTGAAGCAAAAAGTCTCTGTCTCCCTGTCTGCATCTGCCTATGAAAAGGAAAAGAAAGGGTAGCCCATTTGTGGATGTTTTCTTGCTGAAACTCTGGATTTGAAATATCTGTCCTTGATTAAAGTGGGAAATGCAATTGCACAAGTCATTAATTATTACTGATAAACCCAAGTAGTGATGAAGCCAAATAAAAATCTCCTGCCACTAAGATGGGATTCTGAAAAAAAAGACAGACCTGGGTGCCTGCAGCCTATTTGCATTTCCCCTTTTTGGTGAAATATGTGCCTGAATTCCTGGCTCTCCAAACCTCACGTGTCCTCGGAGTACATGATGTCCATAGGTACAGATCAAGAGATGTGAACTTTATCTGCAGCGGTGGCAAAAAGCAGCTTTCAGTGACTGTCACACGTGACCAGCCCCAATTATGGCTCCTTCCTCATGACATCAGTATGCAATGGAGGATCTCACTTTTTTTTTTTTTGCCAGAGGCAAGTGAATACATTATCCAGCAGCGAGGCGTGGGGCAGGCGGCTGCGTAACTCTGGGGTGATTTGGATTCCACGCTCGCGTGGGGGTGTGAGCCAACCTCAGAAGTCATTTTCACTGATGCTGACACATAAGGCTTCCCTCAGAGACCTGTCTATCAAACTGCAACATGCTATGCAGAAAAATTAGATTACTCATGCTACAATAAAGAAGGAGATGACAATGACAAAAAAAAGAAAAAAAAGAAAGGGCTTCAAAATATCACAGCTATTTATTAAATGAATAAAAATCTTGATGATGGGAAAGTATCCTAAAGACTTTTTTTTTTTTTTTAATTTGTTTTACCTCTTGCAACCTATTTCAAGGAGAGCTGGTTGGAAAGACCCTATTAATTCAGATAGTGCCTCTGGAAAAACCACCACTTCATCATGATTGTCACATTACTGTACTTGTGAAATATCATCTTAAATAGTCATTACGATTTTGCTGCTGGTTTTGCTGCAGTCAGCAGCAGGATTTCCTTTGGCTTTGGTAAGAGCAGGATCAGGCCCCTCTTTTCTCTCTCTCTCTCTCTGAATTGCAAATGGGTTGTTCACGTGTCAGCTCGGTAACCAGGCAAAGTTCACGGTGCTCAGTTCAAAGCAGTGAGATGAAGCTCAAGGCATTTCCCTCACAGTATTTGCCGAGTTCCTCAGGTCTACAAAAGTGTTAAAGTGGTTTAATACAAAATCCATAAGACAAACATTATGCAGCTATGTGTGAACCTCTGTCCAATAAAATCTTATTTTTTTTTTTTATTTTTTTTTTTCCGGATAAAAATACAAAGTAAGTAAAATACTTAGTAAAGAAAAGAAAAGGCTACGTGAAGCTTAGTAAAATCCTATAAATCAGGATGCTGGACAACTTCAGGAAGGCCAATTTAAAATAAATCTGCAGAACACACACACACACATACAGACAGACACACAATCCATTGCTGGAAATGGATCTGGGCAAGTGCTGAGGTTTGAACATCCCAAACAGCACTGCAGGACTGATTTTACAATATCAGATAATGGAAAGGTTCGACCAAAAGCTGACTTTTCTTCTCTAGTATTAACAAACCTGTGCTGGGGCTTCTGCAGTATTTTCTCCTTGAGTTATTATTCCCCAGGAATGCTATTTGGGAAGGCTAATTGAGAGTTTCAACTTCACCTGCCCTGAATCACCCTATGGCTGCACCACTCCCAGCTGTGAATTCTGTTTTACCTATTGTTACCATTTTTTAAGGAGCCAGTTGTTGTGTGTTGGCTTGGACTTGTGAACCAGCTCCAGCCATTTCCTAGGGCGTTTACTTTCTTGTTGTCAGCCTCTCTTCCAAATATTTCTTCCCAGAGATAAATTTTGATTCCCATCCAAACCCAGAGAGGAGAACCATAAGCTGTCCTGTGGTCCTGCCTCTTGCACGGCCTCAGTGGGGCTCGTGGCCTGTGGATCAGAGCAAAGAATAGATGCAGGTTTGCCTTTTCCTCCTGATTTTCCAGTGTGTGACACTGATCAGTGGATCACTGCAGCCTTCACTCTGCTGAGGAGTTTTTTGGGGGCTTTGGCTTCTTAATATAGACAGGCAATTTCAACATGACCACACAGAGGGGAAGTACATGGAATTATAGGTCTCTTTAAAATTGTCAGGAGCAAATATGATCAGATCTGGTTCTTGATCTCATTACTGTCTAAAAGATTTGGCTGGCATTTTTAAATGCCGTGATTTATGTTCCTCACCTTAACACGGCCCTCAGTGGTGTAAACTGAGTACCTCTATTATTCTCCAGGGCAACTCTAAAGAATCCGATTGGAGAATTTCCACAACGCTGTGTCTATAAGAAAATATTAACATGGATTAAGACAGGTTGATAGATTTTAAACCAGGCTATGCAGTGAGAACCAGCGAGAATAAATCAAATAACTTTGCCTAACTGCAGAAAGTGTTTGTAAAGCCCTGTAAGGTTTCCATTTCCTAAAGCCACCTGCCATCTCAAATGCCCCTAATCAGTCACAGATGCTGGATACCAACCTGCTAACCCTACGGCTTTGAGAGAAAATATTGCACTTTGTAAACTCATTCTTGGGTATTTCCTTAATTTTTCTTAAACTAAACTTTCATCCCTTATTTTCCACTTAAATGTAATGAGTTAAATCAACTCTGACATTTTGCCCTGCTTACCCTTACAGTTCTGTTTAGCTGCTTTCCTTCCTACTTCTTGAAAAGCCAGAAGACCTCAGTTTTGGGGTTTTTTTTGGGTCTATTTTTTGATCATTATAGTATTTTTTTTCACTCCACATTTCATGATCACCCTCCTTGGTGTTGAGCAATCCTATTAAATGCAGAATTTTGACTGTTTCTCTAATCCGCTGCCAATGGAAAAATGAATGTTTTTCTGTTCTTATGTTTATCTCCATGATGAAGATGGACCAAGCACTGACCTTCTCTAAAGTACTGTGGAAACATTTTTTAACTTATTAAAACATTTTTTAAATTATTTAAATAATTACATAAAAAACCGCCAAACTGACCAATAAAAGTCTACTCCTGAAGAAATAAGAGGCATTTTAGAGGCTTCATCCAGCACCCTTTGGAATCAAAATAAGGAATTTCACAGATGAGGGAAGGTACCAAAATGGGCCCTGGTGCCAAATACCATTAGAGGCTGTTCACCTGTACTGGTACCTCAAGCAGAACAGGGGGTTGTTTTGGCTCTAGAAGGAGCCATTATTCCACTTCAGCTCGTGAGGACAGGCTGGGAGTGGGAGTTGTAATGGAGGTAGGAAGCAGACTGGATTTTATTAGTCTTCCATCATCTTTAAGAGACCCCTAAACAGATCAGGTTTCAGCCTCTCCCTCCACTCCTGTGTCAACCGTTGGTTCTGTTTTTGCTGGAGGATAAGTTTCATTATATTAATAAGCAGCACAAGTGGTTCCAATTGTGGAAGAACCACTCTGAGCTGTCAGAAATGATCAGAGGAGAAGTTTCAGCCTTTCCATGATCACAGCCTCTTCTTCTGGTGCCTCAACTCAGCACTTCCCCAGCGCACTTCACATTTTTAGCAGCCACGACAACAATAAAAGGTACCTTTACGTTTCAGCAAGGGTACGGTATTTTAAGGAACTTTATTCCTCGATCATAGCAGTACATCAATGCTTGGAAACCAGACCCTAATGGGAATAATTGGGCTAACATCCAATCTACTGGCTGGGAGACTGGATCTAGACATGCACTTAAATGAAGCTATACATCTTCAGTCTCCTACTGCAGTCAAATTCCAAACAAAAACATCTTTAATCATGCCACTAAACCAGTACGTTTGCATTTCTTATTACTAATGAAGAGACAGTGAGAAAAACTCACAACAAAACTCTCCAAAAGTTGGATCCCTATCTGAGAGTGATCCATTAGTGCTTACCAGCACCAGCAGTAACGCTCAGGAATTGTCTCCCTCGCATCATCCTGTTGAAGGAAAGGGTTTTAGGTAGACAGAACAATTAAGAATTCCTACCAGGATGGAAATATTTCTAGATTAATTGTGCAGATAGAAGAATGAAGCACAGAAAGTTTTAAATTCATCTGAGTTCAACAAACCAACCGGACAAGAGGGGAAGGGTCTGATGCTCAACCCCGTGCTCCAACCACTGGCAGAAAAACAGGTACCCATGGAACAGGAACAGGGCAGTCCTCGTGCTGAGCCAGCTGAAGCTGCTGGGATTTGTGCAGGAGCCCATCTCCACCGGCACCCACCCCCCAGGCTGCAGGACTGGGGTGTTTGGTTCACCAAAGCACTGAGAATCACTTCCTCCTGACAGGTTCCCCCACCACCTTTGGAGAAACTGAGCAAGGTTTAGTTTTCAAATTAGACTCACCCAGAACTAGTCACTGAAATGTCATCGTATGATGGAACAAAAAAAAAAAAAAAAAAAAAAAAAGCGTGGGGGGGAGGAATGTAAAAGGAAATCTTTGTAGCCAGAACTACCTGACTCTCCCGCAGTAGGAGACGCAGGAATACTGTTTCATGTCATGAAGATGTACTTAAAATGCAGACAGCATATCCTTGTTCTCAGAATCTGAGAGGTGTGGTTTGTGCATGTGGACAAGCCATCGTTCCTCCCTTTGATCTATCACTTGATGTTGGGGAAGGCTTTTATGTGTTAGTCCCATATAATGGATAATTTAGTCTGAAACCATTATGAAAAGTATTACATTTTGGGTACATATGCTTCAATTATTCTTGAGAGTACACAGAAATATTTTCTGACATGCACACAGATTTCAAGTAAAAAAAAAATAAAAGTCAAACCAAACCCAGAGCTTTTGTTTATCATCCAAGCAAATTTGTTCTTCCGAGGCAAGTTTACATTATTTTAAGAGAATTTTGCCATTTTATGATTTTTTTTTTAAAAAGGTAGATGATAAACAATATATTTGAATGTAACAGGGAAAATGTCAGATCTATCATTCATTAAAATTACCAGTGGTCAAAGAATCATAGAATCATAGACTGCCTTGGGTTGGAAGGGACTTTAAGATCATATAGTTCCAGCCTCCTGCCAGGGACACCTTCTACTAGACTAGGTTGCTCCAACCTGCTTTGAACACTTCCAGGGATGAGTCATCCACAACTTCTCTGGACAACCTATGCCAGTGCTTCGCCACCCTCACAGGGGAGAATTTCTTATTATCTAATCTAGTCCTACCCTCTGGCATTTTAAAGCCATTCTCCAGACTTATCACCTTTTTACAAACAGAGTTGGCCAGAGGAAGGCCTGATAGAGTTACCCATGATCTACTGACATGAGACATTTTGACAGTGAGTAGAGCTGGAGTACCCCCATTTCCCTTAGGAATAGTCTGTACTAGCAGCGCATTTTAAGAAGGGTTTTTGAAAGAGGAGGATCTCCTTGTTTGTTTTCTTCCACAAACATGCTTGCAATGATAGATCCTGGAGATGGTGACAGCTGGATACCAGTTGGAGGTGAATGCTGACAGCAGTGTTACTGATGGCCTCCTGCAGGTCATTGTGCCTTTGTGCCTCAGTTTCCCCATTTCTAGATGAAGCATCCTCATAAAAGATACTGGTTTTTCGATCAGGAAAATTATCTTAGTATTCAATTGGATTCCTTCTATTTTCTTCTACTGAAGAAATGATGCCTGTGGGTCTCACACAGTCAAAAGAAAGGATCAAGGCCAGTTCACAGAGTGTCTGGGTAGAAGGTGTGGCCCTGTAAGATCCCTGAACTGATCCTCTAAACCTGGAACTGTACCATTGCTAATTCTAATTTAACTAGGGGAAGAAAATTGTAGCTTGGAGATCCTTGGGGCAGGGGACACTATAATGATACATCCTGCTGGTCACTTCTTCCTTGCTGTCATCTCTGGCCCTCTCACCTTCCCTGCCTGCTGTCCTGGGGGAGGTGGAACCCACAAGGCTGTGACCAGAGTCTCTTCCAAACCTGATCCCTGAAGGGGACTGGAGGAGCTGAACAGGCCTGTCTGCACCAGCCACCTGCAGCCACCTCACAGCCAACCCCCTGAGCAGGGCTTGGTCACACAGGGGGAGTCAATCCAAGCTGTCAGTCCCAGGTGCTTCCCGAGGCCTGACTCTATTCCATGCACTGCACAAGGAATCCCTTTCGCACACATCACCTGAGCTGAGCCACATCTGCAGTGCCCAGGCCGAGCACTGACCCAGCCTGAAACGCAGCCCAGATGAAAGACCTCAAATGACAGGGTACAGAGTGCTGAGGCTTCTTCTGCAGACATCTTGCTGGTTGTTTTAAGGTCTTCTGCCTCTAAGTGGCACCACACTGGGTGATTGAACACTTGCTAGGATCTGTTCTACCTTTTACTGTAATGATTTCGTACAGAGCTCCGACTTTCCAAACTCTGAACTTTCAAGAGTACTGCATGAATGTCAGAGCCCTCTTGTCAGAGCCTTATGGAGTGATGGGCCCAGAACTACAAAATCCCTTTGGAAAGCCACAGTTCTTAAACCATCACTGGGAAAGACTGAACTTGAGTTTTTAGAGGAGGCTGCCACATCCCTGGGATTTGTAATGAGAGGGATTCAAAACACATCCGGGCAGAGCTTTGCTGGTGTGAACTGCCAGAAGGTTACACTGAAATGTCCCTGTCCATGACCCGGTTTAGGGGTTTGTATTTGCTTAAAGTAATTAGGCCCAGACTGTCTCATATGCAATTTCTGCTCAGAAAGCAGGAAAGAATTTGGGAAGAGGATAGAGGCTGTCCTGGAATGGATGGGTCCAACCTACACCCCTCCCCACACACATTCTCTCAGTCTGGGAGTCCTGAAGCTGCTGGAGCAAATCAGGCATTCAGCAAGTAAAATGCTGTACTTTTTAAACCAGAAGAAAGTAAGGTCCTCTCAGTGCCATAATGGGCTCATAATGCTAAAATATTTAGATATTCAACCATCTACCATGAAATCTGCCTTTGCTTTACTACCTTACGAAACTCACACATTTTGCAGAGTTCAAAGCTGTTCGCCCTCCTTCAAAATGCAGCGATGTTGTCCTGCCCCTACATCATAAAACACAATCCACAGTCCAAACTCCACAGCTCGCAGCAACAACGACCAAGAGGACTAGAAAAAAGTACACGAAAAGGCAAGTTTTTCTGTATTTGAGGCAAGGTTGTCAGGATAGTAATATAGTAGAGTGAGCAGTGAACACTGGGAGATTTATGTGCCAATTCTGTGTATGATTTATTTAG
This sequence comes from Empidonax traillii, assembly GCF_003031625.1. NCBI lineage: Eukaryota > Metazoa > Chordata > Aves > Passeriformes > Tyrannidae > Empidonax > Empidonax traillii. Next base: position 1,966,633 of record NW_020955229.1, on the reverse strand, counting down.
ATGAATCGCTCTGTATCAATATGTAAAAATCCAATAAATATAACTCCCTATACAAAGGGTTGTTCCAGTCCCAATGTTACAGTGGAGAGTTTTGGCAGAAAGTCAGGATGTGCATTAAAAACACACTTTTTGAGAAGTCTAATAAATAAAAGCTCTGAAATATAGTTTCCCACTGAGAAAGGCATTTTAAATCATTTTGATAAAGAACTTAAATTGGGCCTTAAAAGGAGGGGGAAGCTAGGTCCCTGTAACTAATTATTTATAGCTATTTTGAATATAAGAATCTAAGAAAGCTGGTCTCCATCCCCCATTTTCTGCTACAATAAATGCGAAAGAAAAAGCCATTCCCTCCTCCCTCCTCCGACCAAATTAGAAGTGTTAGAAGTTGAGGAGGGAGGAAAGGGAGCAGAATTAAAAAGGGGAGCAGGCACATGAACAATGAACTTCAGAAGTCCTGAAAAAGATCCTGCATGTTTTCTGCCAAAATCAAAGATGTGAGCAGGAGATGAGTCTTAGTTCTCCTCTGCCTTAGTAAGAGAGCTGGGCTGTTAACTCCTGTAGCACCCCAAAGAGGGAATATGCTGTATTTGTTAAACACCAGCGGGAATGTTTTTAAAAGTGAATAAACATCTGAATAGCCTCAGTCTTCCTGAAAGTCAAAGCAATTTAGAGACTGCATAGCAGCTGAAATTGCTGGGGACTTCAGCTTCTAAGTCACTTTGGTGCTTCTGAGTATGTTACCCCAAAAGTGTAGCTGGCATTCTGCTTGTGTGGAGCACCCATGGGCCCTGCCCTGCAGGATTTATGGTTTGGGGACCCGCTGTCACTCACAGCAAAACCAGTGGGGTTTGAAGAAGTGTTGGTGTGGGAGTGTCTGTGGCTGGATCCCATGCTGGATCTCACTCCAAGCACAGCAACTCCAGTTTGTAAGGCAGGAGGCTCAGCATGGGAAGGCTGAGAGATGAGAGACCAATGCTCAAAAGAACAGTGCCTGTGCTGAAGATTCCTGCTGTTGTGGTTGTACATATCAGGCTTCCTACCGAGGTTACTGAGTTATTAATCTCTGACAGACATCCAGAATTCCCCTCCCTGCTCTCAGCAGATGCTTCATCTCATACTCCCTTCTGCTGTCAGGCATGGGCATCTCTCAAGACTCTGCATAAGGAGCCCTTCATTCTCCTCTACTCCATCAGGAATGCTTCCCTCTGAGCTTAAGTTCATCCCTCTCTTTAAATCTGACCTTCATACCTGTTTCATTGAAGGACTCGGTGAGGTTTCCTGCAGAACTTGCAGAACCAAGAGGTGGCACTTTGATAAAGAAAGAAAGAATGTGCCTTAGAAATTAAGAGAGGCACTTTCGATCCAGAGTTTAACAGAGGTGTCTTTAACCCACATTTGGCCTTGCTGCGTGAGCATTACTTCATGGGACAAACAAACACACCTTTCATTGATGAGGACCAGTCACATGCCAAAGTATTTTAGTGCCTTCCAAGACCCACTCCGACACCAGACGAGTCTGCTCAGACTTCCAAACCTCTCTGCCAGCTTCCTGTCCTAATGAACCACCACGAGAACTTCCAGACACGTCCTCTAAGGTCAGAAATAAGAGAAGAGCTCAACCATGAAGCACCAGTGCCCAGTTTTTATATCCAAAGCCAACACAGAAATATGTGGCCAGGTTTTTAAAAGAACAGCTTGAGGGTTTTGTTGAATGTCTGTCTGTAAACAATGGGAACGGCAGGATGCAGCTCTGGAAATCTGGCCCAGCATGGGAGAACTCAAAAAACTGGCCATGGGCTCCACTGAAAAGGTTGTCCTATCTGATCCCAGGAGAAAGAGAGAGGCAGAGGCTGATAGCACAAAAAGCAAAGGTGTTCAGCTGCAACAACAGACAGTAGGACTTTGCTGCCAGTTCAAAGTGGATTTCAAATTTCTCCCAACCCACCAAAAATAAAAGTTCCCAAACAGTCTGAAAGCCCCCAAAATAAGACAGAAAATAAGTGGAAATTTGAATTTAAATTGAAACTTAAGCGTTAAAAAACTTACAAAAACATTTGTTGCTGTCACGAAAACTTAAAGTCAGGCTTCTGACATTTTAAACTTAATAACCAAAACCATCAGGCATAATGATTTCTCCATCTGATTCAGCATTAATATTCAGACAAATGCCAGGGGCTGTCACTTCCCATATTAAGGCAATCCACATTCGTTTGCATCCAGAACACCTATGGATGTTGTTTGTCTAATGAAAAAACTGTAATTTTTAAGCTGAAATGAAAGAAAGGAAAGACGGAGAATAAGGCAGCTGAGTGTCTTTTGAAAAACATCAAAATGCATTTTCTTTTAAATACCTGAAAAGGATCTGATTATTGAGGGATCCTCTACTCTTCATTATCATTATCATTATCATTTTGAGTGCTGGGTTATCTAATTACTGGTCTAGAACTGGAAACTTCATTTCCATGCATGAAGGTGTAAGGACTGGCTTGTCTGGCTCAGCAGTCAGTGCTCAAAGAGCTGTAAAGAGCAGAGTCAGGAAGGCTGAGGCACAAGAGGAAATCCTCAGTAGAATTCAAGTGCTTTATGTCTGTCATAAACACACTTCCCGATCAAATTAAGGGAATTTCTTTTAACTCCATTCACAGCCTCCAAATATTCTGCTCAACGAGCTGCCTGAGATCTTAGTCATCCCAAGAAATGGATCATATTCCCCTTGTCATCTGGCTGTTCTCTGCTGGCTGCTAATTCATGGTATATTGATTTTAAGACTCTGTTAACACATTATGTTTTCATGCTAAGCCAGGAAAGCTTTTCTTGCTGAAAAATTATGCCCCATCCTCGTTCCTCGCAATGTTCTGTTTTGTTCCTCCTCTGTTATTTAGAATGATTGATCAACACAATTTAATCAGCTTTAAATGATCCAGGGAATTGTTCCACGCTATTGTACCACCTACATTGTTTTCTACCAGTATGAACACCACAGGATGATTTCTGCATATTAGACTTGTGTCTTTGCCTATTGATGTAAGATTTTAAGGGCCCAAATAATAGTTGGGGTAACACACGGGTGTCCAGTAGAATTTTGCTACAGAGATTTTGGAAATCAATTGCTCACAGAAATAACTTGTTGGAAGAACTTAAAAAAAAAAAAAAAAAAAGATCATTAGAATGATATGAATGTTTTTTATCATGATTCAAAACAGGTCAAGACTTTTAAAAACACCTGTGAATATCTATGCTGCTACAGCTGGTGATTAAAAATTCTAATGAATTAGATAATAAATATTTTGTTTGCTTAATTTCAAATGTCATTAACAGTGAGGTCTCTCATTGGACTTGTACAAAACTGCTGTTGGCAAAAATCTAAGTACAAAACACAAAGGCTTCATGTTTCAGATGCTTATAAAACTTAATTCTCCTGAGCAACACCACTAATTTGGCTTAAAGATTATACATAAATATTTTTGGCATGTAATGAAACCACAACTTTACTTTTATTTAAATGTTTCTAATGGGCATAAGGTCTTTGCAACTTCAAAATAAAGTAGTTTCACTTAAACAGAAGTTATTTAAACTTCCAATAAATTTGCAAAATTCTTTGAGAACTTTTCTATTCATGCCAAAATTTTCAAGAAAAAGAAAAAATTATTTAATTTCATAAAAACAGATATATAAGTGTATTTTTTGCCCTCTATTCAAACTTTAATGCATTATTCTCCTAAAGCATTTCAGTGGGTTTTCTTGACTTGCAAACCCTTGGTATATCAAGTGCTGGCTGCAAATATAGTGCAGGTGACTTATCAATTTTGGTTCTGAGTATCTCTCAGAGGAAATACATTCATAAAACATACCTTTTTAGTACAGATGAACATTTTATATATGAAGTATCTTAGCACCAAAAAGTTAGAGTAGGAGCTGGAACTCTGTTGATCAACTGCATCAAGCACAAAGCTATTTAAGACTAAAGAACCACAAGAAAGGATCCAGTCATTAGCACACAAATAAAAATGCAATTTAAATTTAAATGTATAATTAAACAGTATATACACATACTCGTGTTTTTAAAAGTCGTCATATGTTGAATTTTTATACTTCACCTGCTCTGGAGGGGAAGACACAACGTACAAGTATGAACTTTATTCTGTATGATATGAGACACATGAAAGGTGAGTTTGAGTCCAGGAATAATAAAGTATGTCTGGGATATAAATGAAGCTGTACCAGACCTCCCCCCCCTCCCCAGAATTATAGGTTTGGGGAGATTATTTTTTTTTGTATTACAGGATTTTTTTGATATCACACACCGGATGCAAAATCCATTTGCATGCATACATGAACTATATAAAAGAAAAAAAATAGCAATCATAATTTGCCACTAATAAGTACAATCAAGCAACCTCCAACATGAAAATGGAGGAAGCTGAGAAAATAAACCTACTTATATAGTGTATTATGTAAGTAACACATAATACATAAAAACTCCAATTTAGGTTTTACCCAGTAATGTAAATGGTAACATAAACCTACTATTGAGAGTAGTTTACTCTACAATTTTGGCTGAGAAATATGCTGATGGGTAACTCAGCCTTACCATTAAGCTGCAGTTTATTAAACATTTTGTATCTGAGATGTGAATAGAGTGGAGGATTAAATTAGAGGATCACTTACTGCTAAGACTAACACTTCAGTCAATGCAAGATTTTGTCCATTCAACACACCTTACAAAGAACAGACCCAATTCTGCTTTCAATTACTGGGGTGCAACTTTGACTGAAGTCAACAGATGTTGCACCTCAGTAACTGTTAGCAGGGCTGCACAGTGAATAAAAGCCTGGGAGAAAAATTCTCTGATGGAAACATTTTTGATGGAAACCTGATTTTTCAAATAAAAGGAAGTTTAGTGAACAGTGTGTTTCACAGAAAAAAACCCCTTATTTCTATCCAATACTTTACTGCTGAAAACTTTAAAGAATTAGTTTTCTTTTTTTTTTTTTCCCTGTTTTTGTTTTTGCTTTTAATGATAGGTCAGGATTGTTTTTGAGGAAGGAAGTCTAGTCATTTGACAATGGATCAAAACTATCGATGGATTGATAAGCCGTACTGAGAGTGCCAAGAAATGGAGAGAGGAAGCAATGTGAGGGGATGGAAAGCTGGTGTCCTTCTGAAAGCTTCTCATGAATTCTCAGTTTAATATTTTAGTTCCTTAGACAGAGGGATCAGATTGAGAGAGGTCCATGCCTTTCCATGTGGTGATGTGCAAGGAATTCATAAACAGGAATGAACTGAAGCACAGTCTGGGCATTTTGTGGAGGTGGGTTTGCTGCCTGGTCACCAACAAAACAGTGGCTGAAAGAAAGAAGCTACAGTAGCATTTCAGTTCTCATGCACTGGACAAAACACAGGGATAGGGCTCCAAAAGGGAGGGAAATTAAGCCTCCATAAATTGAGCAATTTCCCAGGGTGTAAATCCAAGCAGGGGTTTCAGGAAGCGAAACGTGTGAAATAAGACAGGTGTCTGTCCCTGGCCCAGGCAGTCTGGAAGTGTTTAGTGCATACCATAAGGATTGCCTTGCCTACTTCAGAGCTGCTGGGGGAGAAGCAAGTGTCCTGAGAGAAAACCAGAGGAAAAACAACTGCTTTGCTCACAACAGCACAGAACCTCCTGGAAGGTCAGCTCGGTGCTTTGGGCCATAAAGGAGAAACATGAGTGAGACCATAAACTTCACTTTCATGGGGAGTCCAGAGAGTCCCGTGAAGTCAACAGGACTATTTTGAGCATGAAGAATCACTCACATCAAATAAAAAATTCAGGATTGGGCCATAAAGCGTGGAAAATATATTGTATCATGAAATGCAAGTCAGCACTGCAGTGATACAGCCATTACTCATGTGTATGCTGGACATCTCTGCTCCAGGAACAAACCTAATCTTCCATGCTTGGGGAAGATTATTGGAAACAGAACCCCTGTGGTGGATAGTTGGGGCTGGACTTTGACAGCTCAGCTCCCTTCCAGCTAAAAGAGATCTGGGAAGTTATTTGGGACAGGCTCCCATCAGTCTCTCCACTGGATCAACGTGCCATGGCATGATCTGCTTTGGCCACTGCAGGTGCTGTGTGATGAGGCCAAGTGCTTGCTCTGGTGGACAGGAGGAAGATGGCACAGAGTCCCAGGCCAAAAAGGAGTTTTAATGTGCCAGGAATTGTACATTAAGATATTAAATACCCGAGGCTGGACAGCGAATCAAGAGCTTTACTCCGGAGGATTCATTTTTATTAGTTACGTATTAAGATTTCTGGGAGAAAGGAATATTTTTGTTGATTTCTACTCCTCTCACATCCAAAAGCCTCAGAAAAGAGATCCCCTAATATTTTAGTCATTGTGAAATATGTATAAAAAGAGTGGCCACTGCACAGACCTTGCCTACTATTTTAAGGCGGGGTACTGAAGCGAGGGTAGGTTAGACAGACTGTGAAAGGGGGGAGGAGGGAAAGAGAAAGGTTAAATAGCAGTAGGAAACATGGCTAGAAAGGACTATTTGCACAACTGATGGTTCTGAGCCGTTAGATTATGCTGACAGTGTATTAATCATATGTTACAGCCATATGCACACAGACTGATAAATTTATATTTGTCTGCCTAGAAATGAACATTAGATGTAAATATATGTAAATTATTGACTATTTTGCATAGTGTTAATAGGATAAATATTTAAAATATTTTAGATATTTTAAATATAAAAATCTTTTCACATTACAGCATCGGAAGAAATTGCTAAAATATGAATGTGAGAGATGAGCTTGTGGCCTGCACCGACTCCAAAGATTCGGCTTGAAATCGCAGACCGTCCACAGACTTTTTCCGAAACTTAGCAAAAACTAAGATTCTTAAAATATTCCTGTCTCTTTTCTCCACTACTTTCCTACTTTTTGTTTTTCAGTTTGCCATGTGCTGCCCTGATGACACTGCCTCCGGGAGGGAGCGTTTGGCCAATTTCCTTGACAGCGCTGAAAAGTCCCTTCGCATCCACCTCTCCTATCCTGTTGCTCCAACTCCTGCACTGCTCACTATGGATGAATTCCTGCAGTGTTTCCTCTAACCACCTCTCATATCCCTCGTTGGGGGCTTGTGTGCTCAGCTTACATCCAGTCTCATCAGGATGTCTTTTTGATTTAAGTCCTTGTCTTCTCCCCACTAGGCCTAATACCTCATCTGTTACCCACTGCTGCTTTCTGCATTGTTTCTTTATCCCAGGAATATTGTGTGCTGTGTCTGGGCTGACATCTTCTCCCTCACACCGTGGCTCATTTGGTCCCTTTTTAGTCCTGGCATGCTGATAGCACCTCAAACTGGCTGTAAATTTCTGCTCTGGAGCTGTCACTGATACATCCTGGGATAAACTTATTGCATGGAAACAGCTTTTGCTTTGTGATGTGTTCTGTATTTGTTTGTGTGTGTTTTTATCAGGCATAACGTGACTATTAGAGGCCAGGAGACAGGTAAAGGAAGAGGAGTGATGTGTAGCAGGAATTTTTTGGCATATGGGGAGAAACAAGTCAGCTTTGTTCAGAGAAGAGAGTGTTGGTGGAACCGTCCTGTCACTGACTCCAAGGCAAATGGATTCAGCATCCACCTCAAGATGAAGTTTGTCCTTTCTTTATTACTCTCTTCCATCACCTCCATCTCCCATTTCCCCCCATATTCCTTATGGATGCTTTACTCTGCTTCCCTAGTAGCCAATTAATAAAAATCACCTCAACAGAAGCAGACCTGACTGACATAACAGAGATGCACGGGAGACAGCTAATGTATCTGCACAAATACTGGCCTTGATCCCACAGAGATGTCTGCATAAAGTCAGGGGAAGATTCCAGTGCATAAAGTTAAGTGTGTGTGTCAGTCTTTGGCAGGCTGAGACCTTGAAACCTTGCTCAGACATCATGACTGGGTACAGACATAAACTTGACACTTGCAATGTTTCTGTGTTAGCTTCGACAAAATGTGATACTCACGGGGTTGTTTTTAAAAACAAATACAAACCAGTTCCCTGTTAGTTCTATTACTCTTTCACATGGGCTTGGAATATAGCCTTTTTGGTTTTGATACTTTCCTAGGAAAAAATGGCTTAAGGTAAAGGAGAAATTTTGAAAGAAACTTGGTCTGTTGTTAGTCATATGGAGCCTTTTGGACCAACAGGTGGAATTATATGGATAAGGAATGAAAGAAAGAATGAAGAAAAAAGATGTCCCAAGAAGATTTTCAAGGGCATTTGAGTAGCATTTCCCTGACTTAAAAATGCACCAAAAAAAGGAAGAGTGGATCTTTACAACAGCAGCATATCCTCACATTTTCTAGGACAAGGTTACTGCTGGCTGGTCTGGGGAGAAAATGCTTCACCAAAGCACAGATCACTATTTTTTACTAAGTCAATACCAAAGCTCTTTGGAGCCAGAGCACTGGGCCACATCAGGCAAGGCTGTGCTGTGGCCTTCCTCTATATATTCTCCTTTACCTTACATCCAACAAGTGCATCTTTTTCCCTATATACATGCAAGTTGTGTTATTTGAAAGGAACAAACACAGGCTGTAAATCTAGCACTTCAATTTACATATTTTTGGGATGCCTTTCTTCAAATTTTTTTGGTAGCAACAGTGCCATGTCAAGTCTACTTAAAATGTAGCAGAAATTTTCAAATCCTGAGTGCTGGGAAGAACCAAGCAGATACAGCCTAACAGTTTGCATGAGAGCATTTCTATTCCTTTTTTATTTGCTTTCTGCATTTACTGTGTTGGGCAGTGGGAACACTTCAGAAAACAACTCTACAAAATTCAGAGTAAATGTAGGAGCAAATTTATGGTAAAGCAGATGCCATCTCATATGTATTCTCTCTCAACAAATTGAGTCCCATGAAAGATTCCATGAAAAATTATATAGTGGAACAAATGGTGAATAACCCTGGAAAAGACACAGTTTACCTGAAGTACACACTTCATGTACATCAGGTCTAAAAAATGCTGGCCATACACACAGATCCATTACCTATTTATATTTTTAGATTTTAGTCCAAGATGTAAACTCATTTATCTTAAATACCATTGTACTCCAACAATTTATCCATGTTTGATTTTCTTTGCAACTCTTCAAGTATGTTGCTAGTGATACCAATCTTAATATAAAACCTTTGGAAAGGAGCACAGACTAATGTCCTTTCTGCCAGACTAATGTCATAATGTCACTCTAATGTGGGAGAATGGAACCCCTTGCAACAGAAGAGAAAACGTTTTGCAACCTGTGGAATGAGTCAGAATGAAAACTAAAACTATCCTCTTGGTTTTCTACCTATCAGTAGGCATATACTTCTCTGAACAGTTTTGCTGTGAACATTTGTGACCATGAAAATGTTTCAGCGATTCACAGTGAAGAGCAGATGAATCTCAGAGAGCTGCAATCTATCCAGAGGCAATTAAATACCATCCAGAGGATTCACAGACTCAGTTATTCCCTGGCACTACATGGAGAGGGTATCTGTGACTCCGCTGTGGTACCCTGCACTCTGCTGCACTCTGTGCCTATGGAACCAAAGAAGTCTTGACATCTTTGTGGGCGCAGTCTGTTACTGGTACCATGTTCACAACTGGTGGTGAAGGATTCAGAGGAGTGGTTGGATCTGTGGATCACTATTCTTTGTGATCCAGGATATCCAGACAGCCTAACTCAGCCTTGGATCTGTGCAAGCTCTGGCTGCATGGAGTTAATAAAGTTGTGACCTACCCTTGTCCATCTTCATTCACCTGCACGTTCTGATCAATAATGCACATTGCTTTTTGCCTTCTCCTCCCATGTGAGAGGCAAAGCCAATAGAAGAGCATCACCACAGGCACATTTATGTTTGCTGATGACGCAGAAGTCAGGAGGCTTGTCTGCCCTTGTGCAACCTTACCCTTGGATGAGGCCCCCCTGTTCCTGCTGCTGAGTTCCATTCCCAGATTGTTTAAGTCTTACAGCAGTGAGTGTCTTCAAGATGGGAGCAAATTAGGAGACATGTCAAAAGAACAACTACAACAGGAACTCTTAAATGCCAGGTCTTAAATCATTCTGGCAAATTGTCAGTGTGCTTATATTTCTGCCTCACTCCCCCAAGTTTGGTGATGGATGGCCACTGATAGGAATAAGTTGGAACCCATGATTTGGCACCCGAGCTCAGCATTAACTAAATCACCCCCCTGCTGCCACGAGAAAAGGCATTGGTTCTGATCCAGTGTAAGAATTTAAAGTAACCACAACAGAAAAATGAATACAGCACTGATTTCTAGCTCAAAGGAAGATGTTGTTAGAATATAGCACAGAATGTCAGGAGTCAGCCAGCAGTGTTTTCTGTCTCACTAAGGTGCATTGAAAATCCTCCTCAAACGGATATTCATGGGGTTTTATTTTTGGCAAGTTCTGCGTACTGAGGTATCCAAAATAGTTGAATGCACTGGCTTCTCGATGAGATATTTAACAGGTTGAGCATTTGTATTATTCTTCCACGAGGCTGTGCTTGCACTGTGTTTTATAGATCAGCAGCCTGACAGAGATGAGGTAAGTTGCTAAAGAGCACATGGCAGGCAGGTGGCAGAACAGGAACTATTGCTTGGAAATGCCTCTTGCTCTTCTGTCTGCTGAGGAGTCAGACAACGCTGACCCGTGTGAATGTAATGAGGAAGGGAGCGAGGGAGAGAGAGCACAAGAACTTCTCTCCTTTTATCACACCTTTGCATGCCCACGGGGGCCCTGACCCTTCCTATGCCGAGCCCTCTGCAAGGGGGCAGGTTCAGGAAGGATCAGGGTGAAATGTGAACTCACTATTTATCACTCAGAGAGGTCAGACTGAGAGTCTGGGCGTGAGGCAGAGGCAGCTTGGATTTCTTCCAAGGGCTGGAGTAGCTGCTGTGGTATGTGCTGCCCAGGATTTTCCAGGGCAAATTCTGATTCAGCTCTAAGTCTTATTAGAGGCTCTGCCTGAAATTTCTTTCATTCTCATCCGTTCAGCTGAGGGCACTCAGGGCATCCTGACCACTAAGCAATATCCCTTTGGATGCTGCAATTCTTATAAGTTAAGGCCTGCAACAAGGCATTTCTGCAGCCAGTGGAAACTGTGTGGCTCTGCTGACACAAGTTTATAGCTCTGAAGGATCTGGCATCGTATTTTGACTGTCACACACACACACACACACAGCACAAGCAGCATTGCTCTTCCCCATTTTCATCATCACCAAGAAGATTTTGTTTAGGACTGTGGTTTACAAAGATCTTATTATAGAGAAATGAAAAGAAAACTCATCTAAAATCTGGTTACATTGAAAAATTCCAGCTGTCTTGCAATTCAATGCAGCTGTGCTATCTAGTATCTTTTTCTCTTCCTTTTGCATCTCTTTATAGAACATTAGCTTCTATAGAAAAATGCCTTTTTTTTTTTTTTTTTTTTAAACATGGTGATTTTTTTCCCCCATCCCTTCCCTCTTCATTATTTGCTGGCTGTTATTTCCACCAGTGAAACCGACAGACTCTGACAAGGAAAACGCAAAGATATTTTGAGACAGAGGAACAGCAATGAGGAAAAAAATAGCATTCATGAAGAGTTTCTACTGGCAATCTCTTGTCCATGATTTTTTTTTCCTCATACAAACTGTAATATGATGATATTATGCAACTGCCTTCACATATTAGAATCATTATGAGCTGTAGCTTTGTGATATCATACAGCAGGTGCTAAGAACAGTTTCTGCTTTTTCCCCAAAGCGACTACAAAATTACTTACGATTTCATTATAGAACAATCAACACTTTGTGGGGAGAAGTTTGTATTATTTTGTGATTGTGCTAGTGAGGGGAAAAAAAAAATCTATCTTTCTGGGGAGTTTGCAGCATTCTCTGGGTGAAAACCAAACTGAATTAATTTGTAGCCAAATGCCTACGCCCTTAGCCAGGTAGAACTCTGATGGAACTGGAAGGACTTCAATCTTCACTCAGCTCTGGGCTTTCTTTTGCAGGGGTCTGTGCACCTCACCTGAGGATTGAATAGTGCACAACTGTGGGCAAAATTTAGTCCTAGAGCCAAGACTGAAAAGGGCCCCTGCAAGAGAAGGTCTTATTTGTACTCCCCCTTTAGAATAAAATCCAAACCAAAGCACTAATCAAAAAAGTTTCAGCCCCTGTGGGGTGAGGCAGGTTCACAACCAGGCAGATGTGAAGTCCAGCCAGAGCCTTCTGAGAGCCACCAGCCACTTTCAAGCAACACACATCTTTTATCTTCTCTCTGGAGAAGCTCCAGGGCTTAGGAAAGCCTCACCTCTGGCCAGCTCAAGTTACTCCAGCAGGAGTAATTCCAGATGATTTCTACTCCCTGAGGAAGAGAGAGCCACAGCCCAAGGTCTGCAGGTCTCAGTGCAAGGAAGACCAGCAAGTCTACATAGAGTTCCACTTTATTCCCAGAATTCCCTGCCAGTCTACAATGTCCACATGGCAGCTGGACTGCCAGCCCCACAACTGCCTTATTTCCATTAGATATAAAACAGATTTCATTACCAGTTTTCAGTCAGGGAATTGCAGAATTACGATGGAAATCTGCAAGCCCCAGTCCCTCGCCCCTTCAGTTTAAAACCCCAAAGGCTGCATTTTTTTTCCTCCAAAAAGCTCATGCTGTTCTCCTATCCATCCCAAAATGTAATTAATGTATTAAAAAGAACTTTTCCACCAAAAAAAAAAAAAAACCCAAAAGGCGTATATTGGGTTGTATTTTCTATTCCCAGAATATACTTTTTGCTCTTATTTTACGAACACTTAGTACCAAACATTCCCTTTAAGAACAGAAAATATTTAAAATAGCTCTTTCCCTATTGAGGATATACAGCAGAACCGCAGGAAAAATCTATACAGAAAGAAACATAAAAATCCAGTGAGGCAGGGTAACCAAATGATAACCAAATAGCTGGAACGCTTTCCCCCCAGTGTGAACTCCTAAAGTGCAAATTACAACATTCAAAGCTCCAGCAACTCAGAGCAGCTTTTGTTACATCTGAAAACAGAGATACGGATCAATTATACTCAGGAGAAAATACCTTAACATCATTCCTTGAAGGAATACCTCTTTGAGTGAGACATACCACGCTTTCAGCAGGGGTGTTTTAAATACCAGTCACAGCCGATCGTGGTTTCACTGCTGCAGGAAAACACGGGGATAATATTGTTTCCCAGCCTCGGTGTCACATTAAATCAGAAGCAGGGCCCTCGATAGCTGCTTTAGCCAGGAGTTTCCAGGCAGAGACACTTTAGATCTGGCTCATTGCAGCTACAAAGCCAAAGCACACAGCGAGCCAGCCAGGTGGTCTGTGCTCGCCGGGCCAGCGGCTCTCCGTGGGTTTGGTGATGCTGCTCCACAAAGAATTGATTTGAGGATCCCTCCACGTCTGAGGGGCTGCCTGGAGATTTCCAGCTGTCGCCACAGTGAACAGCTGGGGACAACAGGACGCCTGCTCAGCACAAACTCATGCCATGGTTATTTCTGACTGTCAAACTGGTGACCCTGGAGAACGGGGTACTCCAAAATAAACCCGACAGCCAAAGCATCGAAAAACCACGTGTGAAATCATTGCAATTTGTAGTTGCTCCATCACCCCTGTCCACAGCAGAACTGAAATCAAACCAGCTACACCGATGGAATGGTCCAGTACCAAAGCAGTTGGCACAAGAAAATGTTTCCCTGTCATAAGTACAACATCCATCGTTTTGCACTTCATGTCACCCGAGGAGTGATGTCCCGTGGGCACCTGGGCTCTGCCTCCTCCGGGTAGGTCCGGTACCAGCACCCACCCTGGGGAATTAGGGACCCCCACGCTCCCCGAGCCGATTCCCACGCTTTTTGCGGGGCGGGTAAACCCGGATTTTTAAACGGTTTGATCCTCGGGCTAAGGACCGAGCTCAGGTACCGGAACCATAGGGAGCCAGGCGGTGACAAACACATTCCCCCGAGCGGGGAAAACAAGACAAACGCGTGTGCGGGCAGGTGACATCCCCCCCTCCCGCGACATCCCCCGACAGCGCGGCCGCGCTTTGTGCCCGCGCCGCCGCCGCCCCGCGCCGCCGGTAGATGGCGCTGTCGCACCGCGGAGGGCGGCGCGGCCCCGCTGCCCCCCGCGCTCCCGCCGCGCCGGGGCCCCGGAGGCCGCGGGTTCGGGGCCCGCCCCCGCCCCGCCGCCGAGAGCGGGCACCGCCGAGCCACCGCCGCAATTAACGCTGCCCGTCCGCGGGGCTCTTTTACAGCGCTCGGATCACCTCCTTTTTTTTTTTTTTTAAAAAAAAAAAAAAAAAAAAAAGGAATGAAATTACCATGAAAGCCTGCGCTGCCGCAACCCCCCCAGCAACTCCCGGGAATTCCTGCGCGGAGATGAATATGGATGAAAATCTATATTACCCCAGGCACCGACTTAGCGCAGGATGTTTATGAAATATTCCTGGAATGTAGTTTATTTACAAATCAAGTTATCCACTTATGAGAGGTACTTAAAACATTGATGTGGTTAGTGGGCAGTTATTATTATTACTTATCCCTTGTTACGCTCCAGGTGCTCTGCGCGGAACAAGCCGCGCATGGAAGGACTCGGTCCCTCCTGCCAAGAACCTACAACGGAGAGGCCTAGTCCAAAGTCTGGGGAAGTTTTCCCTGAAATCAGGCTGTCGCTGATGCCTGTGGAAAACCGAGGAGGGAATAAAAGCTCCGAGGGTTTTTTTTTTTTTTTTCCATCGGGTTTGTTTATTTATTAGCTGTAATTCTTCAGAATACTCGCTGGATCAAAGTTCATTTCAAGCAATTTTGATCACGAAATAACCGGATCAGAAGCTGCTTTTTTCTTCCCTTCTTACGTATCTGCATCAGAGGCTTTTTCCTCCTGCCTTTGAGCACCAGAGATCATGTACCCAGCCCTAACAAAACCCAGTTTCACACCATTAAAGGGAGGATAAATTGGAACACTCGCCAAGGACTAGACAAGCTTCAAAAGAATATTTTTAGCAAACCCCTGAGTCCTAACAATTTGTAAAATGAGAAAAATTCCTTAGCAGTCTCCGAGCCGTATTCCAGCACACGAAGCTTGCTTTCTGTGCACTGGTACTGCACAATATGCAAATATATTTTGCATTCCCTATGTTTGTCTGTATATGCTTTCAGCACAGGCACACGAAAGCACCATCTCTTTCTCATAGAGAAAGCCATAACTATGGTAACGGGATGTCAGCTGTTGTAAAATGCTGCGGTTGCATTTATATATATATATATATATTTATTTTTTTTAAGTGGTGACTTTACATCCACTTTCCCACACATATGTTAAGGTTTTGCATCTGTAGCAAACCTGTGTTTCCTGAACTGGGTTTTAGAGCAGGAGAAACTTCATGGCTGGTAATCTGTGTGGTCGTGTCCTCGCCAGGCAGAGCCGTGTCATGCCAGACACAGAACCGAGCGTGCTGCAACTTTAGGGCATAGGGGAGCAGCTCTTTTCATGAGGGAGAATCTCTCTAACTCATCAAAAGAGGGACAGACGTTGCCTGCACAGAGTTTAAAATCACAGCAAGAACTTGTTACCCTTTTGCAACCTCTCTCTGGACGGGGTCTGTGTCTGCAGTCGGTGCAGAGGGAATCGCACGACCCCTTCCCTTTTAACTGCCTCGCCATCCCCGAGGAGCGGAGGGAATTCTGTGCCTTAGACAGGGTTATCCTTTGTTTATTGATTTGTTCCCCCCTCTTCTGTTTTAAGCAGGTATTTCAAATAGAAACCACCTAATACAAACACCATCTCCACAGGAAAAACATTGCCAAACTACCCAACATAAAATCCGCGGCGCCTTCACTGTGAGTATTTTACGTACGGCACCATTTATTTTACAAAATCGTCACTAAATAACCTCATCCTGCCTGTTAAAATTAGATTACTTTTCATGTAAAAGAGGTGGAATATATGCACCTAGTGGCTCAGCCTTTGTTATTACGTGCTATGCTATTCCCCATCAAATGTTTAAACTCTTTTCTCAGGTAATTTTGAATTTTGCAAGTGCTCGGCTGTATCGGAGCAGCACAGGGACGGGGGAGTCAGTGCCAGTAATGAGCTCCCACCATCCAATCCTGAATTAGGTCCTTGCCCACCAAGTTACAGAGGTTTTTTTTCCTGCGTTATTTTTTCTTCATGAATATTGATTAAGAACACAACTTGATAGTGAAGAGTAAAAAAAGGAAAAAAGAGAAAAATGGTGATTTTAGAAGGTACAGCAGGAAAATTATTTCAGAGTGAGTAAACTGGCTAAACCTGGTCAAAACAAACAAAAAAAACCCCTGAACCCCCGAAATTCAAAGGCAAATATTCTGTCCTTAGCTCACCCCTTTACAGTCAGGTATCACAGCCCATTTCACACTGTTTAGAGAGTCATGCTCTTTGCAGGCTGTTGTACTGTGTAAATATGAAGCAGAGCTGAAGAGCCATCACCCTTTTCCCTAAATTCCCTAAACTTTAGGGAGTTTAAAGACATACCTTTAGTAGCACTTTAAGCCCTCTGATATAAAATCTGCCCTTTCTCTCATCAATAAAAACTGAAAAGGAAAAGCCCTTCAAAAGCTTCCCTAGATGTTTTAAAGAAGCCCATCAACCAGATAAACATCAAATGCTGATGGGATGATGATTTTTTTTTTTTTTTAAATAAAATTTCTAAACTTACATGCTTTCCTTTCAGGAGGAGCTGGCAGGAAGGACTGGTAGGATTTTTGGTCTCTGGTATGGACTATGTCAGATGACATGGTCTCTTGTGGTTTTAAAATTTATGAATTTAGGAACTGCTCCAGTTACCTATGAAGTCATTGTCCCCCTGAGTTCAGGGAGGTAAAAACGAAGTCAAATTAAAAGCTTTTGGAAAAAAAATACCCTTTACTTGGTACTTATTTGAGTGCTAAGTGTCACAGTTCTGTGCCTACATCCATATATACATGCAAGACTGCTTTAAATGGGGCTTTTTAATGTTACAGATTCCTCTCCTTAGATTATTACATAAGTGATCTCTGGGAAGCTGATTTTACATGTGAAAGCTGACACAGCACAGCATGCTCACAGAAGCTGGAAGCATGAATGCGAAACCTGTGTGCTCACATGTTTGGATTTTTTTTTCTGAGGGCTCTTTAGCAAAAATAGCTCGTATTTACAGTGAAAAAAATCGCCTGCCTTTAATGGTCACTTTCCCAAAGCATCTGTTGAAAAGCTTTCGTCCACATGCTGCACCTGCTAAAATCAGATTAAAGAACAGCCAGAGCTGATTTCTAAAGGGTCCATGTCTGGGGGGAGGATGGAGAATTAGAAAAGGAGCCACAATCAGGACAACTTTTAAAAAAAGTATTTTTTGGTTTTAAAATAAGAAACTGAAAAGGTAAGTATATTTTTTTTTTTACCCCTAATAACACTGTAAGACAAAAGTTTGTAGCCAAATTAAAACTATTATCATACCTAACGATCCTCCAGTGGCTGAGGAGTATTCTGCAATGAATGTATCTTTGCATTCTACTAATCTTTCAGGGCAGAAATAGATCACCTTAGTTCAAAGAATAAGTATTTTCAAGCTTGTTATTGGGAAAATGCTGAATTTTAATAAATTAGGTTGTTAGTTATTAATTTGGTTTTTGAATATTAGGGGAAAAAAAACGCTTGGCTCTCAGTTTGAAGGATAGAAATGAAAAGAACCAAAGCCCTGATGGACAGAATGTTTGTTTGGGTAATTACTAACAAAGCCAGCTGTGATGTACCTGAAAAGGACAGATCAAATATCATTTCGGATTTAAATAACTACATCTGTTTTCAATATTTTTGGTCATTTCAGGTCTCTGGGCAAAGTTATTTAATGCTGCCGTTTGTTGTGTAACACCAAAGTATTCTGTGATACCGGAGTTCTGCCAGTTCAAAGGAGATGGCCCTGTGGAGCATCTTTTTGATGTCATGGCTTTTGCTAGAGGCTTTTGTTTAAAGCTTCCCACACACTGTCTTGTCTCTCTCCTGCTCACGTGTGTGAAACAGCAAAGTAATTTGCAATATAAATTACAAAATCAACTGTTGAGTTTACAAATTGAATATGCATGAAAATATTGCATAATATTACCACATTCCTCAGCCTAATAAAGGTAAATATGTCTGAAATTTGTGTTGGTGAAAGAGTGGATATTTATATACTGTAGATATTAATTACAGTTGGGCTAATTTAAAGTTTCTGTTATTAATTCCTTTATAGTTTCACTGTCATTGGGATTAACTGCAGCCACCTATAAGCACAACCATTTGGTAATATTCTTAATTACACAGAAGAGACATTCTTCTTAGAGTTAAACCAATGCTTTAGCAAGCATCTTCCAGTCTCTTTTGTTTATTCAAAATAAATATTAGCCCAGCAAAAAAAAAAAAAAAAAAAAAAAAAAAAAAAAAAAAAAAAAAAAAAAAAAAAAGGAAAAAAAGAAAAAGACCAACACTCAGAGAATAAAAATGGGCCATAGGGATTCAGACTAGCAATGATTTTGGTGAGTGCTTAATTTCTTGTGTGGTTGAAAAAAGACTGGATTGGCTATTGACAGGTCCCTATCAATAGGCAGACCCCAGAGGTCTGGCTATTTGCACATGGCCTGATTGACTTGTCCTTAATAGACATATAATTGTTGACAAATACCTTCCAATAGACTGTGGCAGGCATGGCCAGGCAGACAAAAGAGGCTTCTCTACGACAGAGGCCGGAGCAGAGTGATCTGGAGACACGGCACCTTAAATAGGAAATAACCGGCGTCCCCAAAGAACCTTCTAGAGCCAAACCTGTAAAATCGACCCCGTTCTCATCCTCTGCTGACTGACAGCCAGCTCGGACAGAGAAAGCAGCACTGTCCAAAGGGATCCAGTGTGGGATCCAGTCAGGGATTCAGTCCTTCATCCAGACGACTTCAAAATGCATCTCCCTTGTAATATGCAGCATAATCAAAACCTCTGCACCGAGTCCCGTCCTTTTCCCAGAGCCTGTGGCTTTTAAAAAACACAACCAGAATTTTTCCTATTGTTTGCTCCCTCTCAGGTATTTTGTCCTTAAACATCCACCCCAGCTGTTATCAGGGACATGATCCCAGGGTAGGTGGCCCTTCTGCTGTTCCTAAGCCCTAATGTTTCCACTAGCTCATTAAATAACCTTGCAATATGAATTTTTACAAGGCAGAAAAGCCGACTGCAGAGGCTGGAGGTGCATGGTTCTGAAGCACTCCAGTCTCCATTGATTCTTGCAGCCATTGTGGGTGGTTGTTGCCTCTGAAAACAAGATTCAGAAATGGATGCTTAGGGTCGGCCACCCTTTTGTGAAAATTTTGGCTGACTTTCCAAGGCACCTCAGGAAATCGGCAGTGGAGCCTGCAGTTTAAATCTAAAGATCTGGGTCTAAACACAGCCTCATTTTGTGCAGTGCCTTCACACACACACACACAATTCTAAATGAGAGACTTAAATAATACATTTACTGTGCTATTATTTTCTGTATTAAGTAACAGCACAGAAAAGAGAAGGAAGAGGTGTAGGCAAAGGAGAAAAAAAAAAAAAGATAATAAACTGCATTTATCTGTCCTCAAGATAATAGTTCTATATTAGATATGTTGGGGCATTAATTACATGGATTTTTTGAATGTTTAGTACATTATAGGCATTGCAATACTTGTCACAAGACAAAAGGCCATTGAAATGATGCAGTACAGCCTTAGGCAGCCATAAAAGAACAAATTGTTCAAGTTTGTGCATCAGTGTGAGATCCAAAGAACCCTGGCTCCAAGAAAAATACCAGCAAAATTTAGAGATGTACCTACTCTGTGGATTTACCCAGAAGTGGGATAAAGCCTGGACTCTGGCCTTTCAGTCCCTGGCTTGGTGTGCCTGCCTTCTCCTGTCAGCAGCAAGCTGGGAAATTGCTCCTGAAAGTTTGCCTTGCAGGATTTCTTCCCTTGGTCGTTTTGGATTTAGTAACATCTTCCCCCCTGGGATATGGTGCCTGTCAGGTAGAGGTAACACCCTGACTCTGGAGCATAAGTGACTCGCAGAGGGAAGACAGGGAGGAGGGGGAGGAGGGTCAGGAAAGGCGCTCCTTAAATCTCTAAGCTAATGTCTTCAGCCTCCCACCTCTAAGCTCCCCCATCTCTTTCCTCCCAAACTAACAAAAACAAGCATTAAAAAAAAAAAAAACACGAACCAAAAAAACCAGCACAGACCGTGATCACAGAGGCAAGCAAAGTAGGTTACAAATTAGTGTGACACCATCAAGGTGACACTGTAGACAACCTCTGACACCCAGCACAAAGCTGAATACCTGGTGCCAAAAAGACCTTGAGCCTTGTCTTTGATTCTTATTGATCAAATACATAGATTAAATACAGTATCAGATGACAAGGCTAAAGCCTGGGATTCTGCGTACAGCGAAGACCCTCAGACATGAAAGAACAGATAGACAACAGAGATAGAGAGGCAGAGAGAGACATAGAATAATTGTGCTGTGAATAAACAGATGTAGGCTGAGGCAGGCAGTTCTATCGGGCAGATGGGCAGGGCTTTTTGTGCTTACTGCACTTCTTACAGGCCATGAAATCCAAATGTCAATAATATTAGGAACAAGGGGCAACATTTTTAACAGCATTTTTGCAAGCCCCCCAAACATTCCTGAGCATGTGGCATCCCGTGACCAGCTGCTCCAAAATGGTGCGCGCCTGTGCGTGTGCGCGTGTGTATGTCCGTTAATTCAGAATTACTCCAATTACAAGCTTTTGATGCTCCAGACCCCTCTTCCTAACCCAAAAGAGATGGAGAGCCCTCGGCCTGTCCAATCAGATCATTTTCCCTCCCGCCTGCAGCAGATGTAAGCAATTTACTTTTTTATTTCTGCATATTCAGTGCGAGCGGAGCTGTTGGTGACTTCTCACCCCGGAGCCTGCAGGATTCTAACCCTATCAAATTAAAGCATTTTGCTCACTTATTCCCAAGCGCTCTGCTGGTGCTTAGCAGGCCTCCCGCTGCATAGCAATGGCGGGCGTTCGTGTCCGCTCATACCCCGAGCCTAATCAGAGATTATTAAGGAAAATATACAGTGCTTTAATTTGATGAGACTGGTTATAGGTACCGCAGTTAAAGGTCACACTCTTACGTGTATCTCCCTCAGTCACTGTAATATTTCCCTCCCGCTCGACAATCCTCAGCTCCAAACAATAGGCCAAGAAGACACGTTTATTTTTGTCACGCTGTGATGAGCTCAATAGGGACAAAAATGAATTATTTAAAGTTCGCATAAACAAACAACCCCGGGCCAGGTTCCCCTCGGCCCCCTCGCCCCCTCGGTGTTTTTGCGCACGTGTGTGTGCGCGCACACGCTTGGTCTCTCTCTTGCCTTTAAAGAACACGCAATAAAAACCCTCCTCAGCTGGAAAGAAAAGCCATTTAGATGTCAGGCCCAGATACACTGGCAGTCAGTGGCCACTGCCTGCTGTTGGGTGAGACCCTGCCCATTCAAGCCCTGTAGAAGCGCTTGGGTACGTCCCGGCGTCAGGTGCCTGGAAAGGACTTTTCAGCTTCTCTGGCTCTGAAAGCTTTCCCTGCCCGGTAGGAGGTAATGGAGCAATCCAGAGCGAAAGAAAACACATACAAGGCCTGATACAGCAGGCTCCAAGCTTTCCCACTGCCACAATGGGAACCGAAGGGGTTCAGCTCAGCCCTGAGCAATTCAAAGGTTGAGGGAGTGAGGGAAGTGCATCAACTCCAACGTGCCCGTCGGTGCCACGGTAATCAGCTCGTGGCCTTGTCTAAATCCACACAGCTTCTAGCAGAGGCTCTGTGGCTGAGGGGAGAGGGGGAGGGAAGGGATACAACAATTTTCTTCCTCTATCAGCCTTAACTCTGCTGCCATTCGTTAAAAATAGCAAGGTGTTTAGGCTCTTGTAAGAGCTGCATGGTGGGGAGGGAAAGAGCGAGCCAGTGAGAGACGGGTGGGTTAATTCTAATCTCCTTTCAAGCCTAATGGTTTGAGCATATGTGTCCATGCAGCAGACCAACAGCAGGCTTATTTACCTCCAGAATTTACATGAGAATTGCTTTATGCAGCTGTATGTAAAAATTCAAACCACACAGTGTCACTGTATCACGCAGGTCAATCCAAAGCCCAGTGGCATTATAGCAAGAGACAAAAGCCTCACCACTTCACCAGGGTGTCCTTTGGGACTGAAAGTTGTTCTATTAAAAATGAAAAACAACAAAAAACAAAAAGTAGGAGCCTATTTCCACTGCTACCCTGGCTTCCCAGATCCCCAAAATGCTGCCAAAATTATGAAGACCTGGAGCCTGAGCCTGCTTTTGCCCCTCTCAGCAGGTTGCAGGGAGGGCTGCAAAGGACGTCAGGATCGGGCCAGCTTCATTTTGTGTCTGTGAATAATCCCGTTAGCTGATCCCCAGGCATAGACTTTTTATATACACATTACTGATGGGCACAGGCAGAAGAGTTCACGGAGGTGCAGTTTCAGTATTTATCCTAAACAGAGGCAGACAGGCTCAGGCTGCTTGGGATGCTACAGGCATCCTGGGCCGTCTGGTAAATTGCTTGTGATTGCCTGGTTGTTGGTTTGTTTTTCTCCCCCCCAGTTTGAAGGGTCTGTGATGTCTCTAGAAAAGCCACAGCTTTATGTGCTGTGGAAACACCCATTTCTTTAGGGAAATGGGGAGTCCTGTATGGCAGAATAAATCAGGATATTGCAAAATCACCTTAATCAGATGCTGCTGTACTGATGCTATCCCACCTTTCCCCATTCTGCTTAGGACCCCCTAATTCTATCTGCTTCTCAAGTAATCTGGTAAGCTTTGACTGGCAAATTTGACTGATATTTCATGGTCAGATTCTACATTAGCAATCTCTGCAGTGGCACCCCCTCAGAAAACGCAGAAGTATATCAAGGGCCAAAAAGTTACCTGCACCTTTTTTAAACTTCATAAAAACTTTTTCTGTGGAGGCTTGGGACAGTTCTTATTTTAGTCTGAACCAATTATTCAGCCTTAATACCTGGACCCTGGTATGCTTCTGTCTTTGATCAGAAAGAACTTGCCTGAAGGCCAGCTCAAGAGAGGTTCAAAGTCAAATGCTTTGATTTAAACCACTCTGCTCCCATCCATGAAAGAAGATGAGAAGAAACTCTCTGGCATAAGACACAGATAAGTGCAATGCAGCGTGTCACATGCAGTATTACAATGCAAAGCATATGAAAAGAGATGTTTCGGGGCGCAGAGGGCTTCGAGCACAAATCACCCTAACAATCTGGTGGTTCTGGCAGTGGTAAAACACCCTAGGGATCACAGCAAAATTCTCTAGCCTGTGAGAAACTCCACATCCTCTACAGTAACGCAAGAAATAGAGATCTCATCGTGACCAAGAACCAGGACTCAGATGTTTGGGGTCTGAGAGCCCCTGGAACATTTATAAGGGTCTTCTAGCAATGTACAGAGGATGGGATGCTGCTGGACCATTCCAGTTCTCTGAACAGTTCTTTCCTTGAGATATTTTGGTACATCACTCCAAATAAGCATTTAGCTATAAGGATGTTTCCAGCATTTATAAGACTTGGAGGAAGCTAAAGACCGCTGCTCAAGTATTTTAGTGAATAGTAGCATGATACCTATTGCCTGCCATGGAAAGGGAACAGGATGCAAGCCCAGAAATCACCCTGGATTCTGCACAAAGAGAGGTAGCACAGTCCTCTGATGGCAACAGAATTGTTCTCCTTTCCTGCTTTCCTCAAGTACTTGATGAGTATCTCAGTCTTTGAATCCCCAGATGCTCAAAAAGAAAAAAAAAAAAATTCTCCTCAGGCTTCACACAGGAAATGAAATTCAGGAAACACAGTATCAAAATACAGCCTTCCACTAACAGTGTCACCATTTTATTGCTCGGGTTGTAATCACTCTTCGGGGGGTGATCATTTCCCCACCGTGTGCAGCAGCATGGCAGGCACTGCCTGGGAATGTGGGGACATGAGTTTCCCCCTTGCCATTCAGAACTTTGCTTTGTTGACAAGAAGTGAGGGAATAAAAAGGAGGAGAGTTTTTTCAGATATCTTTTTTTTTTTTCCACTTCTGGTGAATGAAAGTAACTTTTCTTTAACTATCAGTGCTGTGGCAAATACATTTAGTCACTGTATCCTGCTGGGTCTTTTCACTGGGGAAGGTTTTGATGGCAGAGCCCTTCTTTCCTCTGCTGATTGGCACCTTAGACATTTCTATGTCTTCTTCTTTTCATTGATTTGCCCTTATCTATCCTTTCTGGTGAGCTGGTAATTTAAAAAGGAGAACCCCAGAATTCACTGCAGCATAATACAACTCTATTAAAGCAAAACAGATTTGATTTTTGCCTTGGAATGGGACCTGTGGCCTCTTTGGTGTGAGCTCTCCAAAGCCCATCCCCACAACAGCACCAGAGCTTTCAACAAGACTGCTCTGGTGTGTGAGCTGTGCTGGCCAAGGTCCCCTTTCAAGATGTACCCTGATGGGGAATTAAAAACAATCGTGGCGACATTTTCCAGGGCTGCTACATCATTACTCCTTGTGGTAACACTGCTCCACATTGTGCTCACTACACACCAGCAGTGGAACAAGCAAAGGAGACAAGGGAAGTGTTTCTAACACTGAAAGAACTCAGGCTGCAAAAAGGGAAGAGTTTGAAGGCAAGGCTTTAAAACTCTTCCTTTCCCCTCATCAATAATCAGCATAAGGGAATCATGATTTAGAGATGATGTTTTCCTCATCCTGACTATCAAAACATACTCCTTTTCAGGCTCTGTAGAGGCCTGTTATAAATGTATAATCCCACACAGCAAAAGAAAATCAAAATCAACATGCAAAAAAGCATGCTGGAGCTGAGGAGATGCAGTGCAAGAGATCAAACCATCAGAGAAGTAAAACACAGGGGAGGATAAACAAGAGTGGGAAAGAGATGGCACAAGAGAAAGAGAATAATTAACAAACAGCATATGCTATAAGGAGCAGGAGACTCCAGCTCATAAAAGCAAACACTGGGCTGTATTGTCTGCTTGCACAGTAATACTGGAGGTTTCCAGATGAGAATGATGAGAAACTAATTTCCGAGGTGCACCTCTGGTGCACAACACCACGCAAGACCACAGCTTGCTGCCATCAAAGAAATGCACCTTCCAAGAGGTGAAATTAAACTTTAATGCAACCTACCCTGTTAAACTATCCTGCCTGGCCAGCAAAGGTGCTCACCTTCTGCTTATCAAATGCGGGTTCAGGGAATGCTGCTTGCTGTGCTGCTTCACATAAACCACGGCTTGCTGAACTCCACATGCTGCTCCCACACATGCTAGAAATGCTCCAGGTGAAATACAGAAGGAAATTTGGCAAAGCCTGAAATCTGTCCAGGTGAAAGGCACCGTTAGAAACCAGGGTGGAAGGAAGAAGAGCTGTTTCTGAGTTCAGAAGTTCCTGTCATTTTCTCTCATGGAAGGATCTCTGATTTTTTGGTATCCTGTCAGCCTCCACTTTTGCAAATGAGCAAATACTATGTCAGTGCTGCTCCCAATATACTAAGAGGGCACCTTTTGTAGCCACTGCTTTTATAAAAAAACAAGGTTTTTGGCTCTCATGGCATGACCTTCCCCCAGAGAGAGACAAATCCACATGAACATGACACGAGAGTTCTTAAAACCTCTCCAAGAGCTGCAAGCCAGAAAGGGAAGAAAAAGAAGAATTAGAGAACCTTTAGGACACATCAAGGATCATTAAGTGTCATGGTGAGTCTTATGGAGCTCTGGTTACTTGAGTTTCTTGCTGCAAAGCCAATATGTGTGTGTGATGTTTTCTTCCACACTGACAGGCCAGGAGAAGCCAGAATTTTGATTGTGCCACGAAATTTTGGGATTCAAGAAGGGATTTGTAGTTCATAAGGATACTATGAAAGAGAGATGAGAGAAACAAGAACTTCAGAAAAAACCTGTTGGATTTTGGAAAGGAAACTAACTGATCAGAACATGATTTAAGTGAACGGAAGGAGAACAAGGGAGAAAGGGATGAAAATCGCTATGGGGGAAAGGATGGGTTGAGAGTGCAGGAAGTTTCAGAAGCCTAAATGAACATCTTCCTTTTATTACCACTGGAGAGAGGCGATGTGATCACTAACTGAGAACAAACACATGAAATTGCACATCCAGTAGCCACTGTCAGTAGTTAATAGAGCAGTGAAGTGCTGCACTATAACATGGGGAGGGAACAGCAGTACCTACCCCCTTTGTACCTACTTCTTGTGCCTTGTAGTATCATTTTCTTCTTCTTAGAGTAGATAAAGGGGATTTAGGGAAGACCTGTCAGTCAGACCTTAATAGCTTACTAGATTTTAGAACAAATTTGAAGAAAGAATCAAAAGGAGTAGAGGGCAGACATTTACTGTGTGGATTTCCTGAAGCAAGACTGTGCCCAGCTACCCTGAGAGTTTTCTTGATAAAAATAATTTTTTAAATTAGAATTCTTAAAATGCATCCAGCCTTCATTAAAGTATTTCAGCAGGTGCCACTTGGGAACTACCCAGTGCACTGGGGGAAAATAGAGACTTAGTCAGAACTCTAAGGTCTGGGTTGGTGACCAGGGAAGGGAAGATGTAATAGGTTGCAGGGGGAAATACGAGGCTGGAGGGAAAACATTAGGGGAGTTCCTCAAAGATCAGTCTTTGGACTGATCTCATTTAACGCTTCATTAATAAACTGGGCACAAAAAGTAAGAGTGTTCAAATGAAATTTGCAGATTGTACAAAGTTGGGAGGCACCATCAACACAAACGAAAATCGCAATATCGGGCAGGAAGAATTGGATGACCTTGAGGACAGAAGTAATAGAAATGGGATGAAATTGAACAGTACAAAATGCAAGGTCATGCACTAAAGGACTAATAATGAGAATTTCTGCTAGAAGCTGTTGGGAATGACAAAGGAAAAGAAAGACCTGGGTTTCCTAGTTGATTACAGGATAAATATGTGCCATAATATAATGCAACTGAAAAGGCAGATGCAATCCTAGGATTCATCACCTGTAATAGTGCTAATAACGAGAGGAAAATATTAATGCTACTACACAAAGCACTGGTGAGACATTATCTGAAATACAGTGTACATTCTAGTTACCCATGCTCAAGAGGGATGCATGCAAATTGGAGCAGAGGGTGCAAAGAGGACTATTACAATGATCAAGGAACTGGAGGGTTTCTGAGAGGAAACTAAAAGACTCTGCTTGTTAAGCCTCCCTAAATGATGGCTTAAAGGGACACAGATAAAATTCAGGAATGAAGGTGTCCATACCAGCTATATAAGCATATATATGTATATGGGTAAAGATGACCCAGGAAGACATGGATATAAACTGGCTTTGAGTTCAATTACAAGATGTTTCTAACCACTGGAGTAAAAATTTCTGAAATTACTTTCCACTGAGTGTTGTACAGGGACCCAAAATGCTAAAATTCAGATAGTTTTAAAATACAATCTGATCAGCTTATGAATATGGCATAATAAATTATTGCATAACATGCCATGGTGGCCTTGGGCCAGGCAAGTGGATTTGACATTCCAGGCACATGTTAGGTTTACAAGTAGCCTTCTGTATTATTCCTTTAAGGCCCAGGAGGGTGGGAAGAGACATCACTTTGCCATTCAAAAGGATGACACCAGTAAATGGGAGATTTTACAATGTAGGAGATAACAGTCAAGTTAGTATCTCAAAAAGACAATGAAAAATTTAGTTTGTGTGAATGTCATACCCTGAATTAATTTTAGGGAAAGATACCTTTTTTTTTTTTTTAATCTGAGAAGAACTTTGGATGAAAAATTGATTTTTTTCCTCATTCTGAGAACCCACTTGCCAGCAGTAACACGTGCTCTTTGGTTTTCTCTGGAAATACGTCTTGACATCAATAATTTATTAGAAGTCTTAGATTTGGTTGCCTATGACAAATATCAGCTCTTGGTGCTCATACAGCCCACTGGAAACAGTTCTGACTTTTACAGACTTATTTTCATAAGAAAGGAAGTATGAATAAAATGGTGAAACAGTCTGTCAGTACCTGGGGCTCAAATCTCTGTGCTTTATACATACATATATTTATATATATACATACATATACCAAACCAAAAGTTTGCTGACAGAAAACCCTCGTCTCCCTCACCCAAATCATAATTTTTGCCACAGTTTGCACGAAAGGATGAAGGCTTGTGAAGGAACACCTTAAAATAAAACAGATATTTTTGGTGGCTAGGAGAATGACTATATTGACCCAATGACTTTCAGTATTGTATCCAGCCACAGTGTATGGGCTCCACAACTTTATAAAGGCATATGTTCCCAGAACTTTCCCCACTTAGCACTACAATAAGCCCCTAAAAATGGAATAATACAGCAACTGCTACTGAAGTATATTAGCAGGGTACTAATGACATTTTCAGTGCTGGGGCAGGGCATGTTCCTTGCTTCCTAATCCTAGATGGAATTTTTCAGGAAATTAGTTTCCTCACTGAAAAACCTAGCTTCAAACTGACCACTGTTATCTGTAAATTCTAATAAATAAGGCCAAAAAATGCAAAAATATTCAAAAAAGTCTAGACACACACTTTCAACATTTTTTCAACCATGTATTTTGCTATCTCTCTCCAGACAATATTTTCAGTCCAAATATTGCTGGAACACATTAAAAAAATAACATGAAAACAACCCAAAGATTTTTTTATATAGGTCAAGCAAAATATTTTTGATAACCCAATGCACTTTGAGAGGGAGGATTTTTTTCTTGTGCAAAATATCTTCCTTTTTTTTTTTTTTTCCCTCCCAAATGTCAGAAATGTCAGCTAAGCCTCTTTTATATTTTTTTTCTTTAATCTTAGTTACTGGATGAGAAAAATCAGTTATTCAGCTACTCTAATAGCAACAGTTGGAGGGACAGAAGGGGAGATTTTATACTGCTGGAGTGTGACACCTAAACTGGCCAATACTGCTTGTGCTTAGCAAGTAATAATGATGAAATGAATTTTCCCTTGTCTAACTAATGCCTGAAGGATGTCTGTGATAGGAATGATGTCAGAGCTTCACAACAAAACTAAGGGGGAGTAAAGTTCTTTATAAAATATATAGCTGTATATAAATAGGCATATAAGTATATAAATAGGTAATGGGTATATATAAATGTAGGCAAATATATGTGATTTAAATAGATAAATTGCTACTTTGAAATTTTGTTCTTTTATTATGAATGGTCTTGCTGATTTGAAACCTCACCTAAATATTATATTAAGAAATGATTTTTAATTACAAACGTGGCAGGCAGCTACAGTTATTTCTCTCTGCATTGACATGATAGCATTACCTCACTGTAAATTCGTGATTCACTCTCTATGGTAGCTGGAATGGCTACTGGTGTGTAAATAAGGGAATGTGGGGATGTGCTGTGGAGTGCTGCTGGCTGCTTACTGCTGCACGAGAATAACCTCATGCAGTGGAATTCAATCTGCCCATTTACATGGATGTGCCTTGGATGGGAAGTGTCACTGTTCTGCCTTGCCAAGCACTACAGCTCCTGCTATGGAAGGACAATGAAACCAAACAATTAGTTAGAAATATTGCTCTTAAAGAAAACTGATTTGCTTGTCTGTCTTCTAAGAAAAACTCAGTTACCGTATACGATCAACCTTGGCTTGACTGGCAGTGATTTTCCTGGTCTAGTCTGCTGGGAACCTTAAATGAACATGAGCAATTATAAACCCAAAGTCTTCAGCAATTTGTAGGCATTATCTCAGGATAATTGCCCTGAAATGTTCATGTTGCAAAGCAAAGGTAGATAATTTAAAAATCCATCTTTCTCTGTCTGCACTATGAGTTGGGCGTAACGCTCTTCCCTCCTGCGGGCCTTGTAGCAGTATAATAAAGCTTGGAATTGGTCCTTTGAAAATGCCTATTGCTGTCTTTTGGAAAGCAAAGAGGCCAAATCTGAGTTTAACCTTTTCTGGCTTTATTATTTTTATAAAATGAAACCCAAGTCATATTTTCTGGCACAAACAGAGAAAAACCGGAATATTAAAAGTCAAGGGAACAAACCTGCCCTGAGGAGCTCTACAGAATAACATCCATTGCAAGAAAGCCTTCCTGCTCCCTGGGTAAGATAAGTGCCCCTCAGAAGGAAATAGTGGGTCTTGGCCTCCTCATGGCCGCCCATGCACTAACAGAGCTTAATATTTTCTGGGAGTTTTACTTACAAGCTTCCTAAAGTGCTCATAAGTGCTCAGCTCCCTCTCTACAACTGGTAAAAACCTCCTGAGAAGTGCTGAACGTTTCTCTCTTCTCATGACTCACACAACTGCCTCATCTGTAGGTGGTTTCCACAGTTCCTTGCCCCCATCCAGCCGAGCAGGCAACTGAAATGCATTCATTGCCTGGGTGATTTACAGCAGCTCTTCCCTCCACTGCAAGTAAGGAAAGCTGCTCCTGGCTGATGAGCAAAGCACAGTGATCTCTGAGCTCCTTCTGCAAAGAACTAGTAGGAAGAAGGATGCTTGGAGAGCGGAGGAACAGAAAGGCTCACACCCTCCAAAGTTATCTTTGGAGGCTTTTAGAAAAAGAAGCCATCGCAGTATTTTTTTTTCCCCCTTGCTTTGACACAATCAAACAACGCAAAAAACCCCTCAGTGAAATTGGATTTTGTAAAGCCACAAAGCTCGTCTCAGTGAAGAACAGGGAGTACTGACTTCTGAGAGAGGAAGAGGCCCCCAGAGCAGAAACACCTGGTACAGTAGGTATCTAGTCCCTGTACTTCCATTTATCAAAACTAAAGTAGTCCAGCTCAGCGTTTTCCAGGGAATTGTTATAAAACAGAAATCATCAAAAAATTAAAGCTGTATAAGCCCAAACAAAAGACTGGGTATCAGAAAGACCACGTAAAGAGAGAATTTAGTAAACAAGAAATCTATAAAGTAACAAATATGCTGGAAATCTCCAATGAATGCTTTGAGTTTTCTCTCTTCATTTTGGAGTCCTTACTTTCCTATAGATAGTAGGAGAAAATTCAAGAAACAAAAACTATTACCAAGGAAATACCTCTGCAATATTCTGAGTTCCTATAAATTTAATTGATTCTTGACTGTTCTGAACTTGAAAGAAAACCTGAATTTGAAACACTGATCCAATTCTTTCCATCGCTTATGGCTCATCTGTGAACACCACGGGAAGAATGGGACTTGAAAACCTCCAGCCTTCTACAACCATATCCTTTTTCTCTTCTCTCCCTCACTCCATTTCATGCTCAGCTTATACTATAAAATTGCAAAGTACCAATGTTGCCATGCTTCATCGAACCATTTGGGAGTCAACAACACAGTCACTCTCACTGAAATCATGTTTATTATTTCAGTTTCCTTCCGAAATAGGACTTGCTCTCAGGCAGAGCTCCATCCTCCCCAGAGCTGGAACACTGCAAAGCATGGCTGGAGTGCAGGATATCTCCAGCTGTGCCAAACACATGGCCAGATGAGTCCAAAGGGTAGCAGAAATGTATCTTCCCTTACTCCTGCGCTGTCCACTGCTGTAGCTGCTCAAGTGCACTTGTTCTTATAGGCCCTGGTGAGTTGGCTGTTTTCCCTCTTTATTTTACTTTTTTTTTTTTTGAATAATCAAGGCACAGAGCAAACAGGGGAGAGGAGAAATGGGAAAAGGGGAGTTATCAGCAAGGGGGCCAACTGAGTGAGGTTGGTGACCTGATTTCAAGCATACTGGGGGTACTCTGTGACCCCTGTAATTTTACTGCCTCCTGAGTTATCGCTTGTGATTTTCACTGGAGTGAAATGATACATCAGGGAACAGTAAGGATTCCAGCAGTCCACAGACAGGCAGAATACAAAGTACCTACCAAAACAGCTCCCCTACCTCTGGCAAAGATATATTTTTAATCCTCTGGAGTGGAGGCTCCACCTGCCTATCCAGATCCCCTAAGGTTTCATTAATTGAAAACGCCAGAGAAGACCTTTTTTTATTATTATTATTATAACTGTGGGCCTATCTCACAGTGCAGAAGCTCCAGAGGCTTCTTTAATGTAGCTCTCAAGGAGATTAATGCAGACTGAAACATCCTTTCTTTGGAGTTTTGGGATGGATCTTGTTCCCCATGAAGACCCTTCTTTCTTAATGACCAACAAAAAAATCCTTACTTGCTCCAGCAATGCCGAGATCAGTGGAGTCCCACCAAACAGCAAGGGCTTGGAATCTCAGGTAGCTTAGCAACAACACAGTGTCCTATCAGAGACTGGACTATATTAAAAAACAGTTCCAAGTAAAATATTTATAAAGAAGAAGGTGATGTAAGAAGAGATCTTTCCTGGAAAAATAACAGAAAAGGGATAGATTTACTCTCTTTTGGGTGAAATTTCAACTTGCACAAACACCAGTTTTCTGCAGTGTCTGACCTGTTCTGTAGGTTCATCACACTATCCTAAAAAAGTAAAAGCAAACATGACATTTAAAATATTTTCTACATGCTGCTCACAAGTTAAAAAATGGTACCTCTTTGAAAAACTAGTTAAGTCCCTTTTCACTTCTGGTTGGAAAGGGGAAAATAGCCTTTATTTCAGATGGGTTGAAAAGAGCAAAAGGTAAACTGACAGAACAGAGGGGGTTATATACACTTCCCTTTACACAGAGATAAATTCAGTGAAAAACTTTAACCAAGACACTTCTGGCAAGATTTCGTGCTTGAATTGAAAACCCATTTCCTATTTAAAAAGTTTAGGCAAGGAAGTTTTGACTGAGTGCAGTATTCACACACCTTTTAAAAACTGCTACAAGCTGAACATGTAATTCCAAATCCCTCTGGAAAAGTCCTATAAAATTATTATCAAATAAATAGAATTGTATAGTAATGACAGGAAACCATCTGTGAAATTGACTGGAGAATTAGTTCCCTGATAGCAAATGCAGACGGCGAGGCAGAAAGTGCTGTAGAATTTTGTCCCCTCCAAAATGTGAATATTTTTAATCATTCAGTGAAAGATTTCTTTCTTTCTAACGGATTAACGTGTGAAGAGTCTCTGCACCAAAAGTGTGTGCTGAATACCTTATAATTTTTAAAGAAGAAATCAAATCCAGATCGTAACAGCGATGGCTTCTTTCTTATTCAAGTGCTTGGAACAGAGTATGATTTGAATGCTGACATTGCTGACATGCTATTAAATGGCAGTTTGTAAAATGGGCACCTGTTTCACCCATTCCCCCATTTTTCCACCTGGTTCATTTTGCTCCAGCCAGTGGTTACTCAGCATGGCAGCACGTATGTTGCAAGTGGCATAGGCCGGGTTTAGCCAGTGATCTACAGCTCACCTAAAAGAGTTAAACAACTCTGATGGCTTAATGCTGCCAACAGGGAACTGCTGCAGGGTCTGAAGGGGAGAGAGAACAGTTTTCTTCCTGTCCCAACGAAGCAGAAGATCAGATGCTGCTCCACAGAGCACAGGCAATGGGAACCTTCAGTCAAGAGGCTTTGTTCTGATAGTTGGTCCTTCAGGTCACAACTAAAAACAAGATTTCTAATACAAACTTGTGTGAACTTTCCCTCCCTCCTGTTCCCTCCGCTGGCCTTGCAGGGCCTTTTGGCCATTTCAAGTTAGAGCCTTAGGGTTTAATTATTAGTATGACAAGCCGAGCTTTCAGGGAG
Source organism: Empidonax traillii (assembly GCF_003031625.1). NCBI lineage: Eukaryota > Metazoa > Chordata > Aves > Passeriformes > Tyrannidae > Empidonax > Empidonax traillii. The sequence continues at coordinate 1,932,846 of NW_020955229.1, read as the reverse complement.
GTGAAGGGGGAGTGCAGAGGTGAAGTGGCTGGAGACATCCTGCCTCAATAGGGCACAGGCAGCACTGAGGCTTTCCTGCCTTTCCAGCGTCCCTGACTGAGCTTTCACAAACAGCTGGCTGAGGGCCCCCAGGTGGTCCTGATCGTACCCTCCATCTCCCAGCTCTCTTTGGAGGGTGCAAAGCTGCTTTAGGGCCTGGAGCCCCACTGTGATCTGAATACAGGAGCACTTACAGCATAAGCAAGAGCACAGTGGGGAGCAATAGGTAGCTTTTTATGTGCAGACACCCGTGCCTGTGCACACACGTGCTCCCTGGGGCAGGAACCTCTCTGAGTTCTTTTGACCTCTCAGTTTTGATCCTTTTAAAGCCCAAGACTTATGCTTTAGGTTTTGGCACAAGATGAAAAACAAAATAATCAACGTCATTAGTAGGCAACTCTCCCCTGCGTCCCATACCCCCATGCCTCTTACATGCTACCTGCCCTTGTAATATTACTGTATGTATCAGACAAAACCCCACTATTTCATTGCCTTAAACAGGAAAATGTTTTCAACTCCCCTATGTGTTCTTGCCTAGTTCATGGCTTGATTTAATTTTACAAGGCAAGAGCTGGAACAATTATCTGATTCTTCATGTACAGCAGGCTTTCAGTGGTCATTTCTGAAGTTTTACTGGTTCGTAACCTCTGTAATCAGAAGACCCAGTTAAAAAAAAAAAAGAAACTAAGTGAACAGGCAGGAATCTGTTCATATTATCCCTTCCTAGCTGTCCAGGCTTTCATCCTCTTTTCTCCCACACATGCCCTTATTGCTCTGCTACTCACCCACCAATGAGGGTCTGTCAATGGCAGTGAGAGGTCAACATCAAAGCACTTTTACAGCTAGCAGCTTGCAGCTAATGCTGGCATTATGGAGAGAAATAGAGAGAGAGAGAGAGAAGCATGGGGATTGAATGAATGGCCCTCTCATACAGAAAGAGACCGAAGAATAGAACAAAACCTCCCATTCTCCCACTCTTTATAATACTCCTGGGCTGAGTGTGCGTATGTGGTACACAGCTGAGTTTGAACTGCATTAGCACTCTTTCAGTTTACAAACAAGAGGCCTAATTTAGAAGAAAAATCTCTTATCTGATTATTTCTTTGTGTTCACCCATGTGGTAAAAAATGTCTGTACAGAGAAGGGAGGGGGGCTACAGAGGTGACTTATTAACTTCTTCGGCCGTATTGTGATTGTGAAGGGCAATTGGGAGATCATTATTCATCCATAATTTTCAGACTTGAGGAAAAGAAGTAGTAAAACAGTCCCTCAAAAGGTATGTCAGTGTGGATTACTATTTTTCTGAGGAAGGCATTGGAAAGACTGTGGGTCAGTCCCACACCAACTGTATGACTGATGCCAGCCTTATCCCCTGCCCACACAGAAACCCCACAATTATTTTTGTCCCGTGCAATTGACACTGAGACTGGATGTCTTCTTGTAAATATGCTTCTAGCCTTGGTATAGTGAACTTCACAATTTGATGAAATTGTTACCTCATACCATCTAGAGAATTGTAATTACTTCTCCTGTCTCATCAATGTTCTGTAGAGGGGGGAAAAGGAACTTCAAACTTGTACAACTTCAAAGTTGTTGAGAGACTCAAGTAGCAGGTTTAGGCATGAATATTGTTTCCAGGACTGATAATGAGTATTATTTGTTTTTTCTCCCTTCTCTGGAGTCTGGGACATACCATCCTCCGAGCATCACCTGGGTACTTTATTTAAATTTCCTGCTTCTGTGGGGAAATAAGTTTTGGCAACATCTTGGATCCTTTTGGCACTTCTCTAGTGACAAATGGAAGTTACAGTACTTATAATTTACTCATGTAATAAAGAGCCTCAGAAAAAAGATGCATAATGGTTATTACACTTATTTCACACCTCCACCCAAAAGAATGGAATGTGGTCTACTTGAAGTGGCCAAGGGAAGACCTATAGGGCCTTTGAGGAAGAGAAAGGCAGCTTGAAAGAAATACTGGGAAGAAGCTTCACCTGAGTTCTTATCTTTTACATCTGGGGCAGCTACGGGGATACAAGTGAAAAAAGTTTCATCATGTTTTTGCTCCTTGAATTCAGGATGCAGAGATTACAGAATGGCTGGAAAAGTTCACAAGTGATAGATAATGAAAACAGCCTGATCTTGGGAGACTAACCTGAATAAAGTATCAGTGATCTTGGAAAACAGCTGGGTTGGTTTAGGGGAGCCTGTTTGCTGGGAGATTTAAATGCTCTTTGGTTTCAGAGACAGGTCCTCCAAGTATGACATGCAAATGAATACCAAGACTTGCCTTTCAAGCACAAATATGACAGAGATCTTAACCATGCATGTATCTATTGCTTACTGCTTAAAAAAAAATTCACTATGAGACCAGAAAAAAACAGTATAACTACAGCATAAGTGCATCTGTGCCATGTAACTGCAGGATGTCTTGATGCCTTGAATGCCTTTTGAATACTAATGCTTTCCTATTTTATTACAGAATTTTTTCATGCTCAGTTTTGTAAGTATCACTTAATACATTTTTGAATCAGAAATCAGGATAATAAGCGTGAGACAAATCCATTCATTTCCCTCCCTGCATATTCTCCCAGGACAGTGTGTAACAGGGCACTCCTCTTGCACAAAGGCCTACGGTTTTTTTCTACTTTTTTAAGATGATGAATGTGCAACTTAGCTCATTATGTACAGATTTATTTTGAACAGAAAGCACTATTGGTAACCTTAGAGAGCTGTGTTCCAACCACGATGGGAAAATGGGAAAACTGCAAGTCCAGAGATCAATGAAGCAAAGGCTGCTGAGTCAAAACTGGTGTTAGTTGGTGGATAAGAGAATGACAACACAGGATCTCCCACCTACCCTTTCTGAGAGTGCAAAACACTTGTCCCTAGGCTATGAACCAAGAAGGGCTGAAAGAACTGATTATATTACTGTTCTTTATTTGTAACTGTTTTGGCTCTTTGAGCTCAGTGGAAGGGAAGCAGATAGAGGATATCACTATTATCACTACACTGTTTTGCACACTCCATTAGGGTTAAGCCTGACTATATAAATTTAACGGTTTAAAGTCTTTGCCATGGCATTGATCTGTTTTGAAAACACACATAAGAGCAGTAAGAAGCAGTTTAAGCAAGCAGGAGCCTTGGGAGCCAGTATAGCAACTCAAAACTTTTATTTATCTTCTCGAAGATGGCTGTGATGGCTCATTAGTTAGTGCACATTCCTAACTATAGACTGTTTCAGACAGAAAATAAGGACATAAATATTTAACCTTTGAAAAGGAACTCATTTACTGGAAATCCAACTTTATGAACTAAGGTTATAAATAACTTTGATGCACTGCAATCAACATAGTATAATGAGATCACATGAATGGCTGAGTTGTCTTTAACCTTTGATTGTTTAGAAGTGCAGATATTCATTTGTACCAGGGATTAGTGATGATGAACACCGAAATGAAGCCGAGTATCATCAGGCACAGGCTTGTGTAGAATACATCCCTGAAGTGAAAGCAGTCCCCTCCCCTCCAGTTTCTACCCTCAAGATTTCTTTCATTCATGGTAATTCAGTTGTAGTCTGTCAAAACACTGAAAGGGACATATATTTCAAATTTATCTGCGGGGATTTTGTAATGCTAGAACAGGGCTTTTTCACTTTGCCAAAAGAGATCTCCTGAGAGGGGTCTGTTCAAGTTACACACTTTTTAAGCAATTGTATTAAAACGCCATGTGTAAGATACATTTTTTAAAGTATATTCTCCCACACAAAAATATCTGCTGTGCAGTAGATACACAGTGCAATAAGCAGAGAAAATTCAAAAGTTTCATCTTTACAGGGTCCTTCCTTGACATTGTTCTTGCAATTCCAACTCTTTGGCAAAAGATGCCTGTTAGTAACGCAGGGAAGATAATTCTTAGTGGTATTTTTTGGTTAATTGATTTTCAAAGAAGATGATTTAAAGGTCATTACATTGCAGTGTTTTATAGCCACGGATGGCACTTCCAGCCTTCTGAAGGCTTCCAAGCCATCCCTGGATTAAATCTTACAACGTGTACCAGTGAAGCAAACCACTTACTCCTGTATCATTAAACCCTTAATAAATGCAGGAGGTGAATCATAGGATAGTTATGTAACCTGTCCAAAAATTAAAAGAGAAGACAGAGAAAGACTGAGGATTATAAATGTCCCGAACATGCTTTTCAGTGAGAATGTTTGCACGGTTATGCATTCCAAGTATTGTCACTTTGCACAGCTTTACTCCTCTAGATATGAAAGTATTTGCTAATCTTACAGGCTACTGCAATAATTTACTGACCAACTTCATGATGAAGCAACTGCATTTTCAAAATAACTGATTTTTGTGTGAAAATAAGCAAGTGACTCACCTCGAAATACAGCAAACAAACAACCAACTAAATAAATAAAATGAGGTATGGGAAACATTCTTGACCAATCAATCTTTTACACAGAAAAATATGAACACGTCTTCTCTTTTTTTCCCCCTAGTTCTGCTCACTTTCCTTAATACTTTGTGCTCAGGGTTTGAATCGCGTTCTTGAGGGATGAAAAGTTCCTTCAGTATGCAAGGATAATAAAACAAGCTAGTGTATGCTGCAAACATCGAATTTTTTGTCCATTAGGAACATCTGCCTATTCCAGGAGGGATATCAGAAAACGTGTCCAGGCAGAAATTGAGAAAACGTCTGTGGCAGCATATGAAACAACCACAACAGGATAAATAATAAGATATTTACCATGACACAGTAAGACTCTCTCACCATGGCAGTGTAGGGCAACCTCTCCAACAACATACTTCCAGCATTAAGTCATGGAAGTGGTGTCAGAAGATGGTTTATTGTAAATTACGGCCTGGATTGCCACATATCCACTACACCTCCAGGAATCTGAACTCTGAAGTCATTTAGAGGTAGGGTTACATCTAGAAAAAAGGATATCTTCCCTGGGAGATAAAACAATACAGCACTTCTATGTTTTACAGATGTAGCAAGAGGAAAAAAAAACAACCAACATTGGAAATGGACATCAAGCTGGGGAAAACTTTTCTGAAACCAGAAAACTTTTTCCAGAAAAGCCAATTAAAAAGACTTGTTTCTTGAGCATTAATACTCACCCTGCCCCTCCTATGGCCTTTAAACTGTAACACAGAGTCTGTTTCTGATTTTTATTTCATCTGCTCTTATCACTTGGCTGGAAATACACAAAGTCTTTGCCATGTATTTGATCCCCACAGTGTGGGCTATGGCTTGCACAGAACATGCCATGAGTAACGCCAATAAACAGTCAAATCCCACAAGCACCTCTGCAGTGGTATTCCATTAATCTGAATGCCTTTCCCAGGCCTTTTTTCTTCTTCTGACTGCAGAACTTGGGGCAACCAAAACAGCAACTATTCCTCGTCTTTATCTGAGTTGCATCAGCAGTGGTGCCCCACCAGTATTACATTTGAACAGACTGAAAGGCCACGTTCCACTTAAGGGTAAATAAATTAATGCAATGGAACAATAAGAGCCAAATTAGGATTTTCAAAGTTAGAAATTTTGATGATCTTTTTAATAGTGTTGATTTTTTTTTTTTTTTAAAGTCTTCTTAACTTTGATAAAGTGGTATGGACTGAAGAAGATAGAAAGCTCCATGTTTATCCTTAAACACACCTCTTAAGTGGTCCCCCTGTGACACAGTTGTACATCATTGTTCCTTCTTACAGTATTCATGGAAAGACTGAGTGATTTCCTTAAAATTACACAGGCTATTGGCATCAAAACTTTTAGACTAATCTAAAAATTACCATATTAAGCTGCACCCCATTTTTCTGGAACACAGCCACTATGCCTAATTTCCCCTGAGGAAATAAATTACAATTAAATAAAAATTGAATGAATGAGGGAGGAGAAGCCTAAATATTCAACTATAAGTGTTGGAAGAGAATACAACTTTTTGGCCGATTCCACCACATCTATAAATTACAGCATAACGTAATGTATCATGTCTCAGATACAAGAACAGCACTGAAAAGGATAATTTAGTTTCTCATACACAGAGTTAATGATGAATTACCATTTACATGTTTCATCATTCACTGGTACATATGGCTATAATTCAGGAATCGTGACAGTACAAAATCTATTACTCTAACAAAAGATTTGTATCAGACAATTATCTTGATGGTTGCTGTCTTGTTCTTGGAGTAGCAGTGTGTTCAAAGAGCTCTGAGAGTTTTCTGCCAGCTCTGGAAGTTCTTAGATACCAGTGAATCTCCCTCCTCAATCGTAAAAATGTAGAAGAAAAACTAATGTTATTTTTATGAGTAACTTAAGAATGCTTGCATTCCCCTTTCCCTCTGTTCAGAGAGGCTGCAGTAAACCACTCACCAAGCCTATTCTTTCCATTCTTTTAAGAGGATTCCATGGGCTGCATTTTTACCTGTGTCTTTCTTCAACTTTTATGTGTTATACAGTCGGTTTCTGAGGACCTGGCAATTCTTCTCGTCTGCACAAAGTAACTGACTTGTTTTTTTCAAAAGCATATTATATTATGGTGTTACAAACTCAACTCTAAAGGTCATTAATTCATGATTTAATGTTGTATGGGATAGTAATTTTTTATTCCCCATACTTGATGTAGAACTATAAACCAAAAGAAACCTTCAAATTAACTCTTTCATCCCTGAATGGGATGCATATTTTCATAGAGGCCTGTATCAAAAGCCATTTCTTGCAGTAGAACACAAGTAAATATGTTATGTGCCACAGGGACATGGAATAAAGCCGTGAAATATTCAAATCCTGAATTTACTGTTGAGTCATTGTGCAAGCTTTCCCATGCCATTTAGCCTCCATAAATCTAGCTGTGAGACTTCAATGAACACAAAACAAATTATGCCCAAATCCAACTGGGCCTATCTGGTTTCTGTCATGGTTTGACATCACCTGCTTCATTTTATAGCTCAACTTGCATTAGCAATCCATATCCAAACTCTTGCAACCTCATCTGTGCTGCAAAGCCCACAGAGAGAAGAGCCATCTCTCCATTTAGGTTTTATGATAACTCTGTGAAGCTCTTCCTGGGCATAAGTTTTCCCCTCAATATCAAAATACATCTTCATATTTTGATCCTCTACGCTGCTCCATCAGGAAGATATAAAGAACTTTTGAATGTGGCTTCAACTTCCATTTCCTAATGTAAAACTTTGCTTCCTGTAACAAGTACGAGAATCAAATGTATTTATTGGCATTGTCTCTTTTGTTTCCAGTGTCTCATCTAAGAAGTTTTCAGTGAGTCTGTCACATTCCTTGATTAAATCATACGCCTCAGCTTTGAGCCTGTTTTTCCCTCAGTTGACATCTTGCCCTAAATTCAAGCTTCTGCTTAGGGCTACCTCTTCCTCATTCAACCTGTCAATCCTAAATTTATCAAAACCCAAGATGTGGATATCCTTTTAACCTATTTATCCACATTAGATAATTCTTGACTTCTCCCTGGGGAGTATTTCTGGGAAGCTTTCCATTCTTTTGTCTGTTTATTAGGCTTCAATGCTGTCACATTTAAGCAATTCGTTTGTACTTCTGACTTTCGTTTCTTTCAGGAAATGACAATTCATTTGTGGAGGTCTGACTCAGTTAAGACAATGTCCACAGGACTCGAAAGCTCTGCTGCACTATTGAGGCTCCATCTGTGAAGAGAGTTTGATAATTCTCTCCTGTAGATTCTGCTTTTCCAACAACAGGCTGGACTCCCTTCTGACTTACACTTGATTTTATTTCCATTATTGTTACTAACCACTTTCAATAGACTGACAGAAAACTGACGATGGGACAATTGGGACCTTCACAACTGCCTAGATCTGAAGACAATCTCCACAACTTAATACCTGGAAAACCACACTAAAACATCAGGTGGGCATGAATAGAGATGTTGGAGTCAAACCTTTATAGCTGAAAAAAAAGTGTAAAATTTCCTTCTTCTTCTATTTTTGTAGTTAAACATACAGTGGGAAAGATGCAGAAAGGTTTGACCATCATCCCCCTCTTCCCTATCATTGTTTTTCTTTTCTGAAAACAGAATGCAAACCTTGGATTAAGCCATCCCCCAATTCAAAGCCAAACTGGATCCAGTTCAGTCTTAGCCTACTTATCAAGTATGCCTGGATACAACTAGCAATCCTAATGAACATGATTTAACCTGATTTTTCCAGTGGACAATGTTAAGAGAAGTTAGTGAAGAAGGGATGTATTTATCTGTAGAGCAACTATACTTGTCCCAAGGATATTACGTGCATTGCAACAAGAATAAATCCGTACAAAGGTGTTTTGCCACAAAAGTTTTCCTTGCTGTCTAGAGGGGTCTGGAGCCCTATAAGTCTTCCATACAGCATATTACATTCCTAGAATACACCGATATGTCACACTGTAAAAACAGTACCCAAAGAACCTTAACTATAAACTTTACTGTGTTATAGAAACCTAAATGAAAAAAAAAAAAAGGAAAATGAGTTTTTTGGATGCATACATTTTAACATGCAACTGTATGTTTCTCGTCTGGATTTGCCTTCAAAACTATGATAAACAGCTGAAACGATTCATACACAAGCTATTGCTTACGTTGCCTGGTAAAGTGGTGTTCAGTTGTTATTCACACTCTCTCAACATATTCCCTATGGAACAAAATCGGAAGTTATAAGAAAGTGAGCAGGAAAATAGGATTAGAAGGTAAAGCATGGACTCAGGGAAAGGTTACAGCCCATTAAGTGATAGGCTGTCACGGTCATGTGCTGAGTTAGCCCCGGTCACTCTCGTAAAGAGCACACACGTACACGCTTGGTTATCACAGATCAGCAGCAGTAACTTGTTAAATATGAGCCTTGAATTCCCAAACAAACATGTCCATCATGCTAAATGGAAGTAGGTATGTGCCAGTACACTACTGAGATTTTAAAAATTCATTGGAAGGACTAAAAATAGCTTCTAGAATACATTAGAAAAATGTGTTTCTATGCCGGTCTTCGCGACACCCGTTACTTCACTTGTGAGAATGTTGCAACACCGTCCATCTTTATGAGATTATAGACCACAGAAAACACATGGGGGAGACTGATTCTCTTCACATGAAGGCTTCTCTGCACCCATCTGGCAATATAAATAAAGCTTAGCGAGGATAGATGACACTCAACTCCAGGCCCTTTACACTGCTAGACTGGTGCAAAGCAAGAAGCCAGTGTCTAGTGTTCGTCTGACAAGAAGCAAATCTATTTTTGTTTATACAACTCTGTAGCAGATCATTAGAATGTAAAAAAAAAAAAATAAAAAAAAATCCCAAACCCCCAGATAGTTGTGCCTATTGGAGAAGAGCAGGCTGAAATAGCACTGAAGACTGTTGAATCTTCCAGGACATTAATAACCAAGACCCACTAGAAATAACCATGGTAACAAACAGTAGCTAAGTACAGTACAATCACCCTGATTACCATAGAATTAGCACAAAACAAATGTTTATTTTTTCCTAAATACATGTATTATGATGATGATGATGATGATAATGTTAGTAACTACCCCAAATTACAGAGTATTTGCCCAAAATGGCAATGGTATTGCATTAAATGCTTTGCTCTGCACTTGTTTTCAGACTTGCTTGTAGTAATTTGTGTAAGAAGTGTATTTATAACAGATTCTTTCCTCAGTCTTTCTCCCACCATGTCCCCCCTCCCTGACTTTCTACCAGCTCCATTAATTTGAATATCAGTTGGATTCATTGATCACTTCACAGCTGACCACAACACTTTTCTGACATTAGTCATTGCACCATTAACCTTTTGATAGGGCTCTCACCTAGTTGACAACACAGGCTTGATTTTAATTTACACTCAGGGATTGTGTATTCAGGGAATTACACCACGATAAATAAAAATACGAATTTAAACCAAAAGACTGTATGCAGGGTTGGGCTTAAGAGCATTGAGGAAAAAATGGTACTACATTAAATGAAGGAGAAATGTTGGAGGTACAATGGAGAAACTCCTGTTTGTTTTTACTGAGCCCTCATGTATCTAATCCAGCTTCTTTGTTTAATTCATTCTGGAAATGATTCTAGGATACCATCTGATTCCTCTGCTGAACGGTCTCACTTCCAGTGTGCCACTGCTAATGTTTGCTGGATCCTGGTAAGCATGTCTGGGAAGATGACATGGCCAGGAGTCCTGTTTTGGCTGGGCTAGTTTATCTCCCCAGATGAACACATTTCCTTTGGAAATTATTTAAACTTCAGGATAAGTAAAAATATTCTTGGGAATTGCAGGGACCACAAAGAAATTCTAGTAATGTAGGTCTACTGGATCAAGATTCTAGAGCTGGTGTAACAGTTAGTGATTTTTCTTTTAGGTATTTGGCTGGACCCATTCCATTGCCAAGTGCAAAGAAGGCTCCACTAGGAAAGGATCCAGCCCCAAAACAAGTGGTTCTGCCCCCTGGGACAGTGAACACCAGATCAAAAAGGGATTGACACTGAAAGGATGCTGAAAGTAAAACTAGAGGATGGAGGCAAAGCTGTTGAGTCTGGAAACTAGGATCTAGAATGAGATTGTCACACTGACTGACAGCCATTTGACAGACCTGATCCCCTTGTCACATCCACCTTGTGTCAGGGGAACTGCATTAACTAAAATACAATGACTCCAAATTTATACTGGAGCAAGTGAGAAGACAAAAAAAAAAAAAAAAAAAAACAACAACCCACCTCCACAACAAAACAGGTTTTAGGGAAATGGTTAGGAAACAGCCTAGGGAAATGGTCAGCTGGCATAAGTGAAACTCTGAAGTTAACAGAGCTAGCCTGGTTTACACCAGCTGGGGGTGTTTTCCATGTATACATACGGATGTCACACAGCACATATTCTACAGTTTTCATTCTCCAGCACACAATTCCCTGTGACAAAAGCACACACGTACACAGAGGAGCACGCGCAGATGAGAGTCCCACCATTAGACACATCCGCGGTGTGTACTGAGATTCCCAGAAAGTTGAAGCTCAAATCTAGTCACAGACTATCAGGCTCGCATCAGTGTGAGCCGTGGTGACAGCTGGCACTCGGCTGTTCTCAAACCCCCTTTTACAGTACACAGCATCATGCTCCGACACGCGATTGAAGTAATTAGCTGCCGAGCGGCTGAACGTACCCCGCAGAGCACGGGTGTCTCGTCTGACACATCTGGGCACAGAAAGTAATTGAAACAGCTGCTTCTACCCATATGGCAGCAAAAGCTGGTGGTAGAGAGCCTGCTGGCTAGGCTGTACCAACCTCAGACAAATTAGCCATCATTAATCCCAGAATCTGACCAGCATACACACAGCCACTAATCAAGACATCTGGGGGAGGGGTGCTGGGTGCGAGGGGGAGGGAGGGCTGCCAGGGAAGAAAGGGGCCATTTAAGATTATTCTTAATGGCAACAAAGTGTGGAAAAAAAAACCCACCAAAAAAAAAAAAAAGAGCCTAATATTTTGGAAAAAAACTCCAAACCAATAACCAGCAGACCACCACAGCCCTCCCTCACCAACACTTCTCTCAATCAGCTCGTCTAGGTGGCTTTGCCCACACTGTTCATTAGAGGGCTGCTAAAATAGCAGCATTGCTTTCTGAAAGTGTCACACTGATATATGCACATGTCTGGCATCACACAAAGATTATAAATAGCGCCGTGTAAGCTAAGAACCTGGGGTATTTTTACACTGTGGAATGCAGCAGTGAAGTCAAGGCTGTGGGTGAAAACTGGACTTACCCTTGTCTGTTGGTAGTTGAGATGCACCCTCCTGTTCTGCAGGACTACATGTGGGGCAGGCAGACACATGTGGGCTGTTCCCTTCCATGCCTGTAATACTGTTCTTGGCTCTGAACTTTGTCACCTGCAGTGAAGTCGTGCAAAACAATGCAGCTTCTCCTGCCATTGTAAAATCCAGCATGCAAGTGGGAGGACAAGGGGAAACTTACACCTCAAAACCACAGAAACGCAGACTGCTGTGTAAGCAAACAGTCTGGGGAGGAATGGATCATATGATGCCTATGGTATTCTGTCTCACGTTTGGATATTTTGTGTCTAATAAGGTGTGAGCCCTAATCTGAGTTTTTGCTGTTGCTGGAGTATCTGTGCTCTCCCCCTGGATTCCCTGCAGCCTCTTTTGCAGCTGGACTTACAGCACAGCCTTCAGTTTCAGAAAGGTCACCCTTTCGGAGGGTTTTTCCCTGCCTACCCACTTGGATTTCCCAAACTTAAGGGAACACAGCACCCAAGATCTCTGCCCCAATATCACATGTTGAATGACTGAAATGAACCAGCCAATTTGAGAGTTACTGAGGGAACAGGCATCCTGCTAACTGCATATGCCATGCTGCTTCGGTTGCAACGCTAACAGACCTTTGAATGATGCCAAGTGCATATGCATTAGCATTTTAGTTGGTTTCAAGAGTGTGCTTCTGATTAATCCTTGTTACTGTGCCTTGGCTGGAATTGTGGAATGATCTGGGCTGCTTTAGCTTCATCCATTCCTCTTGGACGAATCTAAAGCAGAAGATACGTGCCATGAGTGCACCTACTGCACTCCAGCTGCTAACAGGACTAGAAAGAGCCAAGCCAAGAGCAGTCCCTCAAAACCAGAATAGTGTAGAAGTTCTTTCTCTGTTTCTTGACAGACCCTCTCCTTGCAGACTACTTAGTAACACACGTGATCTCCAACAGCACAACGCTCCAGTGGTGTAATAGTGTGACACAAAAATTGTGTGCACCACTCTGCTGTCACCATTTTTACTCTGAGAAACCAAACTATGCCGTAACTTATTAAAAAACTGCTGCTTTCCTGTTTGTTTTAGCTGTTCTCTGCACTGCATTGGCTGTCCAACCAGCACCACATTTCAAATACTTTTGGGATAAATTTCTCCCACTCTGAGAAAACAGTGCTGCTTGCTTTGAAACAACTATGCATTTGCTTCCAGCCTCCAACTCTTCATCTTTCAGATTGAGAGATATGACAGTTTTGCAGGGGGAAAATCCCACAATCAAAGTGGGAGAGGAGATTATAACCAGTGAACTGCATTGTATCTACATACCTTATAGGTTTGCAAAGCAGGGTTTCTCTGGCCCCACCAGTGGTTCATTATAACCTTAATCATGTAAATCTCACTTTGCCCATGTGGGATGAAGAGTTTAAACCCACTTGTGCCTTACAGTAGAAGGAAAGACTCTGCCTGGATGTTCGGATATAATTACGTAACAGTTGTAAAGTTGTCTGGTGTAAAGTGATCTCTCTCCTCTGCTCACATCTTGTCATGTCCATCCAAGCCTGACAGTTCTTCAAAATCTGCTTTGTGAAGTGAGTACAATTCCTTACAGAGACTTGTAAAGTTTGGGTGCTTCCCTGAGTAAATATGTAATGTCTTTCCCCATTTGGAAGTTCATTCTTATTGATACCCTACTTTATGATTATAGGGATGAAAGATGCCACTTAAGTGCAAAAGTCTATATTACATCACACCACACTACAGCTCCGCCACAGGCTCAGCTAAAGGAAGATGAGTTACAAGACAGCAACTGCACTGGTAATTAACAGGGTAAAAGACATTATGGAAAGCACATGAAAGGCAAACATGATTTCTTTAAAAGTGTTTTCTCAAATGTGATTCTCTCTAGTAATATGCTGTGGTTCCCTTGACATCCTAGTCCTGGTTTATTGTTTTAAACAGACCTAGGTTACATAAGAAAAGTTTCTGTCCGGAAAGCTCTGCTGACAGCACACGTGTGATGACAAAGGAGGCTCGTAAACTCCAGCACTCTGGGAAAAAACAGTACAAGCAGCATGACAATCTTGGCTGCTTGAAGTGTCAATGCACTGGTCGAGTCTTGCCTGGCTCCTGAGGCACTGCTGAAGACACACAGCTTTGTGGGATGGGCCTGGTTGGAAGCAGCGAGAGGAGAGCGAGGTGGCCCCTTGTGATTTGTTTACGGGAATGTTGCTTCCATCAATCTGTGTCTGTGAGGGATGGAAGTATGTTGTTAATGCTTCCCTTGACACATGGATCAGGTAACGCTGCCAAAACATATCCCTCCCTTTCAGACATTCCACAGCTTCTGGATCCTGAAGGCAGATGTAAGCTGTGTCTTCTATCAAGGCATCTGCAATGTGGTCTTTGGTTACAAATTCACTCTATTTTTTTTTTGATTGCCTGGCTGGCAGGCTAAGGCACTTTGTTATCAAGAAGGCTGTAAGAAGAGCCATAGGCTGCAATTTTTCTTCCAAACACTGCTGGCTATTTGCTCTCCAAGTATTTCCATTATTCTATGAACTTTTCTTTCTGTAGTTGGGCATTACAAATATTCTGCAAAAATTTTGTTTCAGCAATATAAAATTGTGTGTGTTTTACAAGAACCACATGGAACATTTTCTTTAATTTTTTTTTTCAGAACTACCTCACAAGCTTTTCCAGATACACATTTTCCTTTGTGTATTGATAATTCATAGTCTGATAGATTAGCATGATAGATGCACTAGTTGATCCACTTCTGAAATCTCTGAACTGGTGGCCACTTCAGCAATATCTAACAAATGTCCTGACACAGCACTTCCCTTGGGATACATCCTATACTAAGTGAGAAAATCCCTCACTGATTATCAGGCCTTATAGTTTGACATATTTAGGTGTCCTGCCTAAGCACTTGAAGTAGATGAGATTGCTGTAGTTTGGCGGATCAGCACAAATAAAAATAGAACAAACCCCCTCAGAGGTAAATTAATAAGGCATTTTGAACCAAACAGATGAAACAGTTTCAAATGATGTAACTACTATTCAGATATTTGTCTTTTTTGGAGGACATTCTGCAGTTCAAACAAGTTGGCAACACTGAAATAAATTAATTAACTACACGTTAGTATCAAACTGAGTCTAATCTTTTGTGAAGAAGTTTTGGTAAAATCTCCTTCCCCTTTAAAAAAGGAATTTAGATTTAATGAGCAGAGGTGGATGCAGGAACAGAACAACGCAAAATTTGCTTGCTGTAACCCAAAGAGAATCTCTGTGTCTGGCTTTGCCAAGTAATGAGAAGGTACTAAGAGTATTTTTGAAAGCAGCATGGCAAAACTCAGGGAATGCTTTAGGGAGCAGGAAAGCTTTGCTGATAGGAGGATCTTTTAGCCTGTTGGACAGTCTCTGAAAACTTATGTTCAGCTCTTTGAAACATTTGAAATCTGACTTAAAAATATGGCAGTGATTGGTAGGAAATAGGGTTCTAGGTACGGAACAATCCTGAAATTGGAGAGAAAGAAATTCGACGTATTTACACTGATTTTGCCTCTTCAATCTGTCATTGAGCAGGATCAAAGGTTGGTTCACAGAAAGCAATGCCCTTTGCTTTTTCTGTGGGAGCTGGACGCTCCACTTATTAACTTGCACATTACTTATCTGTGGAAAAAAGTGGAAGAGCAGTTTTTCCTGGCCAAGAATGTGAGAAAGGAAATCCGTTCTTCTCCTTTTAAAGGAAGAAATTTGGAAAGTATGGATTTGAATGGTTGTCTTTTAGCTGCAACAATAAATTCTCAGCATATGTGAGCACCTGCAAAGCTGTTTTGGTAAACATTTTTAAAAAAAAAGGACCTCTTCCCCCTCCCTCCCCTTTGTCCACTACTATATTTATGGAACTAATTACATTTTGCAACAAGAGGATCACTGTTTTCCTTCCAATTCCCTTCCCAATTTGAGCCCCGGGCGTAGGTACCACACTGCACAATTAAAACAGTTAGCACAACACCTGGATTACAACTGCAGTCAATTGGGGGCCATATGGTATATTATTCTACATCAAACCCTAGCCATGCATATATTCTCTCACAAAAATACACCCCCCCAGTAGATATTTTAAAAGCCTGTGTGTGTGCTTTATTTTTTTTTTTCATATGAGTAGTTGTTGCACAAAACAAGATTTCTGTGCTGAGCTGCAGCAGACAATGGCCTGAAATGTTCAGTTTTCATACCGATTTGCTTCCACGTATTTACGAAAAAGAAGAATTCAATTGGAAACATCTGCAGTACTTCATATGAAACCTGTCCTGAGGGCACGTTCTAACCTATGTCTGTAGCCTCCTGTCTGACCACACCAGGTTATCAATTAGGTATTAATCTACATCTCATATATGTGCACACATGAAGGTGTGTTACCTACCTCTGTTAGAGGTGTGTAGGTTTAATTCTATGGAATTGACAGATTAAACTGTATTTGCAATGAGTATATAAAAATTAAAGAGACTCTAAATTACTTTTTTATAGATTTTATGAATAGACTTATCCTTCTATATTCTACTAAAAAAGTTGTGAGCGCATATTCAGATCCTGGCTACACAGTATTTCCCTGCATTTCACACTAAGACACCACTGTGTTGTGGTGTATTATTCCAAACACTGAGCCAAAGGAAAAGCCAACTCCAGAGAGCTGACAAGCAGCACAACATGACCTGTCGATATGCACTCACAGCCCAGAAAGAGAACTGTATCCTGGGCTGCAGCAATAGCAGCATGGCCAGCATGTTGAGGGAGCTGATTCTTCACAGTAACTGACCCTACTGTGTCCAGCTCTAAGACCCTCAGCATTAGAAGGACAGGGAGCTGCTGGAGTGAATCCAGAGAAGGCCACAAAGATGCTTTGAGGGCTGGAGCACCTCGGCTATGGAGATGGGCTGGGAGAGCTGGGGGTGCTCAGCCTGGAGGCCTCTGTGGACACCTTAGAGCCCCTTCCACTGCCTAAAGGGTCTCCAAGAGAGCTGGAGAAGGACTTGAGACAAGGGGGAATGGTTTTAAGCCTAAAGAGATCAGATTTAGAGCAGATATTTGAAAAAATTTCCCGACTGTGAGGGTAGAAAAGCACTGAAAGAGGTTGCCTGGAGAATTTGTGGATGCCCCATCCCTGGAAATGTCCAAGGCCAGGTTGGATGGTGCTCTGAGCCATCTGGTCTAGTGGAAGGTATCCCTGCCCATGGCTGAAGGGCTGGAACTAGACGATCCAGGAACTAGAAGGTTCCTTCAACATTCTATGATTCTACAAATTTCAGCAAGATTTCTTTTTGAAGAACGCTCTACATCTTCTGAGAACACCCTTCATTCACATTGTGTGAATTGAGTGACTCCTGCTCAGCCAGCTCTCCAAAACTTGCACGACAATTTTTTATCTTGAGCAGACCATCTGCATTCCTGACTCTGACTGCTGAGGACATTACGATACTCTCTAGAATGTCTATGGTCCCAGCAGCTCAAATCACTTCATGCATAAAGCTACAACCTGAGAGGGAGAGAGAACAGGATTGTATAAAGCTACAACCTGAGAGGGAGAGAGAACAGGATTGTAAATGACACCATTCATCTTTGTTGCCAAGCAGTTTTATTCCAAATTGTGGTTCCTTCATTTCACACTCTGCCTTCCCCTGACCCTTAAGCGTCATCACTTTTGTGTTGGGCTTCCATGGATCTTTTTTTTTGATTTTTAAAAAAAGTTCTAAGAGAATGTTTTTAATTATAATCTGAATAAGAAAATATATGATATTTTTGGAGACCCCCTTGGAACATTCTCAGGGTGGTTTGCTTATAAATCAAATTATTAAGGGTTTAATTGCACAACCCTTCTGTCTTGCAAGCCCTTACTCATCTGAGGAAGTTCAGGGAGACTTCCCAGTGGATAACTGCTCACTAACATGTGTGCACAATCTGGCATTAGATGAATGTCACTCTCACATATTTTGTGGCCCAGTGCATTTCCAGTATTTGCAGTGTGTTAGATACAGTTTAATGGTAAACAGCTGTTAGAAGTGATTTATCAAACTTATGGGCCAGTTTCTAACATCCTTACTCAGAGTGGTACCTAACTCCTCAAGGAGTCCACTTTTAAGGGAGAAGGAATCACACACTGGAACATATCAGAATTCAGCCCTAGAAAGCTCAAGTCTGCTGAACGTTTGGCCTAGTCCACCAAAATATTTAAACACACACTTAATTTTAAGCACATTCATATACGCCCTTCATCTCCCTCCTTAGCAAAGAAAGCACTCAAAAAAAAAACACAACAAAAGTGTAAATTAATGTTTAAAACTTTTCTGTGGGTTTAGCCTTGCAGGGTACTGACTTTGAGAGAGACGTTAGCATCTAATTAGAATGAAGTGTGTGCATAAGTTTTTTTTGGGTTCTGCCTCAGCACCTTGCAGGATTGACCCTGCCCAGAAGAAACCATTTGAAAATGTAATAATGACCTAGAAGTTCAGTCAACAGCAATTCAATTTGTCACTTACTGTTTTTAAATCTATCACTTGTAGAGGGTTGGCATGGGACTAAAATGCTGTAGATGGGAAATGCCTTTACCAAACTGTGTAGAGGAATTTTTCTTAAGAAAACTAATACATACTCATGTGCAAGCATAAACAATGGATATGTGTATATGCACACTCATATTTCTTTTCTGTATCTCAGCAAAAAAAATCAAAACCTTGTTTGCTCCTAACCCTATCTTGATTTCAGGAAAACAGATATACTCTATCTAGTAGAGTATTCAGATATGCCTTCTGAATAATTTAAATATTTCTTCTGATATAATTGGCTATACAAGCAACTGCTCTCCTGCTCCTGGAGTCATGGAAAGGTCCCACTTTCCTACTGGACATCAACAGAAAATTAAATGCGGACAACAACAAGAAAAAGGAGATTAACACTTATGTCAGTGATCACCTAGCCAAGCCACTGAAGGAGCAACTTTAATCTCAGCATATCTCTTAGTTTATAGGTTAATGGCCCACACATGCCCTTTACTGTGTGATTATCCCTTGATTTCCCAGTGCATGATTAGGAAAACAAGTCACTGGAAGTCAGGCAAACACATTTGCTTGTTATGGAGAATACAGTTGATAAGATGCTCTGTAATAACAGCCCTGTGCAGCCCCCAACAAAATACAGCAAGACATGTAAGAAAAAAATTGGAAATTTAACTTTTAGTGATAGTGACTGCATGTAGAGCCTGCAGCAGTCTCATCCGTCTGACCTTGCTTTGTGAACTACAAATGACCTCACTGAAAAACAACAGAGACCTTTTCTTGCTCTAGGCTGTCTCTTGATTGTATCTCTTCCTTCAGGTTACTGTAACTGCTCTTTTCCAGGGGTTGGGAAGGAAAAAAAGAGAGAAGCAGAGTAGAAACACTTAGCTGAAGACCCAAAGGCCCCCCAGGCCTGCTTCTTCCTCAGTTCTACCATCACTCTATTAATAACAGACAACGTTTTCATTAAACGATGCACTTTCCCGCTCCAGGATAGACTTGAGTTTTCTGTACTGATCATTATAAAAGTCCCAGGAGGGCTCCTACAACCACACTGTCTTCACAACAGAGACAAGAACTATCTGTTCCTTCACAAACCATACACTATACTGATCCCAAGAGTGAAAGAGACCTAATAACCCACAAGTGAAAGAGGTACAGAGCCTAGTTATCAAATTCCATCCTGCAGGATAAAAGCATCCCCCATTCAAACTTCTCATATAAGGTCTTTGTGGATAAAAGGTTTTCTCCGAGCTGCCCCCGAATGGCAGGAAGCTGTTCCTCGTGCCTGGCAATTACCCTTGTTTTATTTTATTTTAAATTGGAGAACCCTCCCTGATCATATTAAATCTTTTCCAGCTCTGGGTTTGTTGTTGGTGCATTTAGGAAACAGTCTCCTGTTCGGCTCGTTTTAGTACTTGAAGCAGTGAGTTTTAAATAGCAGCAAATTATTGCTTCTTTCTCTCCTTCCCTTAAACAATATTGTTGATGCATATTTAACCCTATGTTAGAGAGTTCATTACTTTGTGCAAAGGGCTGTAAAATCACACATGATGGTGCACCCCCTGGTCTGAATTGTTTGCAGTCTACAGAGTCACTGCATGGTAACTGCCTCCAAAACTGAGAACAGTTATCTTCTCCTCTCAGAATGGATAATATTCTCAGTACATCCACTCCTAAAGGTAAATTAACTACTATTTTCGTTTTCAAAGACTTCCCCTGCATTCTTAATCTTTTCTTATGAAAATGGGATGAAGAAACTAAAAAGATCAATAGCTTAAACATGAAAGTAATCAAGCTATCATGAATAACGGACTACAGGGAATTCCTCAAAGTACTTCCTTGGAGTTCTTGGAATGAAAGGCTACCAAACCCATTTATTTCTGGAATGTTAACTAAAATCTGGCTACAGTATAGCCACACATGTAACAAAGTTATTTGAGTTAGCACTGCTAGTAAAACTCAAGTTCACAGTCCCCCAAAAAAAGTTCTCAAGGATATGATCCCACTGGGAAAATGATGAAAATTTTACAGCTTAAAACTTTGTACTTGCAAAAATTACGACTATTGAAAATGTTCCATTAGCAGCTGGAAACAGATTGTGTGGCCACTGCTACAGATAATAGTGCTGCAAGGCCTGCCAAATTCATGGGCAGTGCTAGTCAGGGGTGGGGAAATGAAGCTTCAGTTTTGGGTGGTCACCTTGAGACAGATTTTCAGAGTAGGCTGTTCCACTGGAGTATCAGCTACGAAACTTGTAAGGTCTTGAATAAGGTTCCCTGTTTACTTATATACTCCAAGTCACGGAATAGGAGTGATCCAGGCATCAGCCACAGAGAACTTGCTACCAGCTAATGCATCAACAGTAAATAAACCTTCCTTCCCTGATGACCATTTTTATAAAGTCCTGGTCTACAAAAAGTACATACTCTAGATTTCTAAATGTCGTTATGCCTTGGAAATCTATATGACATAAACTTTTGCCTAAAAATCAATTCCGAGTTACAATTTGATTAGCAGAAAATTGCTATCACATTTGTTTCTACATTTGTCTACCTCATGTCCTTTTCATTCATAGGCTGGCCGATTTAAGCTTTCTTTAAAAACTCCCCAAGAAAGTCTGTGACATTAAAATGTCCTTTGATGCTCTTTCACTAAGCAGTGAATATTAACAGTTATGGTGACCCTGTTCCCTAATGTGTCTCTGTTGGATCAATAGCAGTTAAGTGCCACTGTTTTACAATTAAAAAGGGGATCATTTTAAATTTAAAAGCTCATAGCTAATTTTCTTCTTGGCACTTAATAGCATAATTCATTTTTGAAAAACCACGTAGGGAGAGCATATACTTTATTCTTTGTCGGCAGCCTTACTGGGGCTAGTTTTAGTACTCATTGTTGCATTATGTATAATTTACAGCAATGCCCAGTCAAGCCCATCCCCATGGCAGGAAGTGTCGTATTGCTCCTAAATATGAGCTTGATCCGCAGGCAAGAACTGGAGGAAAACCCGCTGGTTTTGTACCTCCGTGAACATCTTTTTGATGGGCATTTTGTAGTGAATTGATTTATATCTGCACCTTCTTGCTAGACAAGGCCTCAACTCTTTGCAGGCTGAGAGGTTTGTGCTCTGCTCAAAGAAGCCAAGAGGTAGGCAGGAGTTTCTGACTCCAGGCAATCCAGTACTGTGTGCAAAAAATACACACTGAGTATTAAACACTGCCCTTTCTACCTGTCCAAAAGCACTTCAACTTCAGCCCTATGAGTTTTTTTGTTTGTTTGTTTTGGTTTTTTTATTAATTTATTTTACTGTTGAACAAACTCAACAGAATTATGAAAATCCTATTGCTTCTTCTCCAAGTCCCCCAGAGGTGTTTTGAGACTCAACACTTCCACAACAAAAGAAGTAGCTAAGTGTGTGCCAGCACAATATGTAGATTTTCAACCTCTTACTGCCATTATCCAGTCAGTGCACATGAACAATCTCAGATCACAAGTCCTACAGCTGCAAGAAAGCAGTTTCTATAGGGCTTATCTGTGAGGGAATGGAAGCTGAGTTGAGGGAATGGTGAGGTTTCTGGCTTGCAGAAGCTTTCCTGTCTTCAGTTGTTTCTGCCCTTAGAGTTCTAAGTATACTGGAAATGAGAAGAAGCAAGAGAATTTTTCTCACTCTCCCAAAGTTTGCAAAGCCTCTAGAGCAGACTGGACTGCTCTTGGGAAGCAGGAGGTTTCCAGTAGAGACACAGAAAGGTTGATTTTTGGTCAGGGGCTTTTGACAAATGCACTTTCACAAGCTCCAGCAAACCTTTTGCACAAAGAAGGAAAATGGCTCACTTGGCAAAGTTAGGGCTGGGAGGTGAACTGTGCCTTTTCCAAGTTTGTAGAGCATGTCAAAAGTCCACACTAACTTAAAACCTGGGCAATACAGTTATTCTGTCTGAATGGTGAGACCAGAGACACAGGCACATTAGTACAGAACAATCTATCAGAACTCAGTTAAACTACTAGCATTTCTTCTGGAACAAGGCTGTAGTGCCTTGGCCTGGGTTCATTGCCACACTGACACAGGCAGTCATCTGTCTGACTATAGACACAATCCAGCAAAGCAACAGAAAAATTACAGTTTAGTTAAACTGGTTTAAGTGGTTGCAGCATAGCTGTACAATTTTCTGCAAATCCGCAATAATAACAACTCATTTCCCATTCTGGGCTCAAGATTTCAATGACTGGCACGGATTCAAGTTATTCCTAGGGGTTCTGAAGGAACTATTGGGCTTGGAAACCACACAACCTGCCCTGGCAAGAATACTTTGAATTTGAATATAACTATAGTCAAAAACAACCTTGAATTTATCTGTCATCCACACTGAAACACATTCACATCCAGTCCTCTACTTCCCATCCCACATCAAAACAAAAAATTCAACTACACCACTTCTATTTCCTAAACAAAACAAGGTTGTTTTGGAAAACGTTCCCCAAATATCAAAATACTCTGCATCTGTTAAATTATTAATGCCTGCGCTGTAAACAGATGGATACTAGTTCCCCTGCCCCTTTATAATGTGCAAAGTAAAAGAAAATGGATACATTAGGGAGTTTCTTGCAGTTTTCAAGAACTGCACTTTTAAAATTTGGCTCTTGCAGCGGGGATTTTGCAATCCATAAATTCAGGAGGAAGCCCATCTCCAAACAACACCAACTACTTTCAAAGTCAGAACACAAAAGTGGACACAGAACTGTGGGAAGTTTAGGATTCCACTTGAATAAAAAGGTGGCATTCCCTGAGCTTCAGAGATCAGTCTGCTTTGACACCTGAGCAGAGAGGAGCATAAGACTGGAGATAACTGCATCAATACTGGGGTTTGTATGTGGTTACAGCCCCTGAACCAGCAACAGCAGCATTTTGGTGGTGTTGGAGAATTAATACCTGATTGTTTGGGTAACTTTGTGAAGAAACCTACTCTTCTATCTTCTCCTTTCCGCTTGAATACATGAACTCTAAAAGATATTTACGGAAAACAGCACTTCTGGCCCCCAGCTGACACTGACAGTAGCAGACAAATAAGCCACCCTCATTTACAGGTAAAGACGAGCTGGGGCTTTTAACGTAAAAGCCCATATTCACCCTGAATTAAATAAATTCTCTTTTAACAAATCACTGCTGTGCATTAGTAAAAAAAAAAAAAAAAAAATAACCGGAGCCACTGAGCTGCTGCAGTGTGATAAAGGCACATCAAACAGAGGAAATGTTCTGGTTAATGTGAGCTGGCTCCCCGGGGACCCTCTCACCCAAATGGTCATCTCCGTAACCCAAGTCAGCGCGGGGACAGGGAGGCTGGAAATGGCAGTAGATCAGGTTCTACCAAAGCGTGCTGCTCTAACACGCCGCTGTACAACACAATTAACTGCTTACACCGGGCCTTGCCTTGTTTCTGCCACGTTACACTTCTCACATTTCATGTAATAGTGTTTGCAAAGTGCTCCCAGTTTTCAATTAGCCAGCCCGGCCTGCCCCTCGCGCTCAGCTGTGCCGTTCTGGCTGATTCCAGCGGACTACTCAGAAGTTGTCTCTCAGACATGCTCTCGAGTCTTGTGTTTCAAAGACACTGGTGGCAGTCTTGCATTTTTATTATTTTCTTTTTAAAGCCAGCCATTAGATGTAATTTATTCTAAACGCTTCTGAGGAGTCAAACCAGGGATATAACTTCCCTTTGCTTTCCTGCCCTAGGTGTACAAGATATTCCTAACGAAATAAGCAGTAACCACTTCATCTGCAGAATAACCTTTCTGTGAATGTCCTTCTACTTATTGATTTACTGATCTCCATCACAAAATCTCAAACTACTGCTTCATACCCTGCTTCTCTTTGAAGTAGACTTATGTAATTGCATACAGATAAAAAAAAATAAATCAAAGAGCGGGGAGTTTTGTCTCTCCTCTCTGTGCCCTACAATGAAAATCACAATCACATTTGCCTTTTTTGTGTAATTATCCTTTTATATCCTTTCCTACCTATGTGAAATATATGCCTTTTAGGATGGGAAAAATGAGATGGAGCACTCTACAGCCTTGGTTTTCATTAGGTCCTAAGTGCTTGTAAGTATCTGCAACACTGCCAGTCACCTCAGAAAATACACTCTGATTTTCTAGGACTGCAGGACTATGTTTATGAACCAGATACTGTATGGTCACTTGAAACCAACTTATGTAAAACTTGATTTCAAACTCTCTAGAAGTTACAGAAGATTCCAACAGTTACAGTGTATTTGAAAAATGTAGACACTGCTGGTAGCAAGTTAAATGGCTCAACAAGTTGAGCATTGACTTGTAAACTTCTGATAAGAAATCTTTAGGCAGGTTTGTATTTGGTACCCCAGTTTAAATCTGAGAACTAACCAAAGCAGCCTCTTGTAAGAATTTGATTTTTACACATCTCAACTCAGAAACCTCCCAGGATGTGAACAACCCAAACTGTGGAACATGAAATACTCTATCACACAAAACCAGATGCAATGTGGTTCACATTCTCAGTTTTCAGAGCTGGATGAGAAACTGAGCTAAAATAATCTCCTAAACCTCAACTTCTATTATAAGAAACTGGTCACTTCCAATTGCCAGATTTAGGACCCAAAGAAATGAGAATGTGTCCTGCTTTTTTTGTTTCCTGTATTTCTGATTAAAACCTTATAGGTAAAGGAGTGAAAAATTACATTTTCCAAAACTCCCGTGCCACAAAAATATCATTGGGAATAAGGATTAAAACCATATTTTAGTATATCTAACTGTTCTATCTTTATAGTAGTGATTGAAAAGGTAGCTTGTAATCAGTGACATTCAGCATGGCACAGGATTCTTTCTGGTAACCCAAGAAATAAAAGACTTCAGGAAACAAACCAGGAGGAGCTTCACTTGGGTACTTGGTCTGCTGCTGGAAAACCTCTGGCTCAAACCAGTCAGCCCTAGCCTGGAACAGTAATGAGCTGAAGCTGATTACAGTCTAGCAGGAATCTGAACCAGGACTGAGAATGACTCCCTTACATACTGATAATTTACCAAACATTTGGGCATGTTGGTGGTAAACTCCTTCTCACGGTATTTCTATCATCTGGAATGTCCCCAGGTGGGTCTACATAAGAGTCTGGGCATGAACAAGCTGTAAGTGAAAATAGAGTCCCTTCTTGAATATGAATTGTAAACAAAAGAATCAGTTGGAGGGGTCTGACCTCTACTCCTTGCTAACATTCCAACGTCTGGAGAAGGAATCATTTTTGGTCCAAGACATTTTCAAAACACTCAAGAAGGTCTGAGATATCAACCAGGCTTCAGACCTGATTTGGAGACCAGAGGCCCCCCTACTGACTTTGTGGATTTGGATCAGGGCCACAGAGAAACAGCAATTCTCCCAGCTTGCATTAGGAGACAATTGCCATTTGTAGGCAACGTGTGAATATTCAGGAGACTTTATTACACTGAATCCAGTAAAGTTTTACTCCATAATAAGTTTATTGCAATGTTTGAAACTGAGCTGCAAAGTTTTAATAAAAAAAAAAAAAATTAAAAAAAAAAATCAGTAAATTCCATATGGCTCCCAGGTGTTCCACAACCTGGTCTCCAGTTTCCCTTTTACCCCTCAGCAGAAAAAGAAAAAAGGGATCTGGATTTATACATAGAGATACCCTTCACTCTGCCACCATCCTGATATTATTGTATCCAGCACTGCAGACAAAGGTTGGAGCTTCCTGCACAGTATGGGCCCAGGTCTGCTTTCCCATTATACAGCATTTCCAGATGTTTTCAGGAAATTTGCTCCAGGTAGGTGAAGAAAAGGAGTAAACTTCTTGGCTTTCCCATGTAGTAATATTTCCTCCCTTGTCCCAACATCCATGTGTAATTCATTCTCCATTCAACTTCAAGATGTCCACATTCCTAAACAGGCATGAAGTCACTCAGGATTTTTATTTTAGACCTTGTTAATTTATTTTTAAAGCATGTTTATGAGTTTTCTTTCATTCAGGTAATCTCACCACACAAAGAGTTCGGGTAAAATCAAAACTTAGAGGTACCATCTTAGAAGGGACTTACAATATTTTCCTATTGTTTATAATGTTGTAAAACGTTACAACAAACAATCTTAACACCTTTCTTAGTCAATTTACTAATTTTTCTTGACAGAAGAAAAACACAGTAAAATTTAAATTGATTTAGAGATATTTTTCACTTACAAATGGAAAAAGGACAGTGTCATATAATACCTTAGGAAAAAAAAAACAACTTTGCACTTTCTCAGTTTGGTTTTTGTCTTCTGGCATTTTTTTTGCTACAGGCTAAACCATTTTAAGCATGTTTAACAAAAAGGATCACTCGAAGCCATGGAAAAGGATCACCTAATCCTACCTGTGATTTCAAGATAAGGTAAACCTACTTCCCCATGTAGAGGTTACTGCTGTGAGATTTTTCAGCTCCCAAGTCTAATAGTTTTTCAGACATCCACAGACATTGCAGGAAAAGCCAAAGACAAAAAATGCAAAACTCACGGGTCAATGAAAAGAAAACACATTTTCCTACCGAAGACTACTCTGGGACAAGGGAAAAGAACCAGCTTAGCAAAAATTGTACAAGACTCAATTTTGTGGAATATCTTTGTTCCTCCTTAGTGTGAAAAACTCTGCAGGCCAGGAAAACATGACACTTACACCCAACAGTTATTGTTTGTTCTCTTCCTCCCTCTGCACATTCCCTGGGTTGTTCTGCATTTCCTCACTTTGCACACTTGAATTACCTTTCAATACAGGCCCTGTTCAGCCACTGAAACTAGTTAAATACATGTATAGGTGACAGTTGTCTAGGGGAGAAGTCCATTTCCTTCCTCTGGTCCTTCATGCTAGAGTTGATGCCACACAATTCCCTAAATATGGATGTTTGCCATGGCAACAACTGCAGCACAGTTTTGCAGAACTCACCCCTTAAGTGGCTTAATGGATATGGTATTTATTCCCTTTCTGAAGATTTAGCTCCAGTGACACATTAATACAAACATAAATGGAGCAAATATTTGTGTGCTTCTTGGGAATAACAAAGGCACGTTTATCTGATACACACAGAAAAGACATTTTTGAACCTCATTAATACATGAGTAGAAGTCAATGGAGGAAAATGGATCTTGTTAACTGGCTTCTTGGATACCAATAAGCATCTCATTTGCCTTAAACATATCAACCTAGCAACACTATTTATTCAATATAGAATAATCAGTGACATTAGAGAGCCCCAGCACTGCACACAGAGGAATGATTAATCTATTATTCATTCCACAATAAAGACTCTGAGGGATTTACCATATGAAAAGTGATATTCAGAAAAGGAGGTGGTATTTTTTTTTCCCCTGACCTGTATGGGAATTCCTGTCCTGTGGGATGAATTCCATTGAATAACATTGAGAGTTTTGGTTGTGGGTTTTGCCTTTTTTTTTTTTTTTTTTTTTTTTTTTTTTTTTTTTTTTTTTTTTTTTTTTTTTTTTTTTTTTTTTTTTTTTTAAGTACCTTCCTTCCTTCAAGGCAAGAGATATTTCAGAGGGCTACGAGACTAAGTATGTGGTATGAAGATACATGCAGGAACACAACTTTCTATAGACTGGGTCACTTTTATGTCTTCAGAAGAGATGGAATTTTCTTGATTTGAGAAGCAGAAGCACCTTTTTACCACCTGGTGTCTACCTTGCCAGGATGGTTAGTGTTGACATAAAGGTATCTGCACGTACAGATAATTGTGCATGTGCAGACTCCTCTGTACAGGGACAATTAAGAAAAATAACCAGAAACCTCACAAGAAAGATGTGTCCATAACTGTGAGCAGCCTGGTGTCCTTATCCAGGGGATAAACACAATTCTTACGTTGCACCACAGACCAAAAATCCTCTGAGGACATATTCCCTGAACTCTCCAGTATGACATTAATCCTCCAGCTCTTGAACCAGAGCACAGCCAACTACCTTCGTGAAGGCCACTAAACTACTAAACTGTGCACCTGCTTCACATAGTTTGGATGCAGCCATGAATTTTTTTCATCGGCAGTTCAATAATTATTAAGAATTATTCTGCCTACTCTGCAGTAACAGCAATGGCCTGAGTTACAGCACATCGAGCCCTATACATGAACAGATGCACAGCTGTGCATTTAATTGGTGTCAAGATGGCACCTGAAAAGCAGTTATTTGAACATAGATTTAAATAACAGGACAGGTGACTTGCAATAGCTACATATGCATTTGTGTGGACAGCTTGGGATTCTGCTATTTCAAAGACCAAAACTTTTTTAATTTCTTTCTTCCAGCAAGTTTCTTCCAGGAGCTAAGAGGCCATTACAATCAAGGAGAACTTTTGTATAAGTAAGCACTAAGTAAAAATTATAGAACTGGGATTTAGATCATGAAACTGTCTAAAAGGCAAGTTGTTATTTGATTTTGAAATGTAATTGAAAATAAGAATAATGAACATAACTCCAATTACTCTGGAATGGCCTTCTGCTCCTTGCAGGGTATGCAGTGATTAACTAGCCTTTTATAGCACTTCATTTTTTTCCCCCTGTGATGGAAGATTTACCCAAGAATCCTTGGGTAAGAATAATTTGTTTTGGCAAAGATATTTGCAGTGGAGTGAAGGGAGGGTGCTAACCTCTATCTCAGTTAGCCCACTCAGCTGATCAACTTCTCTGTGGGCTGCCAGGGGAGTCCAAGGGAGAAACTTGTGGAGGAGGATTCTCCATGCCAGTTTGAACAGGCTAACGCAGCAAACAATGCAGATAACTGCAGCTTTTACCACTCTGCCAGCATAAAATTAACCTTAGGGCCTACATCACAAGTGTACTGGCCTCAGCATACCTGTGAACACCACTGAACTGAGTGTTTATGAAATGCAAGCTGCACTTCTAAGAACCTCTGATGAATACTCCCACTTCTCATTGTTGGACTCTGAATAAGCAGATTTGTTGGTACATTTCCTTCCACTAATAATTTTGGAGAGTCCTACTGACATCCATGAGTTATCTGTTATCTTAGAATATACTAGACTAAAAGCAAGGGTAGCTTCTCTCATCAGGAACTCTATTGCATCTTACCACTTGTTATACATTCTTACTGAACTCCAGAGATCTCAGAAAAAAACACTTTTTGATGACTAAAATAAGGGTGCTGGGGTTTTTTTGCCACAGTTTAGCTAAAGTTATGCAGAACTCTGAGATATGCAAGGCATAAAGAAAGGAAGAACAAGGCCTTTAATTGAATTCGAGATCCATTTCAATTGAATTGCTAAAGCCCTAAAACAGAAGAGCAGTTTTGCATTCTGCTAACATAATCCACCTCCATCCATGTTACTCCCCATGAGTCACACACACACATACCCTCAGTGCATAAGACGCAAGAAAACACCACATAGCAAGTAGCTGAATCAGCCTCTCCTTTTAGGCCTTATATTTGCCCATGAAAATAGTGAATATTGAGATAGGACTATTCCAGCTATAATCTACAAGTCTTTGTTAGTCACAAGAAAGGGAATGTCTTCACTTGGAAATTCCGGTTTTTGTGCCAACAGCTGCACTGGTTCCTCTGCTGCTGTCAATAACTGCATTTACTTTAGACCTTTCTAGCACAGCACTTCAGAAACTGTTTGCCACTTCTCAGCCCACAGCAGAGTAATTCAATCTGCAGTGCTCTGGTTCATGTAGGAGACAACATTTTTGTGTTACTGTCCCCTGAAATAGTTTGTAGCACGGGCAAGTGAAATGACAGGGGCAATTAAGAAGCAGAAGCACATACCCTATGTCCAGAGATTCAGGTCCTCAAAGCTTTAAGCTACAGATTCTATACAGCAAGGTAGAGAGGTAGTGCTGGAACGTGACCCACAGGAACACTTCCCTGCTGGATGGTTGATGGCAAGAGCGCCGGGATGTGTCTTTTCCTGCTCTCACAGCCTTTACAGTAGGACAGTCCACCAGTGCTCCTTATCTCACTGCCATCCTCTGTCCCATTACCCTGCACGTGAAGACAGCTCTCTTCCCCTCCACTGTTTCTCCTCCTCCTCCCACCTGCTCAGTTCTCTAATCCTGTGTCCATCTCCCTCCCCTGTGGTGACCGTACTCCCATTCCCTCTGTCCTACCTGAGGCACCTCACGCAGCAAATCCCTTTCTTTTCTCCAAGCCAACCTCCATGGCCCAAAACAGCACCCACAGGCTCTTCTCTCGGGGGGGGGAGGGGGTGAGTGAAACAGGGGGGAAATATATACCCTTGCACTGGTCAGTGATGGCACAGTGATGGCTCTGGAGCCCTCCCACTGGTTGAGCACTCAGTGCTGGCAGCTGGCAGCACTTACCTCAGGGTGTGGATAGCAGGGGCCAGGTGAACTCCTCAGCCCACTCAGAGCTGTGCAAATGAGTTTCTAGATCATTCACCTCATTCCTGCACAATCAGCAAATTGTCCATGCTCCTTCCCCAGCCCCCAGGGGAGAGGGGGAATCTCTTCTGTACTACCCCCATAGCCGGGGGTGACAGGAGACAAGTCCCTCAGAGAAGCCACCGCTGCCGTGGCAGCTGCTGTGGCAATGGGGAGAACCTGGGAGTCGTGGGGGGTCCCCACGAGCGAGATGGGGCCTGTATGTCATTGTTCCCATGCAGGAGAGATCAATAGAGATGTAATTACCACCGCTGCTATTTGGCATAGCTAAAAAGGGTAGCGCAGCTTTGTGCCGGCTCCCCCATTGAGGATGCAGCTCTGCAAAACTACTCCTCTTATCCTCCTTTACATATTTATTACAACTCTTTAGACTGATCCATGCAAACTAAAGGAAAGCAACCAATGGAAAGAGGCTGGCTTGTGCCAGCAATCCCCAGACTGTCAAGCGATCACTGAAGATTGGACAGGTCCTGATGAAATAAATGTTGGCTGCTGACTCTTCCAATTTTGCAACACTCCTCTGTGTCACTGGAGCAGCCTTGTCCAAGATTGAGATATTTGCAAACTGTCATCTTTCATAAATATCTGCCTTGAGTGACACTTTGCCCCCCTCCATTTCCCTTTGAAATGTACCTAGCTGGCACGGAGCCTGCGGGATTTCATTGCTTGTGATAGGTGATTAGCAAAGAGATGATTTCCTCCTCCCTCCCCCTCCTCCCCTCTGCCAAAGGGCTGAGTGACAGGTCCAAAAGGCGAAAGGCAGACTGGGGAAGCAAATCTGCCAGAGGCAGAAGTGATGACACTCCGAAAACACTTCATTCATCTTGCCAAATTACAGGCTGGGCTGGGGACTGATGGGGACTGGAGGAGGAGGAGGGGGGAAGGATAATCTCTTGTGTTTGCCTTGCACGCTCTCTGCTCAAAAAACATTGCAAAGCAGCTCCTGAAGCTTGAAGGATGCACCCCAAACCCCTCCAATTTCTGCTCTGTAATGCAAACAGGCGAGCTGCTACCTGGCTCGTGTTCGTGGCTTCGTGACGAGGCGCATTAACTGTCTTAGTCATGGATGTCAGATCCCTTCAGCTCGCACAGGCTTCCTGCCTAGACGTCAATAGTGGGGGCTGAGAGGGAATTTCAAAAAGTAAAATTAAGTAGTAAGTGTGCAGCCCTCCCAGGCAGTGGAGCTGGTGCCTCCTGCATGGCGTTCCTTCCCCTGATTTATCTGTAGGGAACTGCTCAGAGGGCAAGCCAGGGATTTGTGGCTGAGAGTTACCTGGGTGTGTTTTGGGAGGGCTCCAGCCTTTGGAGGGTAATTTGGGAATGAACACAGGTGTGAGCCAGTGATTATGCTTGCTCTCTGTGAGCTGTGATGTCTTCTGAACAAAACAGCACAAGCTAATTGTGTGCTTGGGTGAAGTTTTGCCCAAAAATTCTTTTTTTTTGGAAGAATACCTGTTTGGAATGCGAAATCCATTGGACTATTTTTTCTTTTTTTTTTTTTTTCTTTTCTTTTTTTTTCTCCTCAAAACATTATCTAAGGAATGGCATGGATGGGGCTTTTTAATTTAGGGATTTTTTTTTCAGTTTCTGGGTTTGAAGTGGACATCTGTCTCAAATGTAATTGGTTTTTTTTCATTTACATTTAATGGTTTAAACAAAAATGCTTCAGACTTGAGACTTGACAATTAACTACTTCAACTCAAAGTATTTCACCTGAATTCTCAACATGCCCCAAGTCTACTCTATTTACATTTTCAGACTTGACAATTCTTTTCATTAGTGAGTTTACTAACAATGGAAATGATCTATTTTCCCCCTGCCTTTGCCCATGGCCATTGTAAGCATTGATGGATCATTGAATATTAAATTCACTCTTACAAGAGAAGAGCAAGTCAGTTATTTCAGGTGGTGCAATTGAAAGACTCTGTCATCTTGAAGTACTTCTAGAGACACACAAACCACTCCTGAAGAAATGAGAGAGTATGCTTTTATTTCTAATAATAAATGAATTTTTAGTTACGTATTCAGGGGAACACACCAGATTCTGGTCTCTCCTACACTAGTCTAAGGCCTAGTGTGCACTCAAACACAGACTTAATGCTAATATAAAAACTTACATGAGTTTTGCTGTATGAGGGCTTAAATCTCAAATAGATGCTGATGTCACTTTTCATTTTTACTGGTGCAAATGAAGTCTTGGCTATTTTTTTGTAGCAGCATCAGGATATCCTGAAAATGGAGACTAAGGAATAATAAAGTGAATTACTAATGACAAAAGTAGACTCCTTATAGAGTACAGAGCTAAATGTCTACTCTAGAGAGGAGAAATATAATCTGAAATAATCTTAGCTATATAATCCTAATATAATCTTAGCTAATCATCCCAGAATCGAAAATCTCAGGAGGGTTGGAAATGATGAACTGCACTGTCTGTCCTGGAACTGTTTGATACAAGCATGTTTACTAGGAATTCATTTGCTAACAAACAGGATATTTTGTAGCCATGCAGACTTTAAACAATATTTATACTCTGCTAAATTCTATTCAGCAGAAATAATTCTGAAGAATATAAAATGATTCAAATAGTTGAATCCAAACATTTCCTTTATCTCTTGAACACTAAAGATGTGCACAACTGGGACTCAAAAACTGCATTTCCGAAATGCTGGTTGCCCCATTTCCAAGTACTCAATATTGTCAGCTGGAAAAGACATTTCTAGACAACAAAATGATTAGATTTTTTTCCTTACTATACAAGCTTTTGCTTCTATATTGGAACTGCTGGAAAATGACCATCATTTGTTGTTGGAACCAGGGAGCACCATCAAACATGAAAATAAAGCACAGGAAGGATGAAAGTCAGACAACACTTCCTGGTAGATTTCAGTACTAAAAGGTGTGCAAAAAAAAAAAAAATCTGATGCCATTTATTTTAAGAAGTTATGTTCTGTCATCACTCAGCAATTCATAACTTCAAACAGCTGACTGAACATCATGTACAGTGTGAGGTAGGTTGGCACAACAACGTAATATCCCTGCCCCCAACTTCAGGTTGAGAAACCTGTAAGAGAAATTAAAATGAGCTTCTCAAGGGCAAACATCGACTTTGTGACAGAACAGAGATTAAAACTTGGAGGCATTTTGTTTCCTTTCAACTGCCTCGCTACTTTATACGTTTGCACACACCCAGAGGTGCAATCACACACACACACGCTCAACCCAAAAAAACAACAGAGGGAGGGAGACTATGGACAGGGAAACCTGCACGTCAGCACATGGACAAATAACCCAGTTCTGCATCTAAAGAGGAGTTCAGGTGAAGCCGAAGCACCTCTGTCAGCAATTGCAATTAAAAGTAACAATCCTTCTCACCTGTCCCTGTAGCTTAATTATTTCCCCTGCAAAACTAGAATTAAAAAGGAGCAAAGGAATTCTTCATCCACAGTGATTAAGAGTGTTGGGAGCTTTCTCTTGGGAGTAGGAGCTGTGATGTACAGCTCTGAAAGCAGTTCAGGTGACTGGTGCCTGCCAGGAGAAGAGCAGTTAAAGTTGTCGCTCTCACCTTGGAGGTGTCTCCCTGAAACTGTGGATGATCTGTGGAGAAGAACAGGATTCATGCACAGGTTTAAGATTTCCCAGTGCTCACCTCTAAGGGTCTCAGTCATATTGTGACTTCAGATGGCTCTGCATAAAGGCAGTGAGGCGTCTAAAGATTTTAGTGGATGTAACCATCTAATTTCTGGAGATATAGGAGAAAGTTGGGAGAAAGTGATAAATGTTACGTATGTGAGCATAGGACATGGTGTAACCCATCTGGCCACCTACAAACACATGTGTTGTACTCGTGACAAGTTAATTGTGCATTAATCAGGATATAATCTCATACTGCTAATGCAAGTCATGATGTAATTTTACCTTTACTACTTATACAACTATGGCCATTATTATCCTGTAATAAATCGTATCACTTCAGGCTGATGAATGGCACTAGTTAATGTCTCTCCACCTAATTTGTTATTTCACATGGTGATGTAGCATTGCTCTGACTTGGTTTTTACCAGGGGATGCTGCCTTACAGTTGTCTTTATGTCTTCACTGGAATTTTCAAGAACACTTGCAACAGAAGAAAAAAAGAGAAATTGGAGACGATTTACCAGAAGCAGTGGTTTGCTTTTGTTAGGATACTAATTCCTATCCAATGAGCCCAGCTTTGAGCACAAACAGGGATACTTCAAACAACAAAAATGAAAAGATGCTGACTTGGACTTTAACACACATTTGGTCACGTTTGGCCTTCCCTCGTATTTGGTGCAAGAATAAATAGTTGCACATACACCTCACCCCCACGAGATGTACATAGGCCCACTTGTTCAGTGGAAAACAATTTAGCTTTGGCTAAAAAAGACAACGTGTGTCAGAACTACAGGGTCACATTTTTCCTGGCTTTTGAAGCTCAGCTCTTTGCCTGTGCAGGTGTGTGTCTGACCCTCACACCTTAAAGCTTTTTAAAGTTCTGGATGGTGGGTTTTCTTAAAACACTTTTTTGTTTGTTTGTTTGTTTGTTTTGGTTTTTTTTGTTTTTGTTTTTGTTTTTGTTTTGTTTTGTTGATAAATAGGAAATTGCAAAGAGGGAACACAGATCTAGAATGAGTTATTTTTCCAGTGTTTTCCATTGAGCAGCAGCTGCTGTTACCAGGCTGTCATCTTTGTTGCTAGGGTGGGGGATTCTGTGTGCATGCCAGAGCAGGACTGGTTGGTTCAGTGAGTCCACCCTCCTGCCTTGGGAATGTCAGGGAACTCCTGGATGTTGGGCTGAGCAAACCCCTTTCCTCTGAGCTCAGTGGAAATTGGGCTGCAGGAGCAAAAATCCAATAATCAAGTCTGTGTAGTGCTAATCAGTGACTTCAGTGGAACTTCTTCCTCTAAACATCATGCAAGTGTTGAAAAGCTTTGTTGAACTATACAGAAAACAACAGAGTTGCTTTGTACAGAAAAGTGTTTACACTCCAAACACAGAAACAAGGGGCTAATTTTGTTCTAGTATTAAACTCAGTGGAGTAAGCATCTCCTTCCCAGTTTTTCCAGTCTACAAAGTAAGACTCCAATGAAGAGAGAGAGATACCTTTTTCCTTGGTTAGGGCACTGTGATCAGTGTATGGTTTCTGAGTGTACAATGAATGCAGTATGAAAGGTAAAATATTCACAATTCTTTATTAAACTGGTAAGAAAACCTTATCAGTTTACCAGTGAATCACAAATGGCAACAGGTCAGATCAAATTTCTTGTGTGGCATAAAGATCATAAATGCAGTTCCCAGGGCTACCTCAACTTTAATAAAATGAAGTCATCCATGTGTTCCTTTGTATTAATATTCCAGCTAGGTTTAAGCATATATGAGCCATGATTTTTCCTCAAGTGTTAAATCAAATTGAATCACAGGTTTTTATGAGTGATAAAATGATAATAGACCAGATCTGGTCAGCTAGGATAATAACTTGATTCAGTACTTTGGATGTAAGTGTTTAAGGTTTCCACAATAAAACTGTAATGTTATACCCTAAAGTGTGTTAATAACATTAAGTGATGTAACAGTGAAAGCGAACTGACAGAATGTAATACCCACAGGGCCGTCATAATAGAAATAATTTATAATGTAACAGCAATAAAATCTTTAATGTTATCTCAATCCAGTCCTGTCCCCATGTCTGGGGTTTCAGATTACACATGATTTTTTTTCTATGCATTTAAGTGTTAACTTAAAATAATTAAGAAAATGCTTTTCAAAGTGGAAGAGCCTTTCAAAGTTGCTGACCTGATAATAATATTATTAACTCTTTCCTTCCTACCAAATTCCCCTGTGGCTGATAGCTGATATAAAAGGAGGTACATCTTTTTTTTGCTTCCTTTTTTTTTTTTTTCT
Source organism: Empidonax traillii (assembly GCF_003031625.1). NCBI lineage: Eukaryota > Metazoa > Chordata > Aves > Passeriformes > Tyrannidae > Empidonax > Empidonax traillii. The sequence continues at coordinate 1,896,105 of NW_020955229.1, read as the reverse complement.
TTTAAAAGTAATTTAGAGCAATCAAAGAATATGTAGGACTACCATACTACAAGAAAAAAGTATCCCATTTGCACACCTAAACCCAAATTACCTTGTAAAAGAATTCCAAAAAAGACCCAGTAAAAGTCATCACCCTATAAAGACATAAAATGCATGTATGAGGTTACCTGCAAGAGAAAGAGGAAGGCAGTGGGGTGTCTTCCATCCTCATCATGGCAATCCAAAACTGGGCATGGAAGAGCCTGCTTGGATATTAGCAAATGTCCTTACTGGCAAAGTCCTGGGATAAATTCCCTGGAGGGCCCATGGGGTCTTCTACACTTAGATCTTTAAGAAAAGAAATGATCAAACACCTCTAACGTATGGACATAAGGCATTTTATCTAACCTATTTACAGAGAGGTAGATCAGAGAATCTCATGTATATGACATAAAATCATTCCCTCTATCTCACGCAGCATAAATAAATTCTTTCTTGGAATCTCAGTGCAAACTGATGTTTAGCATCTCTTAAGACAGTGGTGTTTAGGAGATAAAGAGATTTTTTTGCTCATTATTCTCGTCAAGGCATTCGAAAAGAACTAACTGGACAGACTTGTGCACAGATGTGTGGGGAAAGAAACCATTTAGAAGTAAAGTGAAGCCAATCTTTACTACTTAAACCAAGATTTATTTGTTTCAAGGTAAGGCATAGTTTTATTCCTTCTTTCTGACCAAACTGCCTGCTAAGAATATTGACTGTTTCAGGCAGAAATACTGAGGGCTTTCTGTAATGTATGCCATGCCTCAGAGGAGCCAAACCAGAATAAATTCAGCATCTGAATTCTCTTGCAAACCCATCCAACCCAGGACTAATAACCTGTGTCTTTAGAAAATACTCCAGCATCAGACATACAAGATAGTTATTGTGCAATTAAGAACAATCCTCTGACTCTCAGGTTCTCTCTGGTCTCACCAGGGAATGCTGAAAAAAATAACTGGAACTGAACAAAGAAGCAGCTTATCATCTTGAAATATGCCGGGTTAATCGTCCCTTTAAAAGCAAATGTATTAGGAAAACATTAGATCCTTAGCCCTCTGTGACATAATTACACAGGCTTCTGATTAAACAGAGGCACTCATTAAGTAAAACATTTTATTTTAGTTTCTTGTTAGTTGTTGGTATTATTGGGCTTCCTGCCCAATTCCAGCCAGGCTACCATATGAACAGTGAAAACAGCCAACATTGTTAATACAATCACAACAACAACACTTGGCACTTCCATCATTCCCCTGATCTCAGCATCTTAAAGCAATTCACAGATATTACTTTGGGTTGCACCACGTGACAAAATGGTTGAGCAGGTAAGATTGATCACACTTATTTTACAGATGGATAAAGCTGGGCAGAAGGGATTCAGCTGGCTTTCCCTGGCTGCGAGAAAGTTAGTGGTAAGATCCAGAAGTCCTGATGAGAAACCACTTGGAATTACTGTTTTCATGATGACTGAACTTTTTTCCTCCCTCCTGAATTTCTGTTGTCCTTTATTGTACCAGAAGAGGGCTTGTGCTGTGAAAAATCAAGCAGGGATGCAAATCATACTGAAAAGGCAATTTTAAGCTTATTATTTGTAGTTTAAGAAAGTCTGGTACAATTTCTTTCCAAACTGATTTTTGGTGGTTTATATAAAGCAGAAAGGATCTAGTTTTGGCCAGCTAAGACATAAAGTTTGCACTGGGGGATAAAGGTCTAAGCAGTAGAGGGGGAAGGATGTTTTAGCTTCTATTTCACCAAATCTGGCTCTTCAAACACATGCAGAGAGGTTTCTTTGCAGAGCTTCAGGTGATGGGAGTGTGATAAGAGCATGTTTTCCCGGGATATAGGGGTACATTTATGAATGTGCAACCTCTGAGTTGCCATTAGCACTGAGGCTCAAAAGTCCTCCCATCGTCCTGATCCATCTTTAGGAAAGATACCCTTCCCCCCATGGCTGTGTGAAGGGGGCTCTGGCAGACCAGAATCCACACATGGATTTATGTGGCCAAACTTCAAAAAAATAAGGTTCCCATCTGCAGATGTATGGACATGCCTTCAGCCTGAGAAAGGGCAAAACAGCTTTTGTCCTGCATCTAAAAACACCTCATACGTTGAAAGCTGAGCAGAGCTTACATTTGCCACTCGTGGTATTGCTTCAGGAGAAAAGTTTTGCAGAATATAGAGTTTCCCTTCACAGGGGGAGGGTTTCATTCCCAAGCTTAATAAATATTTCTCAGTGGTGCGCTGGATAGTGAGGAGATCACTGGTGATTTGCCAGATTTTTTCTTTTACCTAAAAGAGAGAACTTTGGTATCTAGGAGCATGAAGTGTTAAACTCATCTTAGGCACTGAGGTTTAGAAACAAAATCTCACACAGTGCATATAAATATCATCTGTATCCAGACTCCATCGATGTGGATTGTAATTGGCACTGCTGTGAATTATCTGTTAGTGACACACACCAACACCCCCTGATTTGTAAGCTCAGGTGCCCCTTCCTGGCTACAAAAATAAAAACATAGGTCCTACATGTAAATTTAATGGAGTCAGCACTGGAACAAGCTTTTAGATCTGGATGTATGTATTACAAGAGTAACAGAGGTGGAAACCTGCTTGTCACTTATTCAGCTGGATATGAATGGCTTCAAAAGAAACTCAGGAGTAAAAGATTAAAGGGAAGATGACCATGAACTCTCCTTTCCCGCAAGAAGTTCAAAGCTTCCTGATTTAGGTTCTTATCGCACTATAAAGAGGGAAGCAAGGAAGATAAAAATTTAAAAATAAATGATCTTTAAGAAATTATCCTCATCTGAGTGTCCTCCAATATGTCTGGTCCTCTAAGTGTTAAGTGAATTGTAACTAGATCCTAGGGAGACAGTTGCAACCTGGTTATCAGTGGCAGTAAATGGAAGATAATAGCCCCACTAGAGAGTTATGAAATGGCTTGTCTTTGAGCTGCCAAAGTGTTTAGGCTCTCTTTTATTATATTCACAGCAGTAATCCGATATGTCCTGACTTCTGTCATCTGTATGTAATGCTTATCAACTCTCTGCCAGTGATTCACCCCCTTGTCAGGGACAATTATTCCTCAAAGTGCTGAGGTTAGGGCTGAAGCAATATTATGACTGGAAAGAAAATATGAAAGGTGCAGCACATCATAGCAAGCAATCTTGAAGCTGACGTCAAAGTGGAGGAGAACATTGCTGATAAAAAAATAAGGCATAACAGGAGTGTTGCTGCCATAGCAGTCCTGAGCGTTGCTGGGGTCATACATACCTGTGATGATGGTGATGGAAGATTTTCCCATTATTTCATTGGAGCTACGTTTTCATGCTTCCCTGGCTAGGTGTCTCTCCCCATTTCCATGGTGAGTCCCCATTTAAAGCCATTTAAAATTAAACAGGCAGAGTGTGTTCAGTCCCTCTAAATTTGCAGACAGAAGTTCAGGCTGGGAAATTGATTTTCCTCCAGAGGCTCATAAAATCAAAAGCATAATTTAAGTGACAGAGGGCCCAACTTGCAGTTTTCAAGTTGCCTGAAATTACACTAACACCTGTGGTAAAGTTCTGATCCAAGCATGTTCAGACCAACCTGTTTCCTCACTCTCTTAGATGCCTCAGGCAAGTTTTGTCATGGGTTGTCCTTGTATTGCCCATGGATTCATTATTCTGTGAGAGTGAAATAGATAATCTTGAGAGAGCAAGAAGGCACTGGGATGCTGAAGTCAGTGTCCTGGCACTGTGAAAGCAGTGCTGGACAGCAGAAGGCAACCTGTGAACCAGGGCAGGGCCTTGGGGCACCAGAAGCTCAAGGCCACTGGGAGAGGGAGAATGGCTGTGGTATTTCTTTGTCTCCTCTCCGAGCAAAGGGAAACGGTGGCTTTGGAAGCTTTGTCAAGGGCCATGAGGAAAAGCAGCTGGTCAGTGAACACAATGGTGGAGACAGAGAGGCCAAAGAGGGGTGCCAGATGGTCCCAGGGGCCGTCCAGCTGACCAGCAGCAGCACCTATGCCCTGCATGCACACGTGGCATCAATCCAGCACGGGCTCTTAGGTGTCGGTCAGCACATAATTCACTTGACCGAGGGTTTCAGCCTAGAGAGGAGCAGAAGCGGAGACAAACAATGCCTCTGTGCGGTATTTTGATAGTTCTTGGGCTCTAAAAGTACAGTGCAAACTCTGTACTCCAGTACATTTTGTGAACAAGTGGTTGTGCAATTCCATTTCCCAGCTTAGAGGGTCACATGGGTCCAATTATGAGGTCGGGGAGGGTCCAGTGAGAAGGCAAGACAAGTGGGGTAGGAGTACAGACGGAGGGAGGAAGCAGTCAGGGTTGAAAAAAAAAAATCATGTTACAAATCATCTGGCTAACCTGAAAGTGGAGTCATTTCTCTGGGCGCAGAGTTGAGTCCAAGCCACGTCTTTTGTAACGTTTGGTGCTGTCACTGGTGCTGCAATGTTTGGTGCTTCCTGTCCATGGTGGAAGGGCACCAACAGGAGCCTACACGGGTCTCAAGGGTCATGAGCAGCAGGGTCAGCTGTGCTTCCATAGGGAGGGAAACAGAGCCTCCAGAGGTGATGGGGAGAGAGAATGAATCACTGTGCCTTGTCTAATATATTGCAGTAATGTAATATAACAGCAATAACCCCCAGAGTACCATCTGGTGAACTTGTGACTAAACACAGCTTGTTTTGCTCAAGGCACACAAGCAACGGACAAGTATATATTTTATTCCTTTGCTTCACCCTGCCCAAGCACAAGTGGCAGCAAAACTATTTCTGGGAATTTTAGACCATCTCCAAATCAGAGCTGCAAGCAGTTATTTCTCCCCCATGAAGCGCACAGGCAGCTCGCTCTGCGGGAGGGTGCTCAGAGGTGTAAACTCCTGAGTCTCAGTTATGGCCACCAAAGTAGACAGAGACCTGATCTCAGCTATTCACTACCTGTTTCTGACACTGCAAAATTCCCTGTTAAAGTCCTGCGTGTAGGTGGATGTTTCAGGTGATATTTTCCAGGGATGCAGGAGGCCGGACTCACCTATGAAGTATATTGGTGATTCGTTGCTCTGACCTTGGTCAGAGTTAATCCTGCAGGAATGAAAAGGTTCAGATTTCAGTACTCACTGGAAGAAAAGAGAAGGGAGGGAGGAGTAGCCCCCTCCTAACATAAAGACGTGACCAGTGGCTCTGCCATCAGTTACAGCATTGCTTGCATTTGGCATTATATTATGAAAATATCTATTCAGAGTGGAAAATAAGATCAAAGACGACATTTCCGTAGCGGTGACTTTAGCTCCACTTCACTCTGCTCCCTCTCCTCCTCCCGTCCTTTGCATTTCAAGGCTGTTGCTCTATTCATCCACTCTATGCCACCCCAGGTTTATAACACCACATCATCAGCAGCACTAATAACCCGTGATTCTTTTCCCCTATTGTGTTTGTCAGAGTCAGTAATCTGGGCACTACAGTAGCAGAGCACTGAAAAGCTACAGTGCGTTCCTATAGCAACCAACTAATCCGCAGGTGGAAGGTGATTGGGCACCTTTTGCACCGGAACAATAATTTGAAAGATCTTTTTCAGTGTGCTGTTCTGCAGCATGAGTTCATTGTATTGCAACCCACCACGAATCATTATAAGCTGTCATGAAAATGCAGCCACGGCTGCACAAATCACAGCAAGGAGAGACACGTCTTCCAGCAACAAGCCCTTGAAATATTTCACGGCAGGTTAAGAGGCCAAATTGCGTAGAGCGAGATGTATTGTATGGGATAAAACAAAGGGCTTGTATAATAAGCTGATGCTGACAGTCTCCGAGTCAGGGAATCCCAGTGAAGTGGAAGGCTGTGCATGAATATGAGTTTTCCTGAGCTGTGGAAGGAAAACAGCCATAATAAAAGAAAGCTCCCAGCAGAGCTCCCACATTCAACTCTTCCAAAACCAATTACTCCCACCTGGCTATTCCCATTTCTCCTAAAACATCTCCCGTTACAGAAGAGAATTTAATATTCTCTAATTGAAACCTCTAATTTAAGGCATTTGCTTGCTGTCCTCAAAGTCTGAAATCCTGGCCTGGACTTTCACAGGGTGATTAGATATTGTAGAAGTCTCAAATTTTTAGGTACTCAAAAACTAAGAAACCTTCAAGAAAACACAACACCTCTCAAGTCAGGCTTATTTATCTTTCTCACAATAAGTAGTCTGAACTTGAGGTAAGGATTGATCTTCCCTACCCGTGGCAGAGGTTTTGGAATGAGGTGATCTTTAAGTTCACTTCCAACCCGAAGCATTCTAGGTTTCTTTCCAAGTAACCTATCTCAATCAATGGAGAAATTGCAGCATAGGCAGTGAGGGAACAAACATCTTCATATCAACCTAAAGCATGGAGCCCTGTCATTTGCAGTCTACATCTAATTTCTACTCATTTTTCTTTGAAAACACTGGACTAGAAATGGTAGATATAAATAGAAGCCTCTTAAAGCTCAGTTGTACAAGCAGATGCATTTCCCACACAGCCACTGCTGCAGAAAGCGAGAGCAGATAGTGTAAAGGATGCAACAGGCACTGTCACAGGAAGGCAAAAAAGGAAACCTGTTAAAAACTTCAACAAAAAGAGAGAAATAGCACAAGTGCTTCTTTACCTCAGTTTAATCACATTGCAGAAAGTGCCTGGACTTAATAAAAATGTCAAAAACTCCTATTGCATAAATCAGCTCTTTCAGGATTTGCTGGAGTGATGGAGGAGAAACCTCAAAAATAGAGGGCAAACAGAAGTTTAGTTACCAGGTTATGACTTCTAGGGTTGCAGCTTCAACAGCTTCCCTTCATTTACTGGCCAAAGATTCCAACCTGGGATGCTTCCATCTAAAGCAAATTTCCCATGAGATAATGAAGTCAGTGTCTCATTTACAGATGAAGAGTTTTATAAAGCAAGTGTCCACCCAAAGCTGAATCAGCAAATAAACAAAACAGAACAGATACTGCTTTAATGACCTGGTTTTTTACTCATCCCAAAGTAGGATGAGTAAAACAGACAAGGTAGGTTCACATACTCAAACCAAATTGACAGAAGAAAAGCTTGAACAAGGTCTAGGATGTCTCCCAGGGATATTATTAGATTATTGAATATTCTACAGCAAATATCAGTGTCTTTTCTTTCTTCCCCCTCCTTCTTTTCACCCATAATACAATTCAGGAAATTTTCCCAAAGAAAGTTTCACTGAAACAGGCAAGTGTCTCTGAAAATGTCTTAATAAGAAATTTCCAGCAAAACATTAAAAAATTCTTGACCATCTTTAATTGTGAAATGTATTGATTGTTTCTCTCAAGTAATTCATGTCTTAAAATGACATATTTATGTTCCTTTCAGAGGACTTGGATAGATAGCATTGTTTTTCTTTCCAAAGCACATCAAAGAGCCCAAATTTTGGCAGGCTTTCTGTTTTCTTAAAAAAAAAAAAAAAAGGGGGGGGGAAAGAAAGAAAAACATCAGCAAAACAAAGCTGAGAATAACTGCTCTTTTCTAAAGAGTTGTGGGCTTCTTCACTTCTAGATTCATGTCATGGTGCTCACTTCAGGGAGCTGCTGAGACAGAGAGCCTGGAGGTGGGGAGGCTGAGGGGAGTGGGAAGATCAGAGAACTGGCACGGGATAGAGAGCCTTTTGCCTCTTGATGTTCAGGCTGAATCTAGACAAAGTCAGGCATAAACCAGTGTCATCATGATTTTTAAACACTTCAACGGGCTGTGCAAGCTCAGACTGTAGCCTCTAACACAGTGGATGCATTTCCACACATCTGCAGCTGGGACTTCATTGACAGCTCTGGTGATAACTGGTCTCCTCTTTTTAGTGTCTCCATTTTGTAACTGAATAAAATCCAGAAAACGGTTTGATTTGGGTTAATCATGGCTTTTTCCTTTCGAGACAGGTAGGTACCTGATGTGCATGCCTTTTTTTTTTTTCTTGAAAAAAAAAGGTATCCTGACTAACTTCCCCTTCTGCTCAAATATTCAGAGGAAGTAGGTTGCTATTGCTGCAGAAAGATCTTCAGTTTTGAGTATGTTATTGCCCCTACACCCTTCTTTTTTTTTTTTTTAAGTTTAATTTCTCAGCCAGTAATTATAATTTACTTATCACAGAACTGCACTCCTGTGACAGGATCTGATGTCTCTCCTGAATGATATTTGTAAAATACCATGCACTATTGCCCAATGTTAAATATAAAGGAATAACATCAAAACAATGCAAAACAAATGCCACCAACTCTTACTCTGTGAAGGAACCTTTATCTTGATTTACTGTACCACCAGGCTTGTTTACTGGTGTTATAATCAGATTATTTTAAGACTTAAAATTCTCCTGGAAGAGTTTCCACAGCTTCCCAAGCAGAGTTGCTTTGCTCTATACTGAGAATAAGTTATGAGGAAAGACTAGGAAAAGAAGTTTTACTGGAGATAGTCTGAGGGAAAGGCCAGGAGTGCCTGCTCTATCACCCAAACTGTTGTGCCACACCAAGCTGAAACGTGCAAACCTTTTCCATCGTGGCCTGTCCTGGGGTAAAACTACTTTTGATTTTAATGGGACTTTTAATGAACTGTTATCATCCAACAGCCCATACACAGTCCTGCAGGGCCTGGCAGGGTATGGCATTTCTGCAGAAGGATAGAAAATCCATAGATTGTGGTATGGAGCTGCAGTCTGGCACAGTTCACCCTGAGCCCAGATCTCAGGCTTTGGGGAAGGGGCAGAAAGGTACAATGACAGGGCAGCTGGTAAGAAACCCCCTGGACTTCTCAACTCAGAGTGATAAACAAAACGAGCACCACTTGGCTAACTGTTAATGACTGGGGTAAAGAATAAAGAATATGTACTCTGGATAAAGATGACAGGGATCATTGCTGCAACAAATCAGACAATATGTGAAGTTAGACTGTGCCCTATTGCTTGGTACAATTATGTGACCTTGTAACAAAGCCTGGTGAAGATGGCAGCAATACTACACATAAAACAGAGCTGGTGGAAAGTTGCTATTCTTCAAACTCGCATCTAGACACCTTTCAAGTGATTTCAGAATTTAGGGTGAAAGTGGATCTTAGGCCTTTTTTTAAAAAGCCATTTCAAATCCTCATTCATATCATAAATGCTTTTTTCTCCTTTTTTCTGCAGGCCACTGAAATCTCTGGGGCCATGACATTGTCTGGCACTGAATGCAGCCCCTTTTTATCATTATAAAGAAATAATGAAAGCATATGGTGGAGAGGTGCTCATATTTCAGTGTTTGGTGCCTTCCTCCTTCTCCATAACCAAGCACTGAAGAATATATAGTACAATGAGAACATTAATTATTTCCAATACACTAACAGAAAATTCCTAATAATTCAAAGTCATCCCTGCTGCCTAGTGTGATTGTAAGTTCAAAGTAAAAGAAACCAAACATATCCCCACTTTTGTGCATTAAACATCAGCAAGTGACTGTATTTTATTACAGTACACAGCTGTTTTATCACATAAGTAAATAAATCACCATTGAACCAACTTTGGGAACGAAGATTTTGAATAATAACACAATTAAGTTTTCCCACAAAGTCCGAATAGCCCACTTGCTCATAGTTGCTACAAGCTGTGATTCCCACGTGAAAGATATCAACTTATTTCCTTTTCCTGTCAATCATCGGTACCAAGTGGGGCCCTGGTATGTCAGGTCACGACCTTTCACTCTGGGCATGAGCCTGAAAGCCACTAGTGAATCAACTAGTTTAATTATTTAGGCTGTTTTTAATAAATATAAAAATGTGGCCTTAAATATTTCACATGCTTGTTCAGTTTGGGCTTTCAAGTACCTCACATCAAGCCCACCAGCCTGAAAGTATGCTCTTATTGGTAGGAAATCAGTCAATTAATAACCAAACCCAGCTTTTGGAGTAAGGTTTATTTTGTTGATTTTGAGCTTCCTGGCTTGGGTATCACTTGCTTGTTGGTTTAGAGGACAGGCTTTTTGTTATCTTTTTTTAACATAAGATCAGACTGTTTTTAATCAACACCAGCAATGGCCTAGCTGCCTACCTCCCACAAAATGATCCTTTAGTACAGATGCCACCATAGGTTTCACAGTTTTCCATATATGGTCTATTTTCTGCATCCTCTTCACCTACAGGAAAAAAAGAGAAAAGCAAGCAGGAAGAAATCCAATACAGTAAAGTCCTTATAAAACAATTCTTTTAAAAATATTTTTTGAGTAATGTTGACAGCTTCACTGTTAAGTCCCTTAGCAGTGGACAATTCCATTTCAGGTCAAAGTGTGATGACAACCCACCTTTGCTAAACTTCCCAACAATTTTTTTCAGCTTGTAACTCCCATAATCTAAAAATCTAGGCCTGAACTCAGCAAAATACCAGATTCTGCCTGGTGTTTTACACCACTGCATCAGAAACCTGCAGTAACTACAACCACGTCAGTAGAAAACAAGGATGTTTGAACACAAGGCAGTGATTTGTATTCTATAAACATTTGTGCTTATTGCTCAACAAACCTTCCAGCTGGTAGACATGGGACAGAATTAAACCTGAGGAACTAACGGATGGTGTCTACTGAAAGAATAAGCCTCTAAACTTGGACTGCCAGAGTTAACTCTGCTTTTGAACATTCCTGAAACGGGCAGAACTTTCCCAGCATCTCTTCGATTTGTTCTGTTCCTCTTTCCCCTAGTGCTCTAAGACTTCTCAAGAAAGTGAGTGTGAAGGGCTGCCTCTATTTATAGATGATAAACTAACTCTTATCTTTCTCCCTCCTCTCCCCCCCTGCCATGGTCCTGCATCAAAGAGAGGGCTTGTGGAAAGGGAAGAGAGATGCTCTTACTCTGACTTTTTCTCATGGGCTGCTGGATCTGGAGGAAATATCAGCATTCCAAAATTTGCCTTTCTTTCAAACAGGAGTGATAATCTAAATGGTGGCATATGTCTCAAAAATTAGCTTGCCACAATGTAGAGATCATCACAGATACTTTCACTGAATTGTGCTTTGTTTGGGACAGTAGAAAACACTTCATCTTAATACTGTTTGAATTCCTCATTTTGCCCTAATGGCTTCGAGATGTGCACAACAGTATGTTAGAATTTACAATACAATCAAACAAAAGTCAAATGAAGCATTCCATCTTTACTGAAGAGCAGTGTCCTTGCCTGATAATGCTGCTTCTCAGCAATTTCAGCAAAACTGCTGTAGCCCTGAGAAATCTCTCCAATTCATCTAAGTCTGCGTTTGCTGATGAAAAGCCGCCTCCTAAGAAGTTTTCAATCCGCTTTGCTCAAGATGCATCAGGAGGAGCATATGTTTGTAACATGTGAGCAAACCCCCGAATCTCCTGGTGGAAGAGAGATCAAAACCAAAGCATCGATCCAAGGATCTACCACTTTGAAATCAGATATGGAGAAATGCTAAGGAGCAGCAGTGATTCTTAGGGGTTTCAAGTGCATTTAGAGTGCACGGTATCGCCTGGAACATGCTTCAGTTTGCACTTACCTTATTTAGCTTTTCAAAGGCTGACCTTCCATGCACTAAGTTCAGCGACATAGCAGTCAACCTATTAATGTCCAAGGAAGCCGTGGACCAAATCAGACAGTTTAAATAACTCAGCTGTGAACACAGAGCCCCATTATCATTTCTGTGAGGCTAATCTGAACAGCTGATTCATCTCGAGCAGTTTACTATGGACGGGAGGTCTTCACCGTGTCCATTTTAAGTTTTAAATCAGATGAGGGTGAGGAACTCTGCACTCAGACACTATGTTGGGAGGTGCCTTATAAAAGGACAGACAGGTAGAGAGGTTTGTATTAAAGGCCCTTATTTCCCATCATATTTTACTAGCTCTGTTCTGACATGATTACTGATTTCAGTGGAATAAGGGCATGTAATGAAGTAGAGTTAGGAAATTGTGCCTTTATTCCCTTACAACACACACCTCTCTGTTAAACATGTCTCAGCTTTACATGTATCTGATGGGTTTAGTCACAGAAGGGCTGTATTTACCACACATGCCTCTGTAGTGGTAGAAAACATACTTATTTTTTTCATCCTTCTCTGCTAAGGGTTCACACTTTTTCTTACATGAGCCTAAAGGCAGTTGAGCAGAAAAATGCATCCACATCTTCAGCAGTCTCTGACAAGATCATACCTTTTGCATGCTACCAAAATGTCAACTGGACATGGGAAACCCATGTAAGCTCTGAAATCAGGCTGGGAGATGCCAGAAACAATTGCATCTCACAGTTCTTTGGCTCTCTCTCATTATGACCATGCAAGGAAAAAGACATTATAAAATAGGAATGACATAATTACATTACTCCTTTTCCCTTGGACTATTATTTTGTCTAGTAGGCTGCTGCTTTTTAGACTTTATATGCCTACTCAGCAATTCCATAAATAAGATTTTCATTATCAACATTGAAATCCCCAAAAGTTTTCAGCTCATAATGAGGTTTTCACTGTTCTCAGGCAATGCTTGGAAAAGCCTTTTATATGATAAGATGAAGATGTGAGACAGACTGGGCAAGGTGTATGTGTTGCCAAAGGCATTACTTTCAAACAGTCCTCAGTTTCTTCACTCAAACAGGTGGTGATCAGGTTCTAGCAAAAACAGACTTCAAATTATTTCAGTCACTCAGTCACTGGAAAAAAAAAATAGAAAGAAAAGACAAAAAAGCTTCTTTACAGTCTCCAAAGAGGTCAACATAATATGTTAAGAAGAAAACTTCAAGTCTTTCATTGATAAATTATGGCTTCCTGTAGGATATTTCTAATAGTCACCCCCCTCCTCTCCCAAGTTAAAAAATCCTAATGCTTAGGAAGTGCGGAAAAAAATAAGATCTTTGAAATGACATAACGAATTAATACATACCACAAATGTTTCCCAACATACACATACACAAATCCAAGTATTGGTGAACATAAAGAGCTCCCAGAGTGCTGAGAAAAGAAGATAAAAGAAAGGCTCAAGCAAAACTGCAGTATCTGAACAGATTATCTGAGAGGAGAAAGCAAGTGTGGTTCAGATTTTATCACTGCCTCTTTACCACACAGTGACAGTGTTCTGGATTCATATACCAGCAGTGAAGTGTGGGACCAAATTTTGCAGTGAAAGACAGTCTATATTCGAGGAAGACAAAATATTTCAAATTTAAGCTGAACTTGCATGCTGAACAGCCTAATGAGCATTGGAAAGGTCACAAGAAATACAGGAACCTTATGTGACACTATTTTGTAGAAAGGTCAGACATTCTCCTTCAATTAAAATTAAGATGTATTTATACCATTCATACTTTGCATTAAAAAGCAGAGGCTTGGTTCCAGGAGCTGAGAAACTACAACGATCCCTTCTGTATCTGACTTATTTTGAGATGCCAAAATAATCTTGTGGAGTGGGAAGAGGTGAAGAGGACAAGCAGCCAGTGAAAGGTAAAGCTGTTCCATAGCTGCTCTAACTTTTACTAGAGAATGAATGTATAGAGGGCCCAGACCCAAAAAAGCAAATTTGTGCCCGTGAAGACTTAAAATAACCATATAGGGCAGTCTGATGCTGGCAGTAATGCTGTTTTTGAACGTCTAAAGTCACAGTGAGTTTTATGGCTAAATGCCACGACGCTCTTTGAAGATTTAAGAAGCGTTACATTTCATTTGAGATAACATGCTTTCGGAGTTGAATGGCAAGTTCCATAAATTCCTCTTGGATAAAATCTGAAGTAAACATCACAAAGTTTTGCATGGGTTTCTTGCAATTTGTTTTGGAGCTTTTGTGTCAAAGGGGACTGGAAAATGGCTGGCAATGTTTTATTTCACTTATTAAACATAGTTTTTGAGCGTGCAAGTCTAAGCAAGAAATGTTTAGAGAGCGCGACTGTGCTGCAGTTTTTTCTGGAACAAGTGGCAGTTTTAATTAAAACAATTATACAAGTCTTTGTTTTCCTCAACTTGTTTGATTTAGTTGGTTTCTTTAGCAACAAACAAAGCTTTCATGGCTTCTTCACATTTGCACAGAATATTAATGTTGCTGCCTTTGATTTCTTCTAAAGTCTTGTAGACTTAAGCAGTGTCTCAGCATTTAAGTCTCAAACACTGCTAAGATTCCATGAGCAGCAGAGATGAGAATGTGGGTATCCCTGCACGTGGGTCAGGGCAAGCCCAAGCACAAATGGCTTCATGTGATTCTATGTTTCCTATGTGATGCTCAGTAACCCAGCTGGGGCAAAATGGGAAGGGTAATCTTAGGTAGCAAAAGGCTACTTCTCCCTGGGAATTTCAAGTTTTGCAATCTCAGCAACCTTCAAAAGCTTCTGATCCACTTTATAGTTAGCTCAAATTTATGGAAAAAATAATCTTAGAGTGGTGCTTTGTTTTTTTTTTTTCTTTACAGTTTCTTATTTTCTTCCTTATTTTTTTCAAATATTTTTGATCAGCTCTACTACAGCACATCATGTTTTCCATTGACAAACGTAGGCTTCTGTTTAAAATATCAATTAATTTATCTTCAGAAATGTTGACACAAAAGATAAGAATCGGTATCAAAAAGAAGAGTTTTAATTTTGGTGCTTTTCAAAAGGAAAGGAAGCTTAAAAATGCATTTCTCTCTGAAAATTCAGGTTCAGATTTTGGCTTACATCCTAAATAAAAGTAACAGTTTCACATTTACTTTCACATCACTAATTCCGCACAGTTTATCCCAACAAAAAAAGTAAAATAAATGGCTGGGCATCGTGGCTAGGCCTCAGAGGTGACATTTGGGGTGGGGTGGGCAGCATGTGGTAGGCAGTGCTGGGAGCATACCAGTTTGACCAGCATGGAGGGTTCAAATACACCATGTGCCAGGGCAAGAGGCTCACAGATTAATCTCCTGCTGCCTAAAACATGCCTTCTCTTAAAATTCATCATTTAAAAGATCTATTTAGTTCATGCCTATTGCTGTTTTTAACATACAGCTAAAATTCCTTATTATTTTTTTTTTCAGCTGCTTATCCAGAAATCAGTACATTTTCCTTTCTTGAAGCTGTAGCTTAATAAAAGCCAAACCATTTCTTTCCAAAGAGTTACAGCTCCTCCCAGATGAGCACATCTAGGTCAGGTTTCAGCCTGGCATAAATATTTTATGTTTGAGAACGAAAGGTCTCCAGAAATTGGGGTTCGTATCGGAACGCCTGACGTAGCCTCGACCATACCAGCACATGCGGGTGCCTGCTTTAATAAAAAAGCCCTTAATCTCATTTGGCTCTACCTCACTGGCAGCTTGAAGTACTTGAATCAAACAGTACAGCTGTGAATTGTGACACTGGCTGGATGGAAGCCCAGAAAACTTTTCCCAGAGAAAACCCTTGAGGGAGGGAAAAAAAAAAAAAAAAAAAAAAAAAAAAAAAAAAAAAAAAAAAAAAAAAAAAAAAAAAAAAAAAAAAAAAAAAAAAAAAAAAAAAAAAAAAAAAAAAAAAAAAAAAAAAAAAAAAAAAAAAAAAAAAAAAAA
>NW_020955229.1:1870282-1880475 GCF_003031625.1 Empidonax traillii | reverse complement strand
CCAAATACAAAAACCCACAGGCAAACCTTGCCCCCCTCCAACCCGAACCTGAAACCGTCCAGAAAACCAAAAGATAAATGGAATTCTTCTTAAAAAGGTTATTTTGTAAGGTAAAAGGGCCAACCTGAGTAGCCCTGAGCAATGGCCCCAGTCCATATTTTCTGCACAGCAGCAAATAACCAAACTCCAGCAAAGGAACAAGAAAGCTGAATTACACCACTCTTTGAAAATCCATTTAAAAGAAAAGGGAGCTTTGATTTTTGTGAGGAAGAAGAAAAATATCCAACTGAGGAAATTAAAAGAGGGTTGGAAGCACAAGTGCCATAAACCAGACCTAGCACAAGTGCGCTTGCAGTATTTATAATCTTATTTTTGCTTCAATCCTGATGATGATACCTTCCCCTACAGCAAATAACTGAGCAATAAGGAAAAACAAAACAACATAGAAAGCACATCTGAATGGAAGGAAATGTTCTTTTTTAGAAGGCAGCAGCCGTACTCTGGAGTCATAAGGTCAAGAGGTGAATTTCTACTGAAGGAAAACATTAGAGCTGGATATTTCTCATCTGTCAGTCCCATTAAATACCATTTTTTAAGGACTCAGGACTGTGCATTGCGCCTTTCTTCAAGTTAGCAGGATAATAAAGATTCTGTTGCCTTTTGCAGATGTTTAAAGACATGATGTGAAAGACAAATTCTCCAGCTAAAACCCTCAAGAAATGTCACTTCTGTGTCTTACTGAAGGAGCTCCAGCACATTCTCTACATAAACATCTGCCGGAAACATTTTAAAAAGGAGGCTGTTTAAATAATGGCTTTTGTAGGCTCGGTTTGGTTGTTGGGTTTTTTTTTCCTTCTTTAAAGAAAAGAAAATGAATTTGTGGAAAGTTGCCACTTCCAAAGCAACTTTCCTTTGCAAACATGCTTCAGCTAGGATGATCTGAGGAAGCAGCTGTAAAATGAAGAAGAAATGTTGAAAACATTCCTTCAGAACATTCCATATCAATCACACCTCAGAGACAGTCATAAATCAGCACTTTCTTTGACTTCAGGAAGTTGTTGCTCTTCATTGTTATGCTAACTTGTTTGTGACAATTATAGCAAGGCTCTCTATACATAATAATTGGATTTTTCTATTACATTTAAAATACAAGGGGAAAAAGGGGAAAATAACAACCAACATCCTGTCACAAAGTGTTAAATTCGTGGCGTAAACTGAGGAAAGGAAAAAGAATGAAAAGAAACTCAGTTTATAGACTTCTTACTGTAATTTGACCCTTCATCTACGTGACTAATACACGTCGACCTCCACTCCTCCATCCTTAAATGTCTGCCAGAGTGCTGGGCTCTGCAGTAACTGTGACTGGGTACCAAAGTGGGTTTAGATTTTGGATGGATTGATCTTACTTTACGTTTGTTAGAAGAAAATCTACACTTCTGGACACAGTAGTTCTATTTCAAACCGACAGAAATCAGAAATACTTGGAAACCCGTCTTGGGAAGTCACCCCGTTGCCAAATCTAAGGGTGTTTCTTCTAACAAGGTCTATATATCCATGTTATAAATTGGGGCTGGTTGGTGGGGTGGTGTTTAATGCAGTCAATTAAAAGCTTCATTAAACCTAGGAGATTCCACATAAGAAAACTTCCTAGGATTTTGGGAATGATACTGTAGGTGTGCAAATGCCACTGGATGATTAATACTGTCATTCTAACATGTAATGATGTAGGGAGAGTTTTCACAAGAAATTTTATTATATAGAATATGGTTTTAAGATTAACATCAGATGTGTGACTGCTTCCTCGGGACAGAGATGGAGAATGATGAATTTACATCAATTTATCTGATAAGTAGTTCAGATCTCCCACCCCCTTAACTAGGAGAGAGTGCAGGGAAAGTGCTGCCAGGTACTGTGGGGAAACAGGAGAAGTAAAAAATAATCTGTTATAGCAAGAGCAAGTAGAGTGGTACAGTATACTTTATACTCAGGTCAAAATCAGGAGAACAAAACAAGTATTGTCTGGAGATCTCTTTAATGGCACAGCTCAAGCAAGTGATGAGGAAAGAAAAGAATCTTCCACTTTTGCAGGGCTTTTCCACCGCCAATGCCCATCCCTCAGCATTATCTTCATCTTTGGATTTACATACAGTACACAGAAAAATCATTTTCAGAAGGGCCTTGATAATTTGTCTGGTAAAGCTCTCAAATGTAAGTGTAGCTATTTTGGCAGAGATATCTCTGAGGGGAAAAGAGTTCCAAGAGGCCACATATTCATTGTTATCCTCTGGTTCTGGTTTTTCCTGGTGCTTGTCAGTGATGGCACCGTTACTCAACATCCTTATTTCTTGTGCTATGCAGAAAAGGTCCTTAAGTGTTAACCAACATACTCCTTCCTTTCTTCCTAAAAACCAAGAGAGGTGAAGACCTGATTTCCTTCTTGTTTAACATCTCTGATTGTCTCAAAGCTTACAGAGAGAGGAAAACTGCTTTTCAAGCTTAAATAAGGTAGGTGCAGAAAACCAGCAATATTTTCCAATTGTTTCTTATCTGCTGGTGATTTCTTTCACAAGTCACTAACAATTGTCTTTCTTGATGATTAGTTGCTATTGTATATCAGCTTGATTTTTGTATTCATGTGCTTTCACAAAAAAGGTTGAAAGTTCAGCCTTTCCCAGTTTTCCCATCATGTAATAAAGCATCTTCCGTGTGATCTTAGCTCCCAGAATCCCTCGTGGCTTTGACTTCACTGCTGGACACAGCCTTGTAAAATTTGAAGTTCACTGGGTTTGTGAAAAAAAAAAAATAAAAATACAGCTCTTCATTTGTGTGTCCCTTACAGATGCATGGCTAAGTCTGTGTGATGTGATATCCTCAGGCTAAAAGTGAGGCTAATTTCCTCTGTATGAGAATTATAAATATCTCATTTAACATTTCCTTTAATTAATCCATTTGCTTTTCTAGAAAATGTATTTTTATGTTCAGTGTTATGAAAAATGAAAATAACTATCTAGGTAAGCTTTTAGAACATATTCTAGGATTTAAATGGAGAGATGTCTAAATAATTCTATGTAGGGGTAACTTAAGCAATAAAGAATAGGGAAATTAATTCTTTCATCCTTTCCTATAAAGGAGCAAAGAAGGTCTTGGCTTCTTGCTAATTTTACTCAAATGGTGATTGCTGATATTTACTCTACACTTTCCCTTAAAAAGCCCCTCTAAACTGTACAAATCTCCCCGCACCACTCTTTATCACAGCTGATAGACGCCAGCTGTACTGTAAAACGAGAAGTTTCTGAACAGACAATGATTATCTGTCAGTGGATAATATCCTGTTCTGAATCACTAATGCCCCTCTGCAGGTTCAACGATGGGATATCAGAACAAGCTTAAGCATGAGCTTAAATATTTGCATGCAATGAAAGCTGTGTCAGAAAGATGTCTGTGTTAAAATATTTGTGATAATGATTTATTTCGAGGACTTTTCTGCATAGTTTAGGACCCAATCATTTTGTGGAACATTTTACCATTCTGTGGAAGATTTCTGAGTGCAAGCCAGGCAGGGAATATACCTTTTTACTAGCAGAGTGGGTGTGATCTGTACAGGTGTAGTTTTGATCTTTCCCACACTGACCTTCACATAACTTCATGCCTGACCTGAACGAAGCTCTGTCTCAGGGGTAAGAAACAACTTGCTCATGGAGAGGAAAATGATTATGCTGCTGAGTTATGTGATGCAGCCTTATGAAATGGAGTGTATTTTGGGTATGTGACTACAAAGCCTCATGCTTTGACAATTATGCAGCATATGTGAATGCCCATTTCATTGACAGAACCCGAGGGGGTGCTACAAAGCTTCCTCAACAAACACAGGTTACAGCCTATTCACAAAGGTGTGTGCGTTGGTTCTTTTGTTTCATTAACTGCCACACTCTAATTGTTAATTTGTGGCTTCAACACAAATCACAGCATTTTATCTCAGTAAGCAAAATTGGAATAGCTTTAGATTTGCACTTGATGCTGTGTGAAGATGCCAAATCCCAAGTGTCAAGGTTGGTTCTCATGTTTTTGATTTTCAGAGATCTCTTTTTAGTTGGGGAAAGAAATATCTCCAAATCGTTAGAGTTTGTAGGTTTATTTTACTATGAACAAATTAGTTTCTCTTTCACATTTCTGGGAGGTGAGGTTATTTACTTTTATAAAAAGAGGAGAGATGGGAACTTCAGCCTGCATAATTCCTCTGGATAAAGGATGTTGAATCTGTGTAGCAGCAGTTTCAGGTCCCAAACACTCTCCTGCACATGACATCTGACTAATACAAAGAATTCAAATGAAAGGACTGACACTTCTACAAGTAAGAGCTTTACTGTTCAAGGTAGAGGACCAGGATTGTAGCAAGAGCTGTCAAGGACTAAAAATCTTTTGGCCTTTGGGCTCTTCTTGCATTTCAGTCAATATGAAGTTTCCCTGGCACACACAGATATGATGGCTGCATTAGTTTTTTAATTGCCAGATGTTTCAAAAACTCTTTGAAGGAGTAGGCAGAGAAGGAAGATGATTGAATTTAAAAATGAGGAAAAAAAAGCCCTCAAACTTTCTCAGTGTATTGATATTCTTCAAGGCAACGAGGGTGAGATGAAGGAGAGGGATAGAAGAAAAGCCATTACTATGCTTAGTTCCAGAAATTCTTCAATTATTGCTAGAAAAGCCATCTAAAAAGCACTTGAAATTGGTGATGTGTGCTGTTTACACTCTTTTGGAGAGGAGAAAAAAAATCAGAACAAAACCCCAAACATCTTCTCTAAAGAAGGGAAAGGTTAGAAATTATTTGTGCTGCATTGATCAATTTACCCAAGTTGTCTTTCGATGGATTGTATTAATGGAACTTCATTTTCTTTTATTCAGCTGCTGGCCAATTTCTTCTTGACTCTTAAAAAGATCAATGAACACATCTCACTATCTTTGTACAAAATGAGCCTCTATTTTTTCCTCAAAGTTTAAGAGACTTTATTATTTTCATTTGTAATGGATTTTTCTGTCTCCTTTTTCTTTCAGCCCCTGTTGTGATTTCTCTGATGTCTATCTATTCTTTCTTTTTCATGGATTTTGTCTAAACCACTCAGGTTTGCCATTCTGTAGGGTACCTGCAGGTAGGAAGTTATGTCTTTAGGTCCAGTAATGTACAAACACTTAAGATGACACACAGCTCCTTCTTTAATGCCAGTGTGAACTGGAGGAACCATCACTAAAATGAGACTAGAATGAGAGTGTGCTGTTTGAGGAAATTCAACCAGCCATGTCAGTGAACTGAAATGTACTTGTAAACAGCCTCAGTAAAATCAATCAAGTATTACTCAACAGGAAAAAGGCTAACAAGTTATGGCCAGACAGAGTTGAATTTAACCAGCAAGTGCTCTTTGTTTTTTGGAGGGTTTTTTTTTCAGTTGATAGGTTGATTTTTTTTTTTGGGTGCTTTTTTCTTTTTTTGTTTTGTTGTGTTTCTTTGTGTTTCTGGTTTTTAGTTTTGATTTGGTTTTATTTTTTTCTTAGTTGTTAATTCTTGTTGTTTGTTTGGGGTTTTTTGGTGGTGGTTGTTGGTTTCTTGGATGCTTTTTTCTGCCTTTTTTTTTTTTCTGACTGTAACTACTTTTAACTCTACACTTTCATTCTGGAACATAAATGACTGCCCTTTAAATGCAACTTCTCTGGGATCTGCTCTTTGTTTATGAACATAAAACACATATCACTTAAACAGCAATGTATGTCAGATGTTAATTCCTTCTACAATAAAATCTTAAACTCTGCAGAGAAATTCCATAATGTGCTTAATTGTAACTTTGCCACAAATCTTGTCCTTTTCATAAAATGTTGACAAACGAAAAAAAGCATATTCTAAACATGGAAGCCAATCCCAATAACTTTACAACTCTATCAATAAGAAGAATTTTAATTCTGCCAGAACTTTGAACACTGAAAACTGTGGGTTTAGTTAGTATTTGTAAAAGCAACCTCCTTTCCCCACCAGTGCTTAGATAATTCCTGGGAAAGGAAGTTGTTAACATGAAATTGTTACAACTTACTCTGTTTTCTTTCAGAAAAGCTGAAATATTCCATCCTGATTTTTCTTTTAAAAGTAAAAAAAAAAAAAAAAAAGATTTGAAATGACCATTTGAAATGTATTGCTAATGTAAAGTCTTTGTAAAAACATTTCTAAATTTACTAATGTCATTGAGCTGAAACTGATCTGCTCCCATAAGACATTGTGATTTAGGCAAAATGGCATTCACTGAGTTAAAAAGCTTTCAGTGAACAGTATTTAGCCTATAGGAA
The DNA here is from genome assembly GCF_003031625.1 of Empidonax traillii. NCBI lineage: Eukaryota > Metazoa > Chordata > Aves > Passeriformes > Tyrannidae > Empidonax > Empidonax traillii. The sequence goes on along the minus strand of NW_020955229.1, from coordinate 1,874,148 downwards.
CACTGGAAGTTACCGTAATTCCCATTATAAGGATCAACATTTATGGGCCTTGCTGAAGATCCCTGGGATTGCTTCTCCTAAAGTAGAAATAGGACATGTTAAGAGGGCTCAGTGTTTTGGTCCTTCCAGACCCATATCTGAAGACTGGGGCTGGAACCAATGAGTTTTAAGGTCCCTTCCAGCCCAAACCATTCTATGGCTCTATGAATTCATGTTTACAGTTTATATCCACACAACACCTAGAGGATTTAGCAGCGTGCACAGGTTCAGTAAAGAAAAGGAGTAAAACAACATCTCATTCCAAAATCCCAGAATGCCTGAAGTATTTCAGAAATAGAAATACTTCAGAAAAAGAAAAGAAAAACCCTTTGGCGGTAGTGTCACTCTCCGTTTCCCCCATTCACAATCCTAGTCCTATCTGCAACTCCTGTCTCCCTTTGGCTGCTGAGCTGCTGTTAATAAGCATGTGCTGTACATTTGGCAGGATTTCCACCTTCCACTTGCCATTTATTCCTTTTAAAACCTCTGTTGTTATAGGTCTAGTGTAGCAAACTGCTGCTTTATGGGAATTTGCAGCCCACTTGACATATGGTACAGGATCACTGGCCAAAGTGGCAGCAGAGCACAAAGGATTTTACAACCCAACTTCATTATCTGTCTTGTTCCAGGACTTACTTTGGTCTGTGCCCAATAGAAGCCTAAACTTCTAATCATATGATAACAAGACTGGCTCCTCCACACATTTGTTGGACATCTCAATGGCTCCCACTCTTCTTGGAAGCAATAATGGACTGTGCTGGCATTCCCTTCCTATGATCTGCCATGGCTGAGGGGTGTCAGCCCCTGCTTTTTCTCTCTGCTGGTGGTCCTGTGACACTGAAACCATGTTGCTGTGTGTCTGCCCGTGCTCAACTTTCTGTATTTCTCAGAGTTGCGAGACTGATGGGTCAGGTCAGGGAAATCTCCCTTCCAAATGAGTCTATTGAGGCTCAGAGCGAGATGACTGGAAATGTGGGTTCATCTTAGCACTGGCACCACTGCTCTTCTTCAACCAGCAATTAGAGCAGTTTTATCAGGTGAGTATCAAATGTATAAAATTCATTCAGATGCAATTTTTAGGTTAAATATTCCAGCTTAGGTCTATTTTCACTGGAAAGACAGCAAGTTGAACTTTTCAACTACCCTTCTTATTTCCTTTCTGCTCAAATAAGAGTGAATATAATTATTATTTAAATTGCATAACTACACACTGTGCAAAAATCTCTTCACTAGGTTCTCTCTGGCTTTCTTGCCATGGGTATTGTTGACATTTGCATTTAGACACTGTGCTACGGGTGTTCTGTCCCTCACACTGATTGTCAGGAGAGCCACATGTCACTTCTGAATTAAAACATTCCAGTGGAGGCACTCACAGCACAAATCATTAGTTGCTCAATTTGATTCAAACCACAAACATCTATCACAAAACTTCTGTGTTTCAAAAGGGCAGCATGTCTGTCTCCCTTCCACCACGACCCCAGTGAAAGGTTGGCTTTCTGCAAAGTGTTTGAGGCCCTATTTCACTTCCCACTTACAGAATGAGTCCACCCAGAAAACTGTAAGAGCTGCGAGTATGATAATAAAGATGCGCATTGCTTTAAATTAAAAAAAAAAATTAAAAATAAAAAGAGGTTTCTCAATAAAAATACTGTGTGGTTAAGCAAAGTTAATAGCAGAGGCAGGCAATACAGCCAGGCTTTTTCCTGGCATCACGTATGTGTTGCATCCCAGGCTTCATCAATATCCACAGATTCTGGATTGTTGCTTCCGTGTACCCCAACTCCTTACAGCTTTTATTCTTTTGCTTTCATTTTCTTTCATTCTAGTTTCTCCTTATTGTTGTTGCTTCTTTGAAAAGATCAATGAACAGGTCTTACAGTCTTGGCGTAAAAAAAGCCACTATTTTCCTTTAAACTTTAAAAGAATTCATTATTATTATTATTTCTCATAAGAGGGATGTTTGTATCTTCCTTCTTGCCTGCAGCCCCCCTGCAGCTAAACTTTCTGATGGTGCTTTGTGTTTAAAAGAGAATTAACTGCAAAGAATGCACAATTTGACTTAAAACATATTGATATTGTAAAATGAAGAGCCATTTAATGAATTTTTTGTCCCCAGTGAAGAACCAGTGTAGGGAACAGTAGGGGCTGCAAACAAGACTGAAAATGGCACTTTAATAGCAGAACACATTTGTTTGAACAATGTTTCCCTTTTTAATGATTTTACAACATTTTCTCTCCTTTGTTCTCTTCATTAGCTGTCTGTGACCACAAACACATTCCAGTAAGAAAGGTAAAAAAATAAAACCATCCATCCAAATGCTTTTGACAACAGACAAAACACCTATTAGTACATAAAAGCACTCCCATTGGTTGGTGTCCTGTTTTGGACACATAAGAAAACCCATAAAAACAAAATCCTAAATGACCAAAACTCCCCAGTAAGCTCTTTGCCTTGAAAAATTTTGCTTCCTGCCCATGAGAAGAAAGTAGGGCCTGGAGGAGGGGAAGTTGTTGACAGAGAAGATGCCATTAATATTTCTGCAATTGCAAGAGCATTGATACAACTGTTATTATTATAACTGCACTTACAAGCACTGTTGAACGTTAGGGATTGAAATACTGGTAGCTGTGTTTGAGGCTTTATTTATTAATGCCTGTAAAATGCTTTGAGATCTTCAATTACAGGACTTTTACAGAGAAAACTTTTATATTGTCTTTAGCCATGCTGGCCTCAATCCTCAGCTGAAAGCTGAGAAATACAAGGGCCATACTGTCCTGTAATGTAAGTTAATGAAAAATAACCACAGACTTCTCTAACTTACAGTGTTGTGGCTACTTGCATCCACTGGCTAGAGTTCATTAGGGTACATTGTGTCAGGGTCAATCAGAGCACCTCTTTTCTTATCATATTGCTCCAAACCCATGATGCTTCCTGTCAAAACATGAATTTTCTGTCTTCCACCCCACTGGCTCAATTCACTGAAGGGTCTCGATTAGTACAACTCCAGAGCCTGCTCAAGTCCATGCCCTTGGGGTGCTCATAGGATATGTTGCTCTGTCCCTGTACCACCTGTGTTGTGAGGATGTTCCCAGGTTGTATCAGTACAACCTTTTATCACACCAGCCTTTCCAATCCATGCCCTCTAGTCCTGGGAATATGGCCTTGTGGTTGTGCCAACCTGGTTTGGTAGTGGCAGCTGCAAAAATAACTGCTTTTGTACCAGTTTTTACAAGTAATAGTACTTTTTAACAAGTTTTTTTTACAGATCTTACTCTGGATCTTTTCAAGATCTGTCCTCAGCTTGGCAAGTGGGTGTTCCTTCGTCCTGTTCCCATTCCATCAAGCTGGAGAGACCTGGAGGTGCCCACCCCATTAGCTGAAAGCTGTCCTGTCTCCACCACCTCAACCATTCTCTGTCCTCTGATCCAGTCAACATTTCTTTGGCAGCACAAACTTTCCTGGAATTTTCTCATTACTGTACATGGCAAAGCCAAAAGTCATTAATATGTGAGATATTCCACAGAGACTTTTTGGCAAACCCAAACATGGCACATATTTAATAGCAAACCATTTCCAAAGGAGTTGAACATTTTAAAAAGAATTATTTATACTGTCTTTTTTTTTTCTCCTCCCTACTTGCAAAGCCAAACTACCTTAATTTGCCAGAAGTTCATTTCTCCAGACACAGAGTAAGGGCAAGCATTTTAGAAACTTTACATAAATGTCTCCTCTGCTTAGTCATTTAATACATAACAATTTGAAGACTCAGTATCTCAGGACACACCAGAATGAAACAAAAGCTCTAAGTCTAGGAATATGGGACAGT
>NW_020955229.1:1866742-1869984 GCF_003031625.1 Empidonax traillii | reverse complement strand
AACTACCTTAATTTGCCAGAAGTTCATTTCTCCAGACACAGAGTAAGGGCAAGCATTTTAGAAACTTTACATAAATGTCTCCTCTGCTTAGTCATTTAATACATAACAATTTGAAGACTCAGTATCTCAGGACACACCAGAATGAAACAAAAGCTCTAAGTCTAGGAATATGGGACAGTTGTTTTGGTATGGATAGTGGGTAGCAGAAGACACTGCTTTTTTTTTTTGGCAGAAGGGGAGAGGCTCTTCCATTCTGTGTTTGTTGCTGCTCTCTGTAACCATAGCTGGGGTTTCTGCTGTAGTCATGGAAAGGCCATGAGAAAATCTATATTCAACATACACGCCTGAAGTGTCCTCCAGTTTGAAATGTCCTACTATTTCAGGGGAGATTTACTGACCTTAACAAGGGAACAGCAAGGAAGCCAAGCATCATTCTCCAAAAGGGGTAGGCATTTTCTCTGCTAGTCTAGTGATAATGGAAACCCATCCCTGCCTTGCCTGTGTCATCCTCCCCTGGCACATCAGACTGCAAATCTACATTAATTTGCAATTCCAGGTCTCATTTTTGGAGTATATAGGTATATATAGAGAGGGAGGGAGGGGAGAAATTTTTTCCTTGGTTTTTCTTTGTTTTTTTCTTTCTTTTTTTTTTTTTTTTTTTTTTTTTTTTTTTTTTTTTTTTTTTTTTTTTTTTTTTTTTTTTTTTTTAATTATATCCTAAGTTGTTGTGCTGGTTTTAATCTAGGCCTTCCCTGGTTACCAGTTTGTAACCAAGGAAGGGGCAGTGTTCCCAGTATTCCATACGATTTTTACGTAAATCGTGGTATAAATAAGAAGGGAAGAGCGGCCTTCGTGCCTTCTTCTCTTCCGCTGAAGTTCGGGAACAGTGGGTCCCCGCGTTGGTTTCGCTTATCTAAGGCTGAGGCCTGCAGCATCCACTGACCTGCCACGTGGAGGCTTGGGGAATGCTGGCAGTGTCTGCCAAGCCTGCTTTCTAAGGGACGTGGTGAGATTTGTTTTACTAGTTATTTTACTAGTTCTCGGGTTTGATTGCGCATATCTATTCCGTGTCCCTTTTTGCTTCCTTTTGTCCCTTTTTTCCCCTTTCCCTATCCTTTGGGGGGTGTTTGGATTCCCTGTGCTGTGTACATAGCATCTTAACTGTAATATACATAAAATATATTTTTTATATAACTAGCTTGGTTTTCGGGTTCTTCAATTTGCATAGGTTTTTTTCCTTTGCCCTGGGGGGAAGAGAGGGGCTGCTACTGGGAGGTTGAGCATTTGGCAGGGAACCAAGTCCAAACCATCACATATTTTTTGGTGGCCCAGGACGGGGATTGTTTTGGTTATCCTGGTTTGTTTTGGAACAGTTACTGGGAAAACTGCCAAGAGAGGTTTGTTTATATAAATATACCTATTGTTTGGAAACAAGGAGAACGAATATATAAACATGGCTTTTTTATTCATTTTTTTGGCCATCCGAGTCCTTTTCATATATATCTATGGATTTCCTACAGGAAGGGAATCAGAGGGCACGTACCAATTTCTACCTTTCCTTGATTATGACCTCAAGGGCCTAGTAGTGGAGGGCCCTTGGATTAGAATTAGCCCCAATCCTGACAGAAATTGTTTAGCAACAGTGCTATTGTTGATAAAGGTCATGGAAGTGTTATTTAAAATTGGAAAGGTAGTGTGGTACTGCTTTCCTTGTTGCAGGAAAGGCCGAACCTCAAAGGGATTCGCTGGCACTTTGGAAAAGGCCTTGAAAAAGCCAATCTCTGGATGGCAAAGAATGTGAGCCAATTTCGGCAAATTGGTAGGACGCGTGACACCTCCCATTAGTTGGGAGTTCACACCAGAACAAGTGCTTAATCCTGATGAGATGGCACGTTGTTTAACTGAAGGGTGTTTTTCTTATGAGGACCCAAACATGCAGTTCTTTACTTTGTACTGGGGCCTGGCGAGTGCTTATCGAGCTGCCGTTGACTACTCTCAGAAGGCTATGGCCAAGGCAGAAACTCAAACCATCACAGTTGTATAATATTAACAGAGGTTTGAAACAACACCTTAGCACATTGGAAAGGATTAGTAGTCACCATATTAAAAAGGTGATAACGTAATAAAATCACAACTGATTATTTCAGAGTTTTCCATCTTTTAACACGTCTCCTCAATCTATCAAATAAATTATTATTCTCTAGGTTTTTAGGTTTTTGATTCAATTTTTAACGAGAAAATCTCGAATTCTAGTAAACACACACACAAAAAAGAGATTTCTGCAACAATCAAAGACATATTTAGATCCTGACTCACACTTGGGCATTTTTTAACTGATTGATAAATGACAAATTGCTCTTTAGGTACAATATGATTAACGGTAAATAATATGTGATGGTTGTCATAGGCAATGAATGAACAGAAGTCATATTTACTCACCATCTACAATACTTCATATCTCCTTATAACAGACTAATACTTCTCATGTAATAAATAACCATAACAAGGCCATAAATCAGCATTAAATGAAAGTGCTGTTTTAGAAAGCCAAACACCACATTACATGCTAGAACAAAGATTTTCAGTTTTTCTTAATAATAATTTGGTATTTGGTTTCTTTAGTCCCATTGACACTACTGACTTTTTCCTTAGCTAAATTCACTGAAAAGCAAGCATAGGCTTTACCTACCAATGAAAACACCATCAAATATCTCAGTCTCAGTTGCATAAACAGGTTTCTTGCCTGAAATTAGCTCTGAGCACGCAATATTATCACCTTTTACCCAGGCAGTATGTTTTTAACATACTGAGGACTGGTCTTAGACCGGCTACAACCCCGTACTCCTGACCTGTTGGGTGGGGTATTCATTCACTGAGCTGCTGCTGCTTAACACCACCTGCCTTGAACTTTCATGCCTGCTCAGTTGTTCTAGCTAATTACCGATTAAAATAAATAAATTTAATAACACAAAGTTTTATAAACCTGCAGCATGGTGGGTAGGATGCCAGCTGTGTCCCTTTACCTGAGCAGACCTTGTACATGTGACACGGGGTTGGAACAGGGACATATGTGCTTGATGATAAACCTCTCAAACATTAAAATTCTGCAGAGGCTCAACTGAAGGAGGAATGAAATACCTTACCCTGTGGTCCATCATGACTGAAAAGGTTTTTGGCTGGATGAGGAATTTTGAGTTTTAACAGTCTTCTCATTAAAACAATCTGTAGATAAAACTCAGTGC
>NW_020955229.1:1788032-1866340 GCF_003031625.1 Empidonax traillii | reverse complement strand
GACATATGTGCTTGATGATAAACCTCTCAAACATTAAAATTCTGCAGAGGCTCAACTGAAGGAGGAATGAAATACCTTACCCTGTGGTCCATCATGACTGAAAAGGTTTTTGGCTGGATGAGGAATTTTGAGTTTTAACAGTCTTCTCATTAAAACAATCTGTAGATAAAACTCAGTGCTATCCAGTGCTCCAGGGCTCTCTCTGACTGATCCAAGAGCTTTTGTTTACGACACAGACACCAATTGATTTACACTTTTTGCTTTCAACAAGCCTCTCATGAAGAAAACACAGTGACATGCTGAAGTGCCAAAGAAGAAGGAAGGCACACTGATGAAAAACAGACATTGCAGCCATTAGCATCGATCAGAGATTGATCAGTGTATAAGCAAGCAAAGAGGTACAGGATGATTATTGTGTATAACAAAACCTCCTTTAATCTCATTCAAAAGGTGTATTTCCTGTGAAGAGGGTCTTTGGTCGGGAGGCACAAACTTCATTAGCACAAACCCAAGAGTCATGTGAAGAGCTTTGTCTTGGAGATTATGGAAGTCCATCCTTGTGCAGCCATGAGGATGTGAACACATTTTTCAAATGATGCATTAGTCAATCAATAGCTTCATGTCAAACAGGACCTTACCTATGTCCTTTGCTTATTTAATTAGATATTTTTCCAGACTGGCTAAAACAATATCACTACAAGAATATGATTGATTTTGGAGAATGAGTAGGGGAAGGAGAAACAGCTGAGAAAGAATCTGGCGTTCTGCGATGCTGGGGATGCTGCACATGTGTTGGATAACAAACCTTTGTGTTTAGTCAATAGCACCAAGTTTGTTACGAGCAGGTTCTGAAAGCCCCTGAAAGGGTTTTCTTTTAAGTGGAAAAAACTCCACCCAACTGTCAACTTGGCAGAGGTATGTGAGTTAACTCCTATTACACTCAATCTGAGCTACAACGACATCGCTTTTCACTCTCACCCCGAGACCTAACGAGCTTCAGCACTTGAGATGTTAAAGACCAATAACTTAATCCACTGTTTGAAGAAATCCCTATTTTTAAAGCAGTGCTGCATTTGATTAAGCAACTGTAAAGCTCAGCAGAGCTATGTCAAGTTAAATTATTTTCTTTAAAGTAAAAATGCCATTTTACATGAAATATAAAACTTCAGTCTTATTGCATTTTTATAAGAGAACCAAGTACCATTTATTTACATCCAGACAGACCCCCATTAATGGCAATCTATAGCTGGCAGGTGCTACAGGTCTGGTTATGTTCTAAAGGACTAAAATACTATCTTCTAGATTTACAGATTAAAAATATCCAACTGTTTTCAAAGGCACATACAGATTCCCTGAAATCATAGCCAGATAGTCACCCTGTGATTATTACAGAGTGATTATGCAAGTCCCAATATGGTTTAAACATTGCTGCTTTTACCAAAAAACTTTTTATCTCATCAAAACTGTCCTTGTTAGCTCAACAGAGCAGGTTTCCCACGATCCCACATTGACTGGTATTTGCAACCTTGCCTTTCTTAAACCTGTTACCTGGGTCACTCCGTTATCACTCTCTAAATATTGGCACAATATTAGATTTCTTCTAGACCTCTGAAAACTCACCAGCGTTCCAAGGCACTAAAAACCAACACTAAATGCTCAGACAGTTCCTTGGCCAACTCTGTGAAAATTATTGGATGCAGGTTGTTCAAATTCAACATTATTAAAATGATCAACCTTGGCATTTTTGGAAAAGCAACTATTTCTGCAGCATCATGGTCCTGTATGACTATGTACCTTGGCTTTTCCTCAAATACAGAACAGAAATGTTTGTTGAGCACTTGTGATTTTTCTGCATTTTTATTAAGTATTCTATCATATCTACCTAGGAGTACCCAAGCACAGTGTTCTGGGAGTTAACCCCTACCCTGCAATCCCTGCATGTGCACATACTGACACACGCACAGATTTTGATGTTTCACTGCCTTGATGGGAAGTTTTCTTCATGTTCTTTGGTTCTCATAATTTTTCTGTTCTTTCTAACATCCTGGCCATGTGGTGTTACCAATTTACAGTTTTTTCTTTTCTTATAAAAGAGTGATGATAAAGGCTCATTTTCCTTCCAAGCTGGGTAGTTCAACAAGTGTCACCTTTATTTCTTGAACACAGAATTGTGGTTTCTGAGACAGAAGCAGAAATTCTGAGACTGCCTGTGGTGGGGCTGGTACAACATTCCCTCTGAATTTCAAACCTTATGAGAACGAGATTATTAAGGGGTCTCTGCCAACAGTTCTTAATCTGCACAAGGATCCTCCAGCCTTGAGTCTGCTGTTGCAACAGAACAAAATTACCCTGAGATACTCAAAATTCATTTAGTTTGTGACCTGAATCATGCCTGCATTGCTATCTAACAAAATAAAGACACAAACAAATATAAGAGAGCTGAAAATGACCACCAATGAGACTTAGTCCACACCTATTCGTTATTAAAGAAATTCATCATCACCAGGACTTTCACAGATTAATTTCCAAACTCAGAAATGAGATGCAACATTGTTCAAGTCAGAGATGGTCACCTCTGAGAAGAATTTGTGGAAAAACATATATGACGCACTGGAGTGGTTGTGCCTTTGGCACTGGGGATCTCAAGTGCATCAGTAGCGTCTTTCAAACATGCAGATGTTCTGAGAGAATAAAGTTATAGTTGAGTGAGTACTTAGGCAATAAAGGTTGTTTTAATTCAAACTTAAACAGGATTTGGAGGTCTGCAGGACTTCAAAATATCCTGCCATTTTCTTTTTGTATTTAAAGGGAGGTTCAGACTCATATCAGTTATTCAGATTTGCAGATATTGGCCAAAACAGTCCAAACCTCAGTAACTAACCTCAAAGTATCTCCTAAATGTATATCCCACATGCATTCTATTTAACTGGAGAAGCATCTGATTTAGAGAGTGATCTGCAATAGGGAGAGGAATAAATTTGAACAGAAGGACAATCAAATTTTTTTTCCCCCACTTGCTAACACAGAGAGAAAGGCCTGTACTGTCAGGTCACCGAGAAGACAGCAGTAAATTCAATTACATTAACCCCACCTGTGATTTCCCTCATACTTTATAAATTAACTCTTTATATAGTGTGAAATTCAGGTGTTACACTGTGAGATTGGTGGCTGAAACAGCACCGACCATTTACCAGAATGCCTTGGGAACCTGAAAAAAACTTTCTCTCCATGCTGTGCTCATGGGAACGTGAAGTTTTCTCTCACTGAGGTTAAAATGTTTGAAAAGTGGAGCCCTATATAAAATTCTGTTTGTGTAGCTGAAGTTCTGATGTTGTTTACCTGAAATGTTTCTATAATTCCTCAACTTTTGAGTTTCAGGTTGGTGATTTGCGAGTAGCAGATTGCACTCTCCTGAACTAAATCTAACAAGCACCACAAAGTGAAAATAAACTGGAGAGACTTGAAATAAAAATCACTTCAAGAAATCTAAGCGTGGTGGGGTTTTTTTGTGTTGGTTTTTTTTTTTTTTTTTTTTCCTCCCACTTGAAGCCAACTAAACTCCCAACACATTCTGATCATCTCGCCACAGTGTGTCTGTGCTGGTGACAACTGATTCATGTGTACATTTACATATCCCCTCAGTGCCAGCAGCAGAATACAAAATGGGTCCTCCTGCTCTGGCAGATGACACAGCGCTGGCAAATCAGGAGGAGCTGTCAAAAACAGCTGTCCATTAAAAGAGTTTGCTGAAACAACTAAGAGCTGTTTGAAAATTCTAGGTGGTAGAATTTAATTGGAGTAGCAACTGTTCAAAATTAAGATTAAAAAGGCCCAGCCTGTACGGGCGGGTTTCAGGTTTTAAGGGGTGCTTTTATATATGGATATTTACATTGGGGATATAAACAATTAAGTTTGCTGGTTTCCCGTGCCTCTCTCTGCTTATACTCATGCTCCATCCCCTGGGTCAGAGAGTTTGGGCATGTCCACAACTGCTTTGTAGCAGATTAAGCACAGCAACAAACCACACTGGTACCCTTTATTTCAGAGATAAAGGGAAAAAAGAGAAATCCTTTTTTTTTTTTTTTTTTTAAAGCAGCCTGTCCATGAGGGTGCCAACTCTGTTCTGTTGCACTGGTGGTACTTTTTTAGCTGCCCATGTGGACAGGGGATGTGGTTTGTTTTCCACAGTGGGAACAAAATGCAGGCACAGACGGCCCAAGCAGAGCTCCCAGCAAGTGTATTCCATTACACCACGCACCCTGTTTAAAGACCACATTTGTCTCAGCACATAAAATTGCATGCACATAAATGGAGGACTTTCTGAAGTTTTCCCTTTAATATGAATGCAGTCTTGGGAAAAGAGACCACTGTAACCGTCCAGAAAATTTCATTTTTCACTAGGAACTTGTTTTGAACGTGCTGGAGGCAACGCTAAGCCCTGGTTTGGCTTAGGTGGTTCTCTGAATCAGAAACTTGACTTTGGAATAAATGTAGCAGAATAGAAACACAGGCAAGCAAAACTGTTCGGCAAAAACTAGAGATCCTGCATATTCTCCCTAGTTTAGTTGAATATTTTGTAGAACAAAATCATTTGAAAAACTACTCAAATGAAATCAGTGTGTTTCACTTTGACAGCGTCAAAACAAAGTTATTTCATCTTGTGATATAAAAGGTTTTACATTTCAAAATTTTGCTCTTTCTATTTTTTATTTCCCCCCCAAAAAATTACTCACAATCCCAGGAAAAGGTTTCCTTTAAGCTCAAATGAAAGCGTTTCTCTTTCTAACTAATTTTTTTTCTCTCTCTCTGCAGCAGCTCAAGCACAGGTAGGCAGAAGATCTGCATTTAGTTCTTCATTTTGAGACCAAGTCCTCATCACAGAGCCTCGGGCACCGACTCTACTTATGTGCTTTATCTTGGCACATCTGTAAGTGTGTGTCTAAAACATTTCTAGTACTTTGATTACTTGGTACTTATCCTTTTCCTCCCACAAGTAAAAATCTCCTTGTTTTTTTCCCTTCAGAAAACAAAAACTGTGGCTCACTAACTGTGTCCTGCCCATCACAGGTCAATGAATTTGGTCTCAGGCAGTGAACTGAGAGAGACCATAAATATTAAGTACGTAGCCATGACTTCCTCTTGCTTGAGACACAAAAGACCTACGATTGGAAAGAATTCAGAATAGCCATGGACAGATTGCAATAGTGCCATTGAGTATTTTTACCTTGGTTATGGCTTTTTAATATGTTGGACCCCAGCTTTGGTTTGTTTGCTTTAAATAAAATCTGCTTTAAAATGTAAGGAAAAAAAAAAAACAACAAAACGTTTCAGCAAATCAAAAAGCATGCTGGCACTAAAATTAAATTTCCCATTCTGGAAGAAAAAAAATAGAAGTTGAAAAGGCATTAGGCTCAGTTTCCCAGCAGAAACCTTACAGTAATGCCTGTGACTGCAAGTCTATAGCTCAGTGTATGCAATACATTGCAACTAGAAGTAGCAGTGACAGCTGGTGGGTTAGTAAACAGATTTCATTTCAGTTTTTGTCTGAAAATGATACAAATTTTTCTTTAATATGATTCTTCACTGCATCTTCTGTTTCCATCCAATGATGAGGCCCTTTCCAATTTGTATCCAAGCTCTGTTAAATATTTTATTTGACTTAACACACATAAATGAAACAAACAAAAATAATTTTGAAACACTTGACAGAAGTTGGTAGTCTATGGGAATGATTAAAAAATGTAAGTCCTAACTGAATTTGGAAGAGGATGGACATAAACAGAAAGCATGTTAATGGCCTCCTATGCACAGAGTGCCACACACAGAAATACAGCCCAACACATCATTTTAGAGTGTACACATATCTTGAGCAGATATGTATTTTTAATTTAGTATTTTCTGAAATTTCCTTCAGGAAATTCCTTCAAGTCATTTCTTTCTTTTTGTTTTCCTGTTCTTCCCTAAGCCACCTCAAAAGCCTCTGAACTGAGGTAGAATTACGGAAAAAAAAAAAAAAACTTGGGCAAAAAAATCTGAAGAAAGAAAATGCGTAAGGTGTTCAAAACTCCATAATCTAAGGAAACAAAAGGGTGAAGGTTCACTCTGTTTCTTTGCATGGACATACATTTAGAGGCAGGAAAGGAGAAAGAGGGATTGCCAAATGGATTGGGCCATTTCAGCTCGAAAAAATAAAAATTCTCATTTACATTTGCACTAAAAATTATAGTTAACACCTCTTTTATTACAAATCAGCTATAAGTGTTCATTGGCCAAGGGGTGAATTTTGAGTGAGACACAGAACCACCTCCCAGGAACAGGGGGTGGCTCAGGCACCTCTGTAACCTTAGGGCAGCAGATGGACACATCTACGATGAAATCTGTTACTTCATATTCCTTTTCATACCCAAATATTTTGTGCATACAAGCAGATATGTGTCGGTTAGCTAGAGACATCTAAAATATAATACAGCTTCACTGCTTTCTACCACTGCAGCCTCCTGCTACAGAGACTTTGCAGAAACAAAAAGACCCAGAATCCATCAATATAAATAAATAATAAAGTGACTCTGGACTGAAACTCTCCCTGTGGCTCCTGTGTGAGGTGAAAAGGTGTTGAGGCAGGTAGGACAGACCTGTGCTGTGATCAGAGCAGTGATCGTGGAATCGAAGCCCTCATTAGTTTTGAAATTACCAAACCTTTCCTCTCCTCTCTAACCAGCCACTAAGAATGGGTTTCATGTCCCTGGATGCTGCAGAATCCCACATTTCATGACTATTAGCAGTGCATGGACCAGTATGTGAAAGAATAGCTTTAATATGAGTTTGTAAATAAATCAATATACAGCTGCATTGAAATCTAATACATTGCACAGACACTGACATAATCTTGCCATTAAAACCTTGTTTTCTATTTCCTTTTATTAAGGCCTTTGCTTTTAAAGATCACCTGCTCTGCACACTCTGTCCTACCTCCTATTTCATAAAAGTCACAGCTCAGCAAGGAATAATCAGCCCTGGGTACCCCAATATATTATCTTTACAATGGTTTTGTTGTTTTTATTCCCGTCCAAAAACATCCTTGTGATTAAAAAGAGGTGAGGATAGCTAATGACAGTAACTGTGGAGCTAGAGATACCTGCTACCTGCAAAAAATCTCAATAACTTGATTTTAGTGCCATCATCAGCTGATTCCATAGTGCAGTAGCAGTGATAACCTACACCACATATTTACCATCAATAACTGGGACCCAAGTTTGAATTCAAATGGGAAGTACCAAGTCTGTGTGTTCATGTTTGGGAGCTCCATGGTGGGTACAAAGACCTTTCACCCTCAGATGAGGTACAGGTTGGCCTCAATAAAGAGAGAACTCCTAATTAAGAGTATTTTCTCTATTTCTGAGAAATACTCACAGTTTTAATAAGTTTTATAAAAATTTTAGGAATTGAAGGTCTAGGAAATTACTCTGACAAGGTCCAGTGAGGGGAGATGGAAAAGGGAATTTCAAGAAGATAAAAAATATGCAAGTTAACTGTGCATTTTATTGTACATAAACCATTCTATTTTATCATAGAATATCAGGAGTTGGAGGGGACCCACAAAGATCATCAATTCCATATTTTCTCAATAAGGAGCTTTAATATTAACAAGCCTGATAATCTACAAGGTGGGAAGCAAATGCAGTATTGGATGCTCTCTCATAGAGGTGTTTCAAGCTAGCCACACAACGAGCAGAGTCATGCATCCCTGGGGTGGAAGCTCTCAGACTTCCTTGAAATGACACCAAACCCTCTGCACAGCAAGCCACTGGGAAGCTGTTTGAACTGTAAGTAAGGCTGCCATGATGCTATCTACAGGAGAAAATCCAAAAGCAATCTCTGTGTCCAGACACATACGATGGGGTCAACTGCACGGGCAACACGGATCTCAGCCAGGGGAAAGGCAGCTCCAAATACAACTGCAAATTGGGACACGGGGAAAGGGGGATATTAAAAAAAAAAAAAAAAAAAAAGGCAAGGGATCATTCTTAAATCAAAAGCTATGTCGGGTCACACTGCTCACTCATCTGTGTGTGCACTCCGTGATTCTCATTCAGTTCTTCCGGATTCTCAAACAAAGTGCGGAGTCCTAAAAATATTTGGAACTATTACAAAGCATAAATTATAAATGTGTCGAGAAAATGGAAAAAGGTGTCTTGGGCCTACTTAGAGCACAAAATGATCTCAACCATTATTCAACAGTGATATGAAGATCTTTTATTTCATTTCTTCTTAACAGTTCCCTGTGTTTGCTATCATTTCTTGCCCAGCACCGTGTCAATAATTACTAAATTAGCAGGACGCCTGTACAATTTCAGCTAAAGTGTTATTACTGACAAGTCAAACAAAGAAAGCTGATCGAAAAGATGGGACTCCATCTCCTTATTTAAATGGACCGTGTTCAGAGAAGAAGATTGAAACTCCTTTTTCTTCAAAGGAAGAAGGAAAAGGTATAGTTTACATTTTGTGCTGCTCAAGGACAGAGAGTCAGAGGAAATGCCTTTTTAATGCAAACCTCTTTTCACTTCCAAGGGACAAAAATGAAGGTTATTTAAAAGAATCATGCTTGGTGGAAGAAGTAATTACGTATTTTTTTTCAAATCTCAGATGAATAATGCTTTTATATTTCCCTGAGATGACCCAATTCGCTTTGTGATGCGCTCCCTTAAATGTAAGTGTGTTGACTCCTTTGAACCTCATTGTTTTTAGTGTCTAAAGAAGCTCCTCTCATACCACAGTGTTGATTGATTTTGACTCTGTACCAATGCCCGAATATTCATAAAGCTATTGCTGGTCTATACAGCCCACAAGTGAAAATGGGGTATAATATCTATTCCTGATATCTCCAAAATGCTCACGTGTAATGACACATTCAATTTGCCCTTTTTTTTTAAAAGTGTTGCTCCAAATTTGTTACTCCTTTGGGCTGGAGAGCTCCATAATCTAGAAGACCCTAACAGAATTCCAAGATCATGCAGACTTTTCTTAATATTTGTTTAATGTTTTTTCCTTTGGTAATTTTTGGTGGGATAAATGTGAGTATCTGTATGCATCCCTTAATGTGTGAAATAGGATGCAGTTCTGTGACCTTCCTCAGGGGTATATCTACCTGTACTGTTTCATTATTCCAGTAGCCATTCTCCCCAAAAATAAGAACTTTCACTACCAGGATTGACAGTATTTGTGTCTTTTTAATACAAATCACCTACTTCAACACTGCTGGAAGAGTTCAGGGAAAAGGTTTTTAGGCAGCAGCCGTGTAAAAGTGGAAAAAAAGAAGAAGATTAAAGAACCATAATCACTCCATTATGGTAAAGCAGAAAAGGAGACAAATTTCGTCAGTCTTAGCCATCCAACGATTAGTATGTGCTACTCCCCTAAATCTGGAATTTATTTAGTTGTTGTCACTTGTCATGTAAACAAGCCAACAGGGACTACTTAAATCTATAAAATTAGACATTAGGTTTTAGGCCCTTTCATGTTTTTTTTGATTAGGTCTCACTGGCTCTCTGGGCGCTGCCTTAATGCAAATAAATAAACAATAATAAAGTTAACTACAGCATCTCACTGACATTTTTCAGACCTTAAAAAACTATTTAATTTCAATTTTTTGGCAAAAGTTTTGAGCTGAGCTCTCACTAGCTCCAAAGCAAGACAATTCTATTCCCACAGAGCTGAACCCAATTACTAATTTCACTTGTAGTACACCCTATTCTAGTCCTCAATTCTCAATCAAAGGAATAACTGGTTCAATATCTGTCATCTGTTACTTGCAATTCTACAATCTCACAGGCCAGGGTCCAATTATGCAAACCATTATGAGCCATTTTCTGGGGCTAGAAGCATTTAGAAATCTTCTCTTTCTCTTTAATCTCTCTGAAACTTTTTTTTTTTTTTTACAAAATTGTTTCTTCTCAAAGGTTTAAGTTTTGTGAAAAGATTGAATAAAGAAGACTTTTTTTTTCCCCCAAAACAGAAGTGTTTCAAAAATATGACCAACTGAAACCAAAGAAACAGATTTGTACACAGATTTTTGGAAATGAGTGGCAATATTGCATTAGACTTCAAAAAAAGCACCAGACATCTTTAAGGCTGAAGGTATTTTTGAGGCTGGCTGCTAAGTGATCTAGTAATGGTGCTAATGACTTATTTATTATTTTCTTTTTATTCAAAATCTTCTGTAAGACCTTCAGGCATGCATTTTCAGTTTCTGAGGATGCCACAGAAAATGTAGAATGAATTTTAAAAATAAGAAAAATAGATCCTGAATCTTTGAATTTTCACTGTATCACACAAGGAGAAGGGTTATTCTGTGAAAATGAAAGACAACAGATACTTGAATATACTTCTTGCAGAATGCACAAATAGTCTGTGGTGCTCTAGGCCACAAGCTATTTATTGAAGATAAAAATTTAGCAAGAGGAAAAAAAAATTACTGAAGCTGTATTCTTGATTCAATTACAGAAAATTAAATACTTTAAATGGTACTTAATCTCCACAGAAAAAGGAAACAGCTTTTCTCAATGAGTAGATTATATCCTGTTATTTATTAGGGAGTTTTTCACACTCTGTTGTGGAGCATCTGGTTCTGATCATTGCTTGAATCAGTCTGGGGAAGGAGGTGGAATTGGTCTGATCCTCCATAAGCACATTCTCTACTACCTAAACAGAGGTAATGTGTAGCTCCACCTTTAGTAATGAGGATCAACATCCCACAAGGACAAAGGAAAGACACGTTCCCCTGCCGTTGAGAGAACGAGGCAGAAAAGCTGCAGCTACTCACACTGGACTTAGGAGTAAAGAATTAAAACCCACATGTTTGTAAGAAAAATAATGCCATTTGGACAGCTTTGCACGAGGTTCATGTGAAGTCATTTCAGGCAGTGAGAAAATGGATGTCTACTTAACCATCTGTAATATTACTCCAGGAGAAACGTTTTCCTCATTCGTACGTTCCTAGACCATGCAGGAAGGAATGAGCAGGATTGCTCATGCTAGGATGGATTTTCTTTTTAAGCAGAATCATGATGGTGTTTACTTTGGCAGGGAACAAATTTAATGCTAGTTAAAACGTTTTTTGTTGACTTTTACACTCATTACATGCTGTTGCAGCAACTCATGAAAATTATTAATAGAAATACAAATAGCCAAATGTTGTTTAAAATCACTGTTTGTTGCCTTTGAGTCAAGTAATCAGATCTTTGTACATTGAGAACTGAGATACTGAAGGAAAATTTGGCATTCCGAGGAACTAGTTCATTGCAGAGCATTTTGCAATATTAATGCTGTGTACGGAGAGTCTGGTATAAAGGCTTAAAGAAACTCTAAAGATTTCTTAGCTTATCTCCAAATTATTATTTTTTTATCACTAAGAGTCCTGAGGGAATGTTCCTAACTTCAAAGAAATCTCAGCAACAGTGCGACGCAAACAGTTACTTCCAGCACGAAATCTGCTTGGCCAAGATTTATCTCCCCCACACAAGGCAGTCAACTGAAGTATCAACTATAAAAACGTTGTTGCCCTCCAAATAGGTGTTGGAGGAAAACAGGAATCTCATAAGCACAATTCAGATCCTAGACAGGCTAAATTGCCTCCTTAAGGTGCCTCTCTCACTCCATTGACTACATGGAGAGCCACAGGAGAGTATATTCTTAAGCACCCTAGTTAAGTGCCTAAAATTAGGTAGAATAAATCTGGGCCTCATAGGTGAAAGTAATTTTATACACGGGCCTGATTCATGTTTACGTGTTTTTCTCATGCTACATATGCATATTAAGAGGTTTAAATGTGCACTTTTCCGTGCCTGGGCCCATTATTACATATGTTTTTATTCCATTACAAGTGGAGTGCAAAAACAAGATTTAATAGAAATGACAGTTTGTTCAACAGACAAGACAATCAGCTCGGTGTATATACAGTGGGATTCTATACTGTTTATGTGCCTAATCCTGTTCCTATTGGAATACTGTTGTATCTTTGGGAGACAGAGACTTGGTCTACCACAATGCTGTTTTAAATTCTCAGTTAGTACAACTCCATGGTGTCTATTAAGCAGGTGACCTTCCTAAGTGGTCAGCTGGTTCTGTTTGGTCTCCCTTCAAAATCTATAAAAATCTATACTGAGCATACGTCCACACATGCAGATGTGTGAAACCATGCATAAGAATTATTGGCTTACACTGTATTTTAGGCACAAGCTAAATTCTTCTGGCAATGAAAACACTCGGGAAAGGACTGAATCTTTCAAGTATCCCATCATGGAGCTCTCTTGTAAATAGCATCCCCAAGGAGAAATGTTATATCACACTAGAGTTTATAGAACAGTGATCACCAGCATTTTTCAGAGCAGGCATGGGTCTCCACAGCTGGTGTTTTCCTGATCCCACCATTCAAACAGCTGCATGTCTAAATTTCAGCCACCCCTGAAAAGTCTCCAGTGATGAAAAGTGGACTCATATGCTTAATATTGTGTACACTGGCTTTTTCCTTTACAATAACTCAGAGTTTCCCACCTTCTGGTAGGAAAATGTTGATTTAGTTGCAAGGTCCTGACTGAGAACTAATTCTTAGGGAAAACATAAATAGCATGTGAAGGCAAAACAAACCCAGAGCCCTGATCTCAGCGCCTATATTTTCACACGTTTCAGCAATGCTTAGCTGGACTTACACAGCTGAAGGATTCCTTAACAAAAGTAATTTTGAAGGACCATCTTCTAGCAACAAAACCAATGTTTTAGCTGCCTGGGGCTGGGGCATCTTCTGTGACATAACTCTTAGGAAAGGGGGCAGTTCTGGATGTTCTGTGAAAAGATGATTGCTCAACTGAGGGGACTGTGGCCTGGGATCTTTAGCTCATGTGAACTGACACGGCCTCCAGATGCAATGCCAACTGACACCTGCTGAGCTCCTGGCACACCAAATTCAAATGGATGGACAAGTTTCACTCCCCAAATACCAAATGCTATGATGTCCTACATCAAACAGTCAATTACGTGTGGGCTGCTTCTAAACAAAAGTTTGTCTAATTGTTTCAGATACACCATCTGTTTCTGATCAAAACCATGGTGAAACTGCAAACCCTCATAAACATCATCCTAGATTTCTCTTTTGAATGAAATCAGATTAGTACTGAAGGGTATGACTTCAAAGAGCTCTGAGGTGCTGTCGTTATCCAAATGTACACGAGGCTCATAGGTCTTCACAGACAAGAGGTCTTAAGGGAACAGCTTTCATGCTAGTTTTTTTTTATTTTCACCTACAGGAAAAAATACCATTAAAATGGCTTTTTCCAGTTTTTTTTTTTTTTGTTGTTGTGTTTCTAGAGAAAACTAGGCAGAATTGGTTCAGGATTTTTTTTTTATTTTTTTTTCATATAAAACTAATCCGAGATCAGTGGTTAAATAAAGGTCAAAAAATTTGTCATCTGAAAGCCTCTGAGTATTTTTTGGTTTTGGCTTTTTTACTGTGGGCATCTCTTCCCATCTAGATAGAAGTTTTGTCTTTAACTTCAGGATATTTCTTAATATACTGACCACAATAGTGTTTACATTCCCCAAGCAGGACTCCCTGCTTAGCCCATTCTTTTACTCAGAAATATACTTCAGCGTAGCTGGCATGAGACAAAAAAGAAAACTTCCCTTGGACCGACACCAATACATTTCAACAAAGCTTCTGATCAAAGTGCAAGAAAGAAATGAGAAACAAGAAAGGCAATAGTTGCAATAGCTCGACAGCTATTGTGGAATTTCTTTAGGGAAGCAGAAACCATCCTTAAAGAATCTATATTGCGGTCCTAAAGTACGAGCAGCATTTCAACAAAATGCCAAGAAGAAAACTTTCATCGGGGCAGTTTAACCATTTCTGTCAGTTTAGAGGTCAAAGAGGCAGGATGACAATGCATCCCAGGGGGGAAGGGCTTCCTCTGTAAGGGCTGAAGAGCAGGTGAAAAGGAGGGATGCATCTGGTTACAGAAGTCTGGGTTCCACCAGCACAATCCAACAGTGTGGGTTTGCAAGGCTTTGTGGAAAATGTGTCCCTCTTTGTGACAGTTCCTATGACATTATGGGCAAAAGCTTCCTCTTGGTTAATGTGGTACAGCTCAATTGATCATAGCTGAATAGCTCCAGATGTGATAAAGTGGAATCTGTCCCGTTGTATATATTTAAACCTGAACTTAGTGGATGAAAAGAAACTCCTTTGACTAATGAAAAAAAAAAGAAAGAGAATAACGAAAGAATAAAGACAGCACAGTCTGACTGTGGCTTAAACACACCAACTCTGATCACGAGCCTGGTAATGAAACAGTGTTTACTGGCCATGATACTTTTATTTTCACTTAATCCAAAATATTTCCTGTGTGTAATTGCTTTGGAAGTTACAGCTCTAAGGCACGACACATTTTTGTGACGGTAACATCAACGTGTAGAGAGAAACATTAGCGCTCAGTGTCAAGCACACTTGAGTTTCTCAATACACTTGGAGGAAGATACTCATAAAGGCTCATCACAATGGCATGGAGGACTAATATTCCAGACAATTAGGCTTTCTGCTTCAGATGCGACAATTCAAATGCGGATGTCTTTAAAGCACATTTTCATCCCCTTTATTGCTCACAGGAGGAAAAGAGATGCCTTTTTTGTTTATAAAATGTAGGGCTGAAAACTGCCTGAACAGATGTTGGAGACTGTAATGTCTTGCTTTCACTGTTGCAGAAACCACCACTTGGTCATCTCATGCCCCTTTCCCACTAAATCTCATACAAATATGATTATGACTTCAATTGTCATGGTTTGCAGAGGGTTATAGGGGTAGAAAACATAAAGCTGGAGTCAGCCATCTGAAAATCTTCCTTTTCCCTTCATGACATTTCCTTTAAAACTTACAAAATCTATGCTTGCTAAATAAAAGTGAAGGTCTTTGCCACTTGAATCTAAATTGAATATAATTGGATACTTGTATGTCAAAGCACTCAGAGACATAAATCCAGGTATCAGCACATCAATAGGAAGGCAATTGGGTCACAAGGTAACCTATAGTATATATGATATATCTTCTTAAAGCTGTTCTCAGAATCCAAGGAATTCTTTTGTTAGGCACTGAGTGGATGTCTCTTATTAAGGGGGTGTTTATAATGGTGGACAATGCAATTCAGATATAGAGCCTACACTAGTCTTCCATCAAAGGTAGTGAGAAACCTAATAGCCTAAAATAAATCTCTGCAATACTTCAATGGCAGAACATTTGAGCAATTTTTAAATGCAGTCGTGAGCATCAGAAATGTATCTGAACCTGATGGAGAGCACAAAGGTAAAGGAGACCTTGAAACGATCAAAACCCACTTGTCCAAGTAATTATGCAGACTATTTCTGACATTTATTTTTCCTGCCCAAACTAGTTAAGAAGCCTCAGCCAACACAAGGAGGAACCCTGGCCTGGTGATATGGACAGAGGATTTCATGTTCCAACAAGGGATATAAAATGAAATTATAATTGCAGGCAGAAGCCTTACAAAATATTCTTATGAAAGAAGAGAAGTCAAGAATAAAATTAAGCGATGAAATCCTAAACAGGAAGAAGTATTTTAATTTTACCTTGTCTCTAATTTAACAACCTCCAAGTTCAATCACAACTGGTAAGGCCAGTGCTTACTGCAGAACATATCAAATCCATAATCATTTAGCTGAAAATGGGGTTATGATGACAGGGCAGCAGTCTCATTGCTAATGCTGGCTACTAAGTAGATCAGTAAAGCCAAGTACCTGACTCTGATAAACTGAAATGTGCAGGGTTTTTGATACAGTGACTTCATTTAGCACAGCCAAGTCTACAATACACTCAGACACACATAATTCTGCTTTATGGCTCTCCTTACTGCACCATATGCACAGACTTCCCTCCCATCCCACCAAGCTATATAGATTTTCTAAATGCATGCAAATGTATCCAAGATGGCTCATTTTGTTATCAACTCCCCAAGTGCTAACATTCTAATCATTAACTAATTGTCCCTGTGCTCTATTGACAACTCGGCCACCTTCTTGCTAATTTTTGCTGACATGATGGAGGCCCTGAAGAACTGGGTTAACCTTTCAATGTCCATTGAAGATCCACAGGTCTGATGACGATTGATTGACCTGGCCTCTATGTTAGATAAAACCTCATCAGCTTTCCAAGTGATTTGTGTAATGAGGCGTCAGTAATTGACAACAGGTAAGTGAACTCGGAAGTCCTCTTCTTTATTTCTCTGCAAAAATGAGTAAAAAATTCAAGTATCTCTAATGAGTGAAAACTTGTGAAAGTTGGCAGAAAATAGGGATGCCTATGCGTGAACTGTAATTTCATGCCTTTTTTTTTTTCTTACAGGTGCATTGTTTTCAAAATATGTGGCGCTTGGGTTCTCTTCTAACATGTAAGTGATATGTGCCTTTTATAAATGCATATGTAAGTGTATATATATATATTACACATATATATTGTATTTGGTTTGTTACAGAAGCATATGCTCAATCCTGTGCTCTCATAAGAATCTTCTGCCTGGTTTAGGAGTCTATATAGTCCACATCAATCTGGATTATGATAACATAAAGCTATGTTATATATCTATAATCTCTTCTGTTTCCAAATGCTTCCTGAATGTTCAAGGAATAAGCTGTAGCTGGCCCCCTGAATTCTTGGGTGCCCACCTAACCCTGGCTTTATTTAGACTAAGAATTAAATGCTCTGAGAAGCACAGGGTAGTTGTCTCTCTATGGTTTTAAGGCTACACAGCCCTAAACTTGTTTTCTCAGTGGTGTTGAGGGGACAATGGAAAGTGCTGCAGCCTCATCTCTACATGAGTCAGCTCCATTCCTCCCATTTTATATCATTTATACGTGCTTGCAAATGAATTTATTTAAAGCATGACTCACCTTTGTGCTCTCAAGATGTACCCCAAATGATTAAAACTATTCTAAAAATAAAAAGGGAACAACTGAATTTGCTGTACCATAAACCCCTATGGTTGTCTTCTTTTAATTTTATGTTAAATAGCTATAAAACTATCCACATGGGACAATAATACAAGATGAAATAAGAGCAAATATTATTAACAAAGAGTGATCTTCTGTCTGACTCATCACAGCCAACCAGAGAGCATGAAATGTTCCATGTGTGCAGACAGGCACAGACAGGAGATGTACACACCAAAAGCACACAAACATATGCTCAGAGGAAATATAAGTGTGGTATATCTGTTCAAAATTATTTGATGAAATTAAAAAAAAAAAAAAATCTCACCCAAAATTCTGGATTTTGTATCCAAGTTCGTCTGCGGAAAGATAGAAAATCTCCCGTCTTCCCTCTTTAGCAGTGTGTCCCTGCACTTTCTTCAATCCTTTCAATTTTTTGTGCCAAAAACACTTGCAGTTTCCAGATAACTCTGATTTGGTGTCCATGTGGCCATCAGTACTTTTCATCTGATGACACAGACAAAACTGGCAGCTCTTGTCAGAATGAAGCCAATACCATCTCACACACGTATGTGCATTTCTGTTTGATTATTTAGTAATTTTTTTTTCTTTTTTGTGTCTTGAAGGTTTTGAAGAGTTTATATACTTCTTTTTTTCAAAGCCATTATTTAGCTTTGGCATTGCATCACTTATTGTAAGTTTCTTTGATTATAATGATAATTAAAGAAATAGATTTCTAAAGAAAATAACAATAGAATCACAGAATCACAGAATCATCAAAGCTGTAAAAGAACTTTCAGACCATCAAGTCCAACTGTTATCCCAGCACTGCCAAACCCACCACTAAACCATGTCCCCAAGGGCCACATCTACACATCTTTTAAATCCCTACAGTGCTGGGACTCCACACTGCCCTGGGCAGCTGTGCCAGGGCTGAACAATCCTTTGGGTGATGAAATCTCGCTCAATATCCAACCTAAACCTCCCCTGGCACAACTTGAGGCCACCACCCCCTCCAAAAGGAACATCCTACTATTGCTCAACAATAGCTCCTAATATAAAGGAAACACAGAGTATTTTAAAATGCTAGCTACAATGAAAACAGCGTTGATTGAAATGAATCATAATGGGTAAAATTCTGGCACAACTGAAATCAGTGGCAAAGCTGTTGTTGACTTGAGTAGGCAAAGGATTTCCTTAATGTTTCTTATGTAGCACAACAGGTTGTAAAGTCCAGTCCTGATTTAATGGAGGAAACTACCAATTTCTTCAATTGAATTGCTTAAGGGTTATCACCTGAAAATCAAGAACTTGATAAAACAAGAAAACAAAGATACACCAACCACTTTCTTCCAGCCCATTACCAAAAGATGACAGCCCTCAACCCTCATAAAATTCCAACTTTCCTCCTTATGATGCTAGGTGTAATTTTTTTGAGATACAGCTGGTTTCATTTTTATTTTTATTTTTAATCAGCAGGCATTGTTTCTCTTTGGGGACAGCCCTATTCAAAACTTTTGACAGCATCAAATGAATCCCACAAAATGACTTGGCAGAGACTCCCTGCACCTATGCTTTGTCCTGGTCCCTTTGATAAAGACACAGATTAGGTCATCCCTTTCCATAGGCAGAGACCATTAAGCTGTTCCTAAATACAACCAAAGACCAGTTCAGTGCAGTGCAAGAGAAAATCTGGATGCATTTGCTTCTAGAAAAGAATTTGGATTTTCGGGGAGGTCATGCAGAGAAGCACTTTTGATTTCAAGTGACAATGATA
The DNA here is from genome assembly GCF_003031625.1 of Empidonax traillii. Taxonomy (NCBI): domain Eukaryota; kingdom Metazoa; phylum Chordata; class Aves; order Passeriformes; family Tyrannidae; genus Empidonax; species Empidonax traillii. Next base: position 1,847,580 of record NW_020955229.1, on the reverse strand, counting down.
TAATGAGTTACTGCCTGTCTTGGCTGCAAACCCCATTCTTCATCATTGTCCTGCACAGCTTCACTTCACATGAGGAGAACAGTACAAGTACCTTTTCATGTTTCTTACAATTTTTGAAAATTGAATTTAGTTAAAATAAGGCAGACAGAGATTGGAAACATAAATATGGGAAACATCTCGTAATTCAATGTATTAGCATATTTTTGAAAAGGTCAGAAGTGTCTTGAATCCTAGGAACTAAATCTACAATAAATACACAAAATTTATAACCTACATTTATGGGAGAGATAGTCTTTTAAGACACTTGTTACTTTCTTGTTTTAACATTTCTCTCTCTAAATAATGAATAGTTTCTGTACTATCAACTTGAGGATTGGATAAAAATTATTAAATTTTATAATAATCTTTGTAGTATATATAAAACCCATTATATCAATAGGGAAGCAATATATTTAAATGACTGTTTTATATATACATATATACCCATCTATATATGCACATTAATATTTGTATATGTTCTCCTTTCCAAAAATCCCAATATTTAAAAAGCACTTCTAATGGCATCTTCTATCCATCATTTTAAAACTTAAGTGTTAACATAGTGCACTGTAAATAAATCTTGTGTAATATTATTTGTTCTATTGTGAAAAATATACATTTGAGTGATGTTTAATGTGTAAAACCATTAAAAATTAATCAAATCACACTTGTATTTAAACTCTTGGAAATAGCAGCTAACTAAAAACAGAAGCATGAGGTCTTGATGGAATATATAGCATATAAACTACTCTTTTTATTGATAAAATATGTTGCATCTTCTATATTAGATGGTACATAATGAAGTAAAATCTAAACCGTGTGACAATGTTTATCTTAACAACCAATAGTGAGAAAGAACATTTACTGATTAACTAAGAATTCATCACTTTTATATCACTACATAATTTTTAATTAACGCAATATCAAAGCTTTATGAGAAAATTTTGATACTTGAAGTGACAGAGACTTGACATGGGTATGGAGTATATGGATACTGCTTTCAAGAGCACTTAAGTGACTTAGGAACTTGAGTCTGCCTGACCCTCAAACAAAACCTTTTAAGCAGTCTATGTAACATAGATCTGTTCCAGAGCACACACAGGTCAATGGAAACCTTCACACTTCCATCCCCTGCCTTAGATCTATATCTCTTTCCAACAGATTTGATGCATTCCCCCACTACAGGCTGCAGTGAAGAATTTGTGACTATCTGGGGTAGGCATGGGTCTGGTGAGGGAATTCATCTCAAGGACTGTACCTCTGGCCAATTTGAATGCAATTCTTTGCTGCACTTCTTCTCTATTAGCTCCACTCAAGAACAATTCCCCTTGTTGAAATCCCAAAGAGTGCAAAGGAAACCCAGGAGTTACTTGGATGCTACAACAAAGGGCCATTATTTCTTATCTTACCTAAATCAGCCTCCACAGATCTCAGTTTTAAGCTGAGAGAACAATGAATCATACAGCAAGTGTTGGGTGAGGATCATTCCTGGTTGTTTCCACATTAAAACAAGGTAGGTGTGAAAATTCCACAGCACTTGTAGGACCAAGGCTCACAGTAACACTCCCTCCTTTTTGCTGGTTCCCATTACCATAAGCAAAGCAGAAATCTGGCATCCATTACTAACGACAATAAGTAAACCTGGTGCTTAATCAATCTAATAAAGAATGTTGTTGCCTTGGGCAATTGCTTGTGTATGTTGCCTACCCACAGGACCACCAAGCTGAGCATCAGCAGAATTCCAGCTTTGGCTCAACCCACATGTGCTCATGTTTTCCTCTTTCTAATGTAATTATTTTAAGTTATTCACAACATTATTAGTCTTTCATATAAAGGGTGTTTTGATGGTTACAGTTTTCTTAGGTTGTGATCTCTTCAAACCTTGCTCACTATCTCATGACCGATCTTCTTTAGCACTTGCTCTGAAAACAAACACATGGGTACAAAAGTAATTTCTCTCTTGTATGGTGAAGGTACCAGCATGGGCTGCTTTGGATGTAAAGCTGGGAAACAAACTGTCTTTTGTGTCTTACATAAATGACTTCAGGCACAAGACTAGAAGTACATCAAGCTCCTGTACTGTTTTACTTTTTTTGAATTATTATACATGAAAGAGATCACACTCTCTTTCTTCTGATGCTCCCACCCACCCCAGCCTGGCTTTGACCAGGGATTCTTGTCTGAAACCTGAGAAATCTTCATGAAAAACAGTTTTGCAAAAGCTGATATTGTTTTTTCACTAACAGGTCTGGTCTGTTTTCAGTGACAAGTGTTTTCTAAGAAATTCCCAGCTGGCTCTATCACAATTCCCAAACCATTGTCTCTTTAGCTCTCTGTTGCCTTGCCCAATATATTCTGCACTGACTACAGAGGCTGCAGCTCAGTAACAGCAGTTTCCCTTCTCTAAAAGATTTCTCCTGATCTGAAAATCCGAGGGAGCTTCCTTTTCATGATCCCAATGGAAGTGAGCTAAGGCTGGCCCTCAAGCCAGGTACTTCTCAGGTGATCTGCTGGAGAAATAAATTGCTCCTGAAACTGTTCTACCAAAGTTTTGCACTTAACAGACCTCCTACAGAGGTCAGCAGAAGTCTGGACTAGAGAACAGTTTCTTGCCATTTCCTGGTGGACAAGAATCACAGAATGGTTAAGGTAGAAAGAAATCGCTGGAGGTCATCTCGTCCAATCCTCTGCTCAAGCAGGGTCCCCTAGACCACATTACTCAGGATTGTGTCCAGACAGCTTCTGAGTATCTCCAGAGAAGGAGACTCCTCAAGCTCTCTGGGCAACCTGTTCCACTGCTCAGATCCAAGGATCTCAGCTGTAAGAAAAACAGAATGGTCCCGAGATGCAAAACATCAGAAGCACTAAAAAGTCCACATTTTCTTTCCCCCAGAGGTCCATAAATACCCAGACTTATTGCTTCTAGAGAAGAAGTTGGGTCAAGGTCCCTCTCTTGAAATCTCTGTGCCAGACAAATTCCAAACTTGCAGAAGCAATGCATTGCTCTCCTTCTCCAAGCAGTACTTTGAGATGTTGTTCTGCACTGAGGTCAGAGGGGTTTAGAAGAAATTTATTAGAGATGACTTTTAAGATGCTCTTGACCCTTGTTTTCTACTTGTGCATCACAAACCAATTGCTATCTGACAACATAATGAAAGATCAAATAGAGTTGTCTGCTGTGATTACAATATTTTAATATCAGGTTGGCTATTTATTGTCCAAGTACAACAGCAATATCTGAGGCCTTCAGAGAAAGAGCCCACCAAGATGCAGTTTTCATCTGTGGTGAGGGGCAATGTGCCCAGTGGTCACCGCACGAGCCCAGGCTGCACCCTGAGGGTCCACACGCACCCAAACACACAATCATAGAATATCCCGAGTTGGGAGGGACCCACAAGGATCCTCAAGCTCCACAAATTCCGTGGGAAGCTCGCCTCCACAAGGACTGACTCTACCTTCCACTTTCATTACAGATGTAATTTTTGCCTCTGCTCCCTACAGCTTTTTCCAAAAGGTCTGAAAACAAGCAATCAGAACCAAAGGAATTATTTTTGGTTTAATACCTTAACAACTGGCTTACTTTACCTTACTCTGACAAGACATTTCTTCTGCACTCAGAGTTCCTACCTGCTCTTTCTGTCGATTAAATTTCCATGGTTTTCTCCCCTGAGTTTCCATGGAAATAGTTTATTATAGTTGTCAAGGATGGGCAATCCAAATATGTTTTAGAGAAGCAGAATGTAAAAAACTTCCCAAAACAAACTCGTAGCAGTCAACATCTTCCATCAATACTTCCTTTCTTTCTTGGTGTTTTTGTTTGGTTGCTTGGATTTGGGTTTTTTTCTTATCAAATGAGCAGATTCACTGTCTGCATTAAATCATAGAATCCTATAATGGTATGGGCTGGGAGGAACCTTGAAGACCATCTAGTTCCAGCCCCCCTGGAATGGGCAGGGACACCTTCCATTATCCCAGGTTGCTCCAAGCCCCATCCAACCTGGCCTTGGACACTTCCAGGGATGGGGCAGCCACAGCTTCTCTGGGCAACCTGTGCCAGGGCCTGCCCACCCTCACAGGGAAGAATTTCTGCCTAATATCTAACCTAAACCTTCCCTCTTTCAGATTAATATCATTCCCCCTTGTCCTGTCATTGTATGCCCATGTAATAAGACCATCCCCAGCAATGGAGAAAGCATTATTTTAACACACTTAGAAATGGAGAAACTCTATAAAAAGATAAAACTTAGGAATAACACAGATGAACTTTTAAGCATGCTGGTATAAATTACTTTTTTGCTCTATTGCAAGGCAGAAGGAGGAAAAGGTAATCAATATTATTCAAGGTTCATTTAAGTAAATCCAAATTTTAGTAAACAAACTATTAATTTTTTTTCTCAAAAAGGACTTTATTGCCATTTAATATTTATAGGGCCACATGACAGTTCTGTAAGGGCACAGCCCAATTATCTCAAGAGGACTATGTGTTTCCAGGAGTAAAGACAAAAGAATCTCAAAATACTCAACTATTTCCAAATGACTTCTACAAATACCTTAACTCCCAAACCACTTTTTATCTTTACAGCACTCCTCACAGTGCTTTATTTAGGCAAGTACTCAAATTCATCTGTAGCTCAGCCAACCACACCCTCATCTTTAAGTTTGTCTTTAACAAAAAATAGGTTTCAGTATAAAAATTCCTTGAATCCTTCATAATTTCCTTATTGTCTACAAATATTAAGTATGTTATATAAACTACATTAAATTTACTGCTGCTATAAGATGTTGAAATACTGTTTTAATAAAAATTACTCCAACCAAAGTAAAGTTTCAGTGCTGATGATATTATTCGTAATATAGATTATCTCAGGCCACTTAGAGAACTCAGAGAGAAACTGTCTTGTGCCCCATGGTACTGAACAGTTCAAAGCAAAAGTATGACAAGTCAGAAATTTTCCCTTAAATTTTTAGGAGTCCTCCACAAGGGGCTTTATAATGTAAACCCACACTAGAATGGCTGTGTATTATTTTTTATTTCCCTTCGCTCATGCCTTTTTTTACTAGGCTTTCATTTGTATCTCATTATTTCTAATGATTATCCCCAATTCAGAAGTGAATTATGTCAGTAGGGAAACTTCTGTTACGTTCAGCAGACTTTGATTGAAATGTTAATTTTGTATTTTCCTACGCTTAAATTTTAAATAATTTTCTTTTAAAATGATTTTTTTTTTGTAATGCCTTCAGCACATGGACACGAGACATTTCAATTGACTTTATTCCCAAGGAATATTACTTTTTTATAAAATTCATATATTAACTTATTAGCACAGTTTAAAGTTTACATATACGTGTGCGTGGAATAGCAACACAACTACTCTCATGCTTTTTTATTTTCCCTAATTTTACAATACAATGGGTTCTTTTTTTCTAGGCCCAGTCTGTAGCTGGTATCAAAATCTTATTCTGTGCCTAAGATTTTTCAAAATAAGCTTCGTGTTAATTTGTAATTTTCTATTTAGCAGCCGATGAAAATTGTCAAATGGGAATTTTTCCACGCAATTCATGCTTTTCCAATGTTATTTCTGTGGCAAGAACCTATTAATACAAATTGCATTAAAAACCTCAGCTTCCATCGATGCTGTTCGCACAGTCAGAGCTTTCAGTATAATTTTACTATTTGATAAATGTTAGGTATTTAATTCCTGTCATTTCTGGTTTTAAACAGACATTCCAGTTCAACAGCAGTGAAATGCCCTTCCAAAAAAGTTTCCCTACCTTAATTTTTTTATAAAATCCTTTTAATTTTTGTGCAGCTAAAGAAAGGGGAGGAAAAAATCACTTATGTGTGTGGCTTTTGGACATTGGTAAGAAAAACGTGAGCAGAGTAGGGAGCAGGGGGAATCTTGTTCAGATATTGTGATGTGAAGGTTTTTTTCTCTCATCTCCCAAACCCTGTAGATGGAGCCCTCCACTAAGATCTTGCTGTATCTCTAGCACAGATTGACTTCTTTTGGGTTGATGATGATTGATCGTGTTGTTTTCTTCATTACTTTAAACCTAATCAGTGCTTGGTGTAATTTGAGTAATGATTGCTCATTATTGGCAATTGTGAAGTTTAAGGCTTTCTTCATTTTACCTCGCAAGACAGTCAGTTGGGAGATTCTTGTACATCCCCATTTGGGCAATGTTTGAGGTAAGGGAAGGGGGAACCATCATCACTGATAGGTGTTAGTGAAAGCTTTCTGCAAGTTTATTACTGTGTGTCTTCTTGGCAGGGGGCACCTGGTCTTACCCCCATCATCAGATCTCATCATGAAAAAATGAGTTTCTTAGCAGACTATGTCATTTAGGCCTTACTGAATGCCTCAGTTCAATAAATCATGCTATTTCCTAATATTTTGTCTTATAAAGGGATATGGATGAATTTGAAAATAAAATGGGTTTTCACTTCCCCTTGCCCTCCCCCCCCCCCCAAATTGAAAGAAGACAATGAATGAGGATACAGGCCAAAATAATATAGTTTCTCATTACCTGAACTCTGCTGTTAACTTTGTTATTCTGAATTAAGAAGCAGTGGAATTACTGCATAATGGAGTGGTTGATTTACAGGTGTTAAGCTTGGTAAGCAGAGAAAGAGATGCTAAGCTGTTCCTTACACGGAAGACACACCATGGGAGTCTGGCTAAGCCCTCTGTTTGTGCTGAAATTATGCTAAGGACATAATGAAAATCTATATAAATAAGAACATTTCAGATTCATGGTTCTGGGAGTGAGGACAGTTTTTCTTCCTGGGCCTAATTCCACAGGTACAGCTACAGCACTACCTAACAGTAGATGATTATATATAATGATTTATCCAAACATAGCAATAAAGGAGAAAAGGAATCCTTTCCATATTACTGGTAATTCTTACCAACTGCTTCAACCATGTTAAGCCAAAAGTCACATGTGATGTTTTATCAGTTCAAAAAATTGCTGTGGAGTTGAGATAAAATACATGGTGCCTGCATTAGACACCGCAGTTTTATCCATTCTATTCTCAATGCTTGCCTTGACCCAGAGAATATGATAGCTGATAATTTAATTAAAACATAGGGATTTTTCTTCAGTTGTCTTTTACATCCATTAAAAAAAAAAAAAAACCAAAACAACCCCTACACTAAACGCAAAACATATGAACCTCGATTTATTCTGCAGCAAACCAGCTAATTCTGGGGTGAAAAGGTGTCCAGAGACACCAACGGAACCTTGCGTGGAGCTGTTCTCTCTCCCCGTGATTCCACAAGGTGTTTTGTAGCACGGGAAGCAGGGACGCTTTTCCCTCTGTGCCTTCCCGAGCTGACATCTGAGAGCCACGAGCGTGGTATCAGTGACACACTCGGTAACGGAGGTGCCTTCAGAGGAGGAGGTTACGCGTGTCCTACCCGACACGATCACACTCAGCCTCGGGGGTACTTTCAGCGCAAGCAGCAGCACTGATAGAAAGAGTCTTAGCGACAGCCCAGGCGCTTGCTGGAGGGGACAAGATATCTCATTTGCCTAAGTTAGACCAGAGGACCCCACCACGGGTAGAGCTCAGCTATTTTTTTTTTTTTATTTATTATTATTTTTTTCTCCCTTCTTTTCGCTGTTTTCTTTTTTTTTTTTTTTCTTGAAGGAAACACTCCCTTCTATGACTGTGCAAGTAAAAATAAATACATTCTGATATTATAACATCACAATAATGTGATCGTTTGAATTCATACCGAGAACAGTAAAAACAATATGCTTTCTGATTGAATTATTCAAGCTCGTAGCTTTTAAGTTTCAATTATAGTTACAAACACTGTATGCAAGGGAAACTGAACAATGAACAGCATTTTCTAGCTGAGGTATAAAAAGCAGTGAGTTGCGGAAAATGATTTTTTTTAAAAGATGAAAGTGTAGCCCATCATTAAGATCAAATCTATGAGAGTAGAAACTCTGCTGCTACAGTACACTACTCCAGATGTAATCCCACACAGACTTCCTTGGCTATGATTCCGACTTATTCAGTAATTACAAGCAACAAAGAAAACAGGCGCCTGATAAGTGCATGTTCAAATACTGAGTTTAGATGAAAAGTAATATGCAAAGCCATTAAAAGAAGTATAGAAAGCAGAAAGATGTTTTAAATTCTTTTTCAGAAATGCAAAAAATATTGCATGCTTTTTTTTAAAAAAAAACAAAACAACAACAACACAAAAGGTTTGTCATTGTTTGTAAAAATGCACAGGGAAATACTAAAGGCTGAGTGTGTGTTGGTGTCTGTGTGGTTTCACAGATAAGGATTTGGACTAGCAGCATTTATGTTTTAGAATACTTCTGCAAAATATGTTATAGTCTTGCAGGTCTATGTATGCAGAAACAAACTACATACTAGAACGTAGGCAAATGTGAATGAAAATAAATAAGAATCATCCAATTTAATAAAGATTAAAACCATAACATAGAATCAGAGTATTTATAGCCCTAAATTGACTCACTATGTTTTTACTATAATCCATATTACTGATTCTACCCCCCCTGAACAATTCTGTGATCTTATGTCTTCATTTGGGGGCTGATCCTACAAGCATGTGTGCATGTATTTATAATTTCTTTACTAGTACCACAGAACCAGCTGCATTGCCTTGGTGGTTGGCATTGCTGACCTAATGAGGCAAAACCATGTCTTGCTGCTTAACTTGATGCGCTGTGAGAAGCCAGACTTAAGTCAAATGTTTGAAGCTACTCTTCCAAAACACACAGAATGGAACCACCTCATGTTTTAACTGCTCTCATGATTTTTCTTCTTAACTCGGGACAAAAAATATTATTGCCAGCTTCATAAATAGTTATCAGTAAATTCACTTTTTATAGGGATTATCTTTTTGATACATTTTAAAATGTAGAAGTGAAGCGGTCCTTTTCTCTGTGAGAATCAAAACTGAAATTTCAATCGATTGAAAATTTACTTCATCGCTCAAATGCCAGCTTTTAATGGAAGCTATTCATGGTCCAAACCATACAATTTGCTACAGTGCCTAGAAGTATTTTTTACTGTGCAGGCACGTTGGAAACTACTGTTTCTTCCCAGTGAGTTCCTGGAGATCCCAGAACTCCTGAGTACTGGTCAGATGGTTTTAAATGGCAATGCAGACCTCTCCTTCTCTAGTCCTTGGCTACTCAGCTGTGCTCTGACACAAAAATAATGAGAAAAGAAATGTCTCTGGGTGCCAGGTTGGTTTTCAGGTGGATCTGCCCCTTGATCTAATTCTGCAGGGCTAATAGGAGGTCAGTACCCATGAAGAGAGGCAAGACTTCTTTTGCTAGAAGGTTTGGTTTATATTGTTAAGACGTCCACCAAACCACAGTCTAATTTATCTTTAATCTAAATTTATCTTTAAATTCTTTAATAACGCAATGCCTTTTACCTTCAGTCTGAAAGGGGACAGCAAACAAGTTGGAGAACCATAAATATAAGGAAGGACAGTTATGTTTCACTGCTTATGTTGCTTGGTAGTTTTATTTTATATAAGGAAATAACCATGGGAGACAGATTAATATAGCTGAATCTACATTTGTAATTTTTAACATGAACTTGAGGCCATTTTTATATAGGTAAATAAAATATTTGACCAGGATACATTTAAGTAGATGGTAGATGCGTGAAACTAGACATGTGAGGTTTAGACATGAGCACAAAATTAAATATTAAAAGCAATTTTTTCCTTTCTAATTGAATTTTGTTTTGAGATTTAATTTCTCGGTAAGCAGTAGATATATATGTAGGCCCATACACACATATCCATAACTAAAGAATTTCTAAAACCAGGATTTTCACTTTTTGGCATATTTTTCATCATTTATCATCATGATTACTTTTAGATTAGAGCAATATGTATTCCCATTTTAAGTTGTTTTGAAAGAGATTCAATATTGATTGCACGTGTTTTCCCACATCAACATGAACAGAAAACGAATGATAAATACCCTCTCTACGGATGTTTTGAATGCAGCAACATTTGGGGGTTAATGAAGGTAAAGAAAAAGCTCTCAGATAGAATCATTGGACTTCTGCCACAAAACTGGGGAAGTAAACTGGAGCTTTAATTTCCAGTTTTGAGGGAGTTGAAATAAGATAGCAGAATACCAGGGCTCCAGGCACGGCACATCACCCTGCACATGAAGTTTAGGTCCATGCTCCCCCATGAATGGAGAGCCATGAAGTTGTATTAACTGATGGAAACTATGGTCTAGTGGCCACAGTGGTATTCCTCTTTTATTTGGACATATTGGAAGGAGAGGTGGATAGATGATACCATATGTCAGAAATAATTACAATGCTATTGAGTCTCAGTATGACAAAGAGGAAAGTAATGACTCTGGCTAAGGCCGGAGAGAATATAAAGCAATATTTTTTTGGAAAAAAAAAAAAGGTCATTGTCTGGGAAGATCACCAGAACTGGAGCTGGGTGAAAATAGCAAATTTTGAAGCCAATTCTTCTCGTTTTCAAGCAAGACAACAATGTATATCACTGATAATTCACAGGCAATTTTAATTAACTATTTGTGCATCCTGGAAGAAGCCAAAAGTACCTTTTCAGAAAGATTCTCATATGCCACAGCGGACTGACACTTATATGTGGTATCATCCAAAAGCAAAACCATACTTGCTGCCCTCAGTGTGGATGTTGCTGAGACTTCCAAACACCACAAAGAGTAACCCATAAGAACAGACTGCAGGAGGATTAGCTTTTGAGGAAGCAAATTTTGAAGAATCAAAATGAAGAAAAATAAAGAATCACAGCACAGCTTCTTCACTGCTAGTGGGGCCAAATGTGTCTCAATTTATTGTTGAAAAACTCGTATATGTTTTGAGTGTATTTGATGTAGTTCATTGGGCAAAGAGAACTTAGCTAAAGGACATCATGGCTGTACCGAGAGATGATTAACAAGGTTAATTTGCATGAGATATTGGTGAATTTATTGGTGAAAATATTGCAGCAACACACCCCTCAGGGAGACAAATGAAGCCAATAAGAGAAGCATGAAAGAGCCGAGAGTGATGCTCGCAAGACTTATTTAAAACTCAACAACGGAACTGGCTGGAAAGTTGAGAGGCCTAACTAAAATACACCCTGGATTTACTAAATTGCTCCTGCCAGAGGACTTTTTGTCTCTAAAGTTCAGAAGCATTCCCAGTGGGGAAGAGCAACAAATATGAGCTATTTACTAGAAGTCGTCTAAGGCAATACATACTTCCCAAATATTTCTTAAAAATGTTCAGTGATATTTAAAATGACAGCAAACATTGTCCAACAAGTTTAGTGCAGAGCCAGACCAGAAGAATGAGGCCAATTTGTACCAGATGAAGAGCCAAGGCACAGAGATACCTGCTGGTAGAGGGCTGTGCCTCTGGCTGCACTGACTGGAAAGCTCCCACCCCAGCCCTCGAGGAACTTTGCTGATAAAGGGATTTGGGAGATTTTTTTGGACCACTAGTGGCTCAGTGATGGAAATTTCTCCAGCTGTATGAGATAGCCAGAGTTTTTAATTCTCAGTCCCTCACCACTGCCTTGGCAATAGAGGCAGGTCGTACAGAGGGAACTGAGCTGCTTCTGAAGGACATTATACGGATCATGTAGCTCTCTCCTACAGCAGGAGGCTGCTCTCACTGTCTGAAGTCGTCTCATTCACTCATCCTCCAATATTTTCATGCTTGCTGTGTATGTCCAGTTATGCCACTCGACACTAAAACAGCTGCCAAGTGAGTTCTAAGGCAGGATTACTCCAGCGTGAGAGCAAACCAGTGCATTTCCCAGCTCTTCTCCCTCTCCTCCTTGCTCGCCAAAGCACCCACAGCAGAAATGGTTCACTCTAGACCAAAGGGCAGTATTTTGTGAAGCTTCTTATTCAAGTCCTGGTAACATATAACTTGCAAGCATGCACTTTGACCCTCCCTGAGCTTGGAACAGGCAACTCTCTGGCAACTGAGAGTATTTTTCCATTCTGATGATGACTTAATTAAATAAATAAATCTTTGAGGCTGATACGGTTGCCTCTAAGTTTCATTCCTTGGCTGAATGTCCCTTCTTCTCCTAAGTACTGTCACGTATGGATAGGACAGCAAGAGAAAAAGAAGATTCTGGTCCCCACTACTGTTTTCATTCCTGTCTTGGAAATCAAAGGCCTTAATTTAGAGCCGTAAGTGTAGGGAAAAGAACTATAATAGGACTACGACTACCCAGAGGCAGGTTCAGTATGAAAATTAAAGTGAAAGAAAACACTGAAAATATGCTCCTTTCATAAAAGACACCAAACATTTGCAATGTTAGTGGGAAGGAGCAGCATGCTTCAAAGGGGAGCACACACACTCAGCTCAGTCCTTTAGACAACAGTGCTCCAAAGGGGGAACGACAATAACTGTTTGTTTTATCCATATTGGTGCGATATAGGGTGTAATGCGGAATGTCATCTCTTATCTGCCATGAAAAGACACTACCACCATAAACACCTGAGTGGAACTGATCTCCTGCAATCCTACATCATCCCCTGTGGTATACAGGCCTTTCCTTGGTTGTTTATTTGCTCAGATGATATGCCCTTGAGCAGCATGTCAGAAATCTGAACACTGATTAAACCACACAGCTGACCTAACCTATTGGGAAGAAATGTTCATGTATTAAGCTGAATAAATTCTTGCCAGTTATAACTGAGAAACCCAAATGCTATTCAAAATAGGCCAAAGACAGAAACACAGATACAAACTATTTCCTCTCTTAGGAAGTCTTAAGTCTAGATCTGAATTTTGCTATATAACAGCAACAGTAATAATGCTGCTTCAACATGACTGAGAGCCAGTTCCTTGGGGTCAGAAGGATGTCATGGGATTTAAGATAAAATGGGACTTATTTAATACTAACAATACATATTTTATTCCACTGTTTCGGAGTTGTTTTTGTTTGGGCTTTTTTGATGGTTTTTGGGATTTTTTTTTTTTTAAGAGCTGACTCTGAAAAGGCAAAAAGAAGCTTTTCTGATGCATGTCAACTGTGAGACCAAGCATTCCTTCTTGTTTATTTATGAAAGACTTTCCTGGCTGACTCTTAGAGTCCTCCTTATCAGTTTAATCATAATTAGTTTATTATTGCTCACTGTAAAGTCTAGGAAATCAAACTCCAAGTACAACATGATTTAAAGAGTTTGTTTTATAATTCTGTTCTTGGCGTCCTCTCACTGTGTTTTCAGATGGCAGGGAAAACTCCTTGGAACTCAACAATATTCAGAAAATTGTTTTGATTAGTAAAACTGTTATCCAGTCCTCTAGCTTGATCCCCAGGTGATTGACTTAGAGATAAAGTTTAAGTCCTGAAATGTTCAGCAACTACAAGGTGTATAATACAATGACCCCCAGAGGATTCAAGCATTTTCCAAACTATTTCCAAATGGGGCTCCATGGTTAACCCAGCTTAAAATTCCAGTCACTCCAACAGGTGGAAGCAGTTTTCTACTGCAGATCTCCTCTGTCAGGTTGAGAAGGGAATTGTTTGAATCACAAGCACCACAAAGGGCAGTAAATGCCCCTGTTTAGGGTTCAAAACACTGGACTGAGCTGATGTTCTTCATCAGGAGGCAGTGGTATATGGAGCAGGAAAAAAATCCTATTTAACCTGGTGAACCAATGTTCTCTTACCCAGCTAATCGAGGGAAAAGTAGGTATTGTGTTTTGGTCATTCTACTCTTCTTTTGTTAAATCCACTAGATTAATTTGCCCCAGCATAAGGATAGCTCAGAACAGCTTCTGGTGTATTCACCAAGTCTTCCCACCAATGTTTCTGAAGGAGTAGCAATCAGGAGTATGGCTTACCAAATACACCAAGGGCTGCAATGGACACATCCTGGGATGCTCCTGAGCTTCAGCAGTTTGCAGAAGATGTGCAGCAGCTCACTGATTCAACCCCACTTTTACACGAGACAAATGAACCCACTATTCCAATATTTCATATCAAAGGATCAGTGAAATTCCAACCTCAGTCTGAAACCACAGGCATATATAGGGTTAAAGTTGCCTCTAAATGTTATTTTAACATGGATTTTTGTGTAGAAATTTTGATGGTAAAGAAAGAAATTCTGTGACTGACAAAAACTATGAAAATAATACAGAGTTATCAAACGTAACCATTTATGGCATGAAATATCTCCTCTGATATATCTTCTGTATTTCCAGCAGCAGTGTACATACATATTAAAAAGGAATTTGCCTGAAAGCATGTGATTAGATAACCCATCTCATATTTAATGTTAATTTATGAGCATTAGGCAAGTTCTTATGAAGCCTTTTTAAACCAATTCATTGCCACAGAGATGATCATTTATATCAGTCCTTGTACTCAGGTAGTAAAATTCCATAATTCACTTCACTAGATAACTCTCTTAGCAGAAGGCTCTGCTAACACTCAATATATTATCATCAATACTAAGGAATACTATTATTTCTCACTAACAGCATTATTCATGATGAATGAAGATGCCCTGTATCTGCTACTGGTACCTTTGATGCTAAATAATCCTATTCTCTCTGAACATAAAGGCTCCAAGGAACACATGGATTCAGCAGCTCTGTGTTTTAGTTTCAGCTCTGCCACTCACTCCCCTTAGAGCCTCGGGTGGATCTTTTAATATTCCTAATATTGGGGTAGGCACTCAGGGACAAAGCAAAGCTTGATTTTGTTGCACCAAGAGCATCCACCACTTTGTCCTTTTCCCTATTGAAGCCCTTTGGCAGAAACAGAGGAATAAATCAATGTGCAGACATGTAACACACCTGTATCTTGGAAGTTATGGGAATCCAAGACACATGGAGCTTAGGCTTCTAACAGAGGGATTGAATTGGAAGAGTTACAGAGATATGGAGAAAATCTTACAGTCTTGCTATCCACGCACAGCTACAAAGAGAGCAAAAATACAAAGAGAGCCACAGCCCAATCCTGCCCTTGGTTTCGGGTGGTATTTCCAGCAAACTAGTTCATGTGAGCCTGGCTGGGAAGTCTGACTCATTTGATAAATCATTTCAAAGTTTCTAAAATATTGGAGATTGTGAAAGGGCAAAGTATTATTAGCGTCACAAGAGGGTCTGAAATACAAAAAGCAGATTTGGATTTATGGCTTTGATTTCTTTGCCAAAGCTGGGGTCTGAACATTCAGTTCAGTTTAGTCTGCAGATAGGGACCCGCTCTGACATTTAGATTTGGTTTCTGGTTTCAGACTCCAAATCCATCCAAAGTCTTGGTCTCTTTAATATTTATTGCAAAAGTTCAGATTGGCTTCAACCAATGGCCCTGCGGTGCTGCTGCAGCGCTGTGGCCAGCTGGCACTCCAGTCCCACAGCCACAGCTGTGCTTTATCCTCATGTCCCCATGCTGGCTTGAAGAGCTAAACTGAACCCAGGAACTTCAAGGAACAAAGGAAAGAAAGGCACCAAAACACAAATGTTGATGTGGAGTTCAAAATGGCATTTGGTAAAAGGGCATCTAAAAACGCTGGCACTAAGAATATACTACGGGTTTGTGAAGCCACACATCACTCAGTAAAATAATAAATAAAGCATGCCACAAACTAGTCTACATTACAGAATAGTCCTATAGGTGGGATAAATCTAATTTAACGTTATCACTCTCTTGGGAAGTATCTCTTTTCCTAGAATAGGAAAGAAACAGGAAATGCCCAATCCCTTTCCGGTATCGTGTGGCATTCGGATGAGGCATCAATTAGCATTTCTCTTGATGAGTATTTGACAAACCATTATTTAAACTATTTCCACTGCCAGGTCTTTGGGAAAATTGCACTCAGTGCCAAACAGTCTGTTAAAATCTTGCCTAACAAGTCTGCACGTTCCACACTTGAGAATTTAAGCAGATGCTTTATGTGGCTAAGAAAAAAGAGCTCCCTCCCAGAGTCCACGGTGGAATTTCAGGTTGCTTTAATGGTGTCCAAATTCCTTCCCACCAGACACATTTCCTACCAAATCATGAATAAAATACCTCTTCTGCTCAGGCATTAAAACATAGAGGAGAAAACACATCAGCTGTGATGTCTTAATGAGGAAGGCTGAGAGAGAGTTAAGGTCCACAAACATAAAGCAATGATGCTTTTTCTGGCAAGTTTCTTCTGTAGGTAGATCTTATAATGTCAGCTAACATACAGAATTAAAGTTCAAAGAGGTAAGTATTCTATTATTCAGGGGATATTTGAAGTTTGAATTTAAGTCATGCTAAATAAAATATTACAGTTTTCTAGCACTTAATGCATTAGAAAAAGGGCAGAGAGATAGTGCTTGATACTTGGGAAGACAAGGATTACAAAGTGAGTTCAGGGCAACTGGAGCTGGGTAAATTCTGTGTGAGAAAATCTGTTATCCAAATGCCCAAATTCTCGATGACCATGAACAGTCTCTAAAGCACGTTAGTCACCAGATAACTGAAATATGATAGGAATAGCTATTTCATGAGATTCTGCCATTTGGGCCTTCAACCTTACAAGAATAGGTTTTGTGAGATATGAGGCAGAGGAAGACCTGGGAAGAAAGGTCTTCTCTTTTTGAATTGAAATGAAAGGTGAAAGCATGGGACAAATTCTACTGAGGGATTGAAACTTCACTACTTTCTTGTTATGTTCACAGTGCTGTTTCATTTCTAAAACAGAACAAAACAAAGCAAAATAAAATAAGAAAAATTAATTAAAATAATCGTTACTGATTACTAAGAACCTTCTGACTGAGGATGGAGGGCTACAGGTTGCTAAGATTTACACAGTACTTTCCAAAAATTGATCTGTGATTTTTTTTTTTTTTTTAAATAATGTTTTACTAAAATTACATGTATATTATGAGATCTGTTTCCTCTGCAATGCCTGCAAATAGTGTCAGGTAGTTTTATGTTGGTCTGTGTTGGTTGTGAGTTCCCAAGTTGAGGCAATGGCCTCTGTGCAGCATTCATCTGTTCCTCCTCGTATCACTTTGTGCTTATATCAGAAAGGAAATTAAACAGAAAGCATAAATAACCTAGAATGAACACAGCCATACACATTTTAGACCCTTCAGACTGTATTCCTCACCCTATCGCTCTACAGTCATAGAGGGATGAGGAAATCATTATTATCAAGTTAGATGTTTTCTTGAATAGTTATTGAAACTAGCCAGTCCTGCCAAACTCTCTCTTTTGCACAGGTAAACAGCTTTTTGTTTCCACACCCAACAACACTGGAAGAAATCTCTCCTTTTCTTCTCTCTATCCTTGTGCTAAGGCAGCACCCAACAGACAGGCCAATGAACTGGGAATTCAGACATGTGGGTTCCATCACTGTGATAGCACTAAGAGATATTGTGACTTGGTAAAAGTCATTTCACTCCTCTCTTCCAGTTTTCCCATTTACAGGCTGGTATCAACACCTACACATTATCTGTGGCCTGGAGAACTGTGGCTGTGGTCCCAAGAAAGTGTCAGGAAAATCAACAATTCCAGCCCAATGTCAACTTTAAGAAGGAAAAAACTCTTTTGCCCCTTATTGCTCTTTACCACAATTCCTCACCTTCAAGGGCAGGCACAGGCTTCCTAAAAACTGTGTATTTTTGTGGTAGGACAGAAAGAGATGAGGAAAGTTCTTCTGAGCTGCTTGTTCTGATGTCTGATGTTAACAAACCTCACCCAAACCCTTAAATCCTGTGAACTCAGCAATTTTCCTCTTACCACGTTGTAACTGACCAGTCTGTAATAGTCTTGAAGTTTTTGCCCAAAAGAGGAATTAAGACTTTTTAGAAAAAAAACAAACCCTTTTGTTCAGATTTTTTTATTTTCATTTTCACACCAAGTATCAGCTCTGGATACTTCCTGCACTACTCAAACCCATTACCAAATAGTGGCATGAATGAAAAGGTAAATAGTTTCCTTTTGCTGCAACGTATAACAGTGACATCAAAAACCAGAGTGGCTGGAGAACCACTGGTAAAGGATGAAGCTTGTGGTGAGTATATTGAGGTACTGCTGGCCCAGATTCCCAGTACAAATTAACACTGGTTTCCAGCTTTGCTAATGAACGGCTGTTACACTTTGCAGCTGGAGGTTTCTGCTGCAACAAATTGTGAAAGAATTTCTGAGGCAGAGGAGAAGGGACAGGCACAGAGACTGGGAAAGCGTAGTTATTGCAAGAGACCATCATTTGGACGTTTCCTTTAAGGGTGAATTATATATGATAATGGCTTCATTGTCATCAAATAGAATACAATTAATTTTATTTTTTAGTATGTTATCAGCAAGCAAACCACCAGTATTAGCTAGATACCATCTGGGAGTGACAGTTTCCTTATTACAAAATATGTAAAAATATGGACTCCCTTAAGGAATCTGTTGCACTACATCTGCTCCGATTTTTGTTATATGCTAATGGATTTTAACCCAGCATATGAAGCATGTAAAAAAAATAACAGAAAATTTTCAACTAAATTACTTGTTTCACATTTAAAGTGTCACAAAGACAGAGACAGCCACATATGCAGCCTTAGCTACAGGGGACTGGGAAGAAACAAAGAAGTAAGGAAGAGGCATTTCTTACCTGCTGTTTTGCTATCCAAGCCTCTCTCTCAAGAGAAATTCTAGCTGCCCACATAATTAAGGCCACTTGGTATGTGAAAGAAGTATTGGGACTATACACAGCTAAATCTCCAATAAGCTTAGGTGATAACAAAAGATTGTGACTGCTGAAGCACAATTATCTTCCCTACTTCCCTCTGTTCATAATATTTTAAACAATCACAATGATTAAAATGGGCTATTACAATTAAGAGACTATTCTCCAGGGCAGAGGGTTGGGTTTTCCTGGTCTTCAGATATTTCCTTAACTTCCCTTGCAATGATCAGATCTCAAGAATCAGCTGGAATGACAGACTATTCAGTGAGGCAGAGAGATACACTGAGAATATGCCAGATTAAAAATCCTTTCTGCTGAAATATTGGTGCCATCGTTTTTTTGAGAGAATACCAGGGCTTGAAATAAATGACTGTGCTGCAAACACAGGGCAGAGGAGGGTTGGGGTTTTTCTGCCTTTTCCCCCCCCACCCCCCCCACCCCCCTGCACAATTACACAGCGCTGTAGCTTTAGGCTAACAGAATTTTTGCACTTGTAAAGCAGTTTGGTATGAATTGCTTTTCCGTGGATCTGTGTCCCCAGGCCCCACAATGTGAAATATTCCAGGCATTACTTTTTCATTAGCATCAACACAGGACATTTCTATGTATTAAGCACTAAAAAATATTTCATGATCTGTTTACACTTTGTATTAATTAATTAGAGCTGGGGAAGTTTTTGACTGCACACAAGCTTTTTGGGTAAGTTTTCCTTAAATAAAAGAAATGCACTGCCAGCTGTGTAGTCCCAGAGATTTTCCAGACTATTTGGAAAGACTCTCTCTTCTTTTGCTTGTGTGTGTATAAACATGCATATATAAATATATGCAGACGTATATGGCCACACGCATACATGCTCACACATTCAAGATATTATTATTTACGGGTGTAAATATGTAACTTACAACAGATCTCTAAATTCAATGTTTTCTAGAAAGAAATACTGTATGATTGTACTCAAAATGTGATCAGTGTAACCTAATGTTCATAGGAGGGGAAACTACCTTACACCTTTAAAAATAAGTAAATACAAGCTCTCCACTGTGATAAACTGAAAGAGCTTCAAAAATATAAATTAAGTTTCACAACACACAGGTATGACGGTTAGGTGTTCTTATACCCACTAATAAATCCAAAGGGTAGATTTAGGTGTAAAGAATCTGAGTGACAGAGCCAGGAAAGAACTCAAGTGTCCCCAAGGACTGTCTCCCCTTTTCTAACAACCAGATCACATTGCTTTCAGACAAAGAAAGAATTCCCTAATCAAGACAGATGTATAAATCAAAACAGAATACTCTCTCTTTTATCCTTGGTGGCCCAAGTTCTAGATTTGAAATTTCTAAAATTTCTATTCTGCTAATCAGGGAAATACACAAATGAAGCAGCTATGGCCAGATGATAAGAATACTAATAATAACTTTTAAAATGGAAGAAAAAATGGAAATGGGAAAGATATTTCTGGATAACGTATGGGAGAGTTTTCAAAGAACAAAACTAAGCTGAAATTCATTCCAAGATCTAATACTGCAAGTTGTATTTTGGTGCTCCCTATTGTTGCATGACTTAGTACCTGCTGAGTTCACTCTTACTGGAGCAGGTTAGACAGTTCAACCTAAATAAATTCATAAGTTTAGACACTTGAGTGTCATAACAGGAAGCGATGGTTTATGGTAGATGGTTCTGGCCAGACATTACAGCTTGCCCCTCCTCGCCAAATGGGTTACTGCCGTCTCCTTGCAGAGAAAGTGCAGCTGGAATGACGACAAGGGATGGATTTCTGCTGGGCCCAGGGACGGCATCTGGGAACAACAGTGGGATTTACTACCCTGGCTGGCAGGGAACACACAGCTTTGCCTGGCTGACCCAAAGAACGAGCCTCAAGCCCCCTGTGCTTCTGAAGAGGGATGGAGGAAGAAAGAAAGTAAGTAACTTGCCCTGTTAATGGTATAATGAAAGCAACCCTTCAGCGCCTCGCTCCCCTGTGCATTCAGAGGGAACAGACCCCTGTAGCATTCATTTCCATTTTCATGGAAACACTTTATAGTAAGTGGCAAAGCCGTACTGCCTCCTTTGATACTCACTGCAATAACAAATACTTGTGCTACATTTCACTGCATTAACAGCGCACCAAGCCTCTCTCAGCGAGCTCAAATGGACTTCAGGAGGCTTGGGCAAGTGCTCAGATCAAAGCGATTGCTTTCTCTCTAGGGACAGGCTCACCCAAGAAAAAACCACCTTTGCTATTTTATTTTGTTTCCTAATGATTTGGACAAATTTCCCAGGGAAGCCAAAGATAAAACTCATGTTACCTTTGAAAAAGGAAGTGAGTCCTGATGGAGGGTCTTGTCCACACATCCCAACCCCGGCACCTTTATAGCACTTTGATTTGGTTGAGATGTGCTCTCAGAAAACAGCTACGTGCAACTTCAGCAGCCCTTTTTAGACACATTTTCTGTTTCCAAACCAGTGTCAACCCTGGTTTCTGCCTTGACACAGTTAAGAACACTGAGGTTTTCCAAATCAATAGTTGGTAGTACTGACTTCGTGGTGTGTTGATTTTGGATTCGAGCGGTCTCTGCTGAGTGCTGGATGGGAGCTGAGGATTCTCCAGTGGCACAGTCAGGCCAAGGGGAACTTTATAATGAATCTCAGTGAATTCAGAGGCAGAGTATCACTTGAGCATATTTCTAACAAGATGTACAGGAACAGATTTAAGTGGTACCTAATGTTTCTCCACCTTCAGTACCTTCTGTCAGTAGGTGCTAAATAAAAACGACTTACAACCTAGCTTTGAACTTTGTGAGCCAGCACAACTGGGTAGGGCCTGCTGAGGGCCCCACAGTTCAGGTTCATGGAGATACAATTAAAATGCACAAGACAGATGCTCTACGAACTCTAGCTTTTAATATTTTACAAACAACCTGGATGCCTTTACTCCTGACCCCCAACAAAGAGTGTTTTCCTCCTGATACTCAATCCACTCGTGCTTAAGATTAATGACTAGCCATTTGATTAAGGGCAGTTTTGCCACTGTAACTTTTTAAAGCACTGTCATAGTACTTTTCCAGCCATATTTCCCCCCTAGTAGTGCTGACTAAATGAGAGACAAAAATCTTATACAGCTGACGTCCAAAAGGGAGACAATATAGAAAATAAATCCAACCACTGCCACCCTTCCTACCCAAAATAGATGTCTCTTTGTGCACAGTTACATGGAGTGGCTCATTTTTGAGCACTTATAATTCATGGGAGGGTTTATTCCAGTATCCCTATGAAGGGGCTATGGCAACCAGTAACATGTGGGGGAAATTTGGGATCTAAATATGCCTAATACTGCTGAATCAAGCAAATACAGGGTCAACATTACAGTCAAGGTAACGTAAGAGGGCCTGGGATGCTCTTTAACAAGTAGATCCGGAATGCCCAGTTGGGAACAGAGCAGCATATTTCCCATGCTGTTTTGGCACTTGTGTAGACATGGTTCTCGAGTTAGCCATTAACTTAGATTATACTTTTATTTCCAATGTCAAAAATTCCTTTGCGGAGAAAAGAGGAAATTTTTTACATTGGCTTCTTTCCATGAGTTACACTGTGCTGGAAACTTACCATTTCTTTCTTGCCATGAAAATTGCACGTATCACTGAAACAACAGTGACTATTCTGTGCACTATAGTACTCTGTGAGTAGCCAAAAATAATTAATTAGGCCTATGTTCATTATACAAGGCATCTAAAAAACCCTGGATGTCTGTGAATCCCAGGCTCCCAAACCAACTTATATATTCTCTCTTTTCTCTTCTTGGTATTCATACACTTAATACCTAATCATCCTATGACTCACAATAGATGAGAACACAGCAGTTCCAACCTGGCATTGACCTCCAAGTGTTTTTAAGAAGACACTAGTGAAGGAACTACTCGAAAGGCAGACCACAGCAGAGGAAGAGTGAGAGGTCTGTTTCATGTCAATGTTTAAAATTACCCCAAGGAAAGGAACGCACATTTTCGCTTCTGGGAAGTTGGCTTTGGCAAGTGGGCAAAACAGTGCAGGAGATCTGATATGATGTCAATACCAGATCAAAGAGGCTCATCAAGTCAGCTAGTGAGTGAGCCGGGAGCTCTGGGAATTGCTGCCGGATTCCCTCTTGCTTTGGTGCTTTGCAGATTTCTTAAACTTAGCAATACAACCAAAGGCTGCTCTTTTCCTTGTCCTTGTGAATTAACAGATTGTTATTGAAGATATTATTTTAGACTTTCCCTCTCTTTGATTGCTTTAAGCATTCAGCCTTCAGAGAACACTATCAGCCCCATATAGCCTCACTTTCTACCTGTAGTCCCTGTAGTACAGAAACTTTGTTTTCTTCTTCTACTCCCTCCCTGAAGTTGGAGAACTGGTTAGTTAAGAACTCTCAGTACTGATTCAAAGATTTAATGTATAAAATTCAGCAACAGCGATAGACTGACAAGTTGTGCTTTAGAAATGCTAAGTAGCTTCTCTTTCCTTTTGAGAAAAGAGGTTGGAAAAAGCAACTGAAAGACTCATGTCAGTAATGCATTTAAGAACTCAGCATCCAGCAGTTTAGCTTCTATATTCTAACATCTGAAATACTCATGTCATTGTGGTTTGAGACACAAAAGCAAATTGTATTTCAGATGGAGTTATATTAATTTATAAGACATACTGTCAAAGAAACTGCTTTACATGGACAGCATCACTTTAAATTTGTTTTCGTTTGTTCAAAACCAGGCATACCTGGATGTCTTGATATTTAAAAGACATGGGGATATGATCTCATTTTGCTGTAGATCTATGGCACGAGATTTGTGCAGAATAATTCAAAACAAGTGTTCTCAAACTCTCTCCTGGCTGTGGATCACAGCTTTAGGGATTCTGAATGGATTGCTAATTGGTGCCTGACAGGCAATCATGTACAGCAGCCACTCCACAACTCCCCACTCAGAGAAAAATAGGTAAGTGTACTGTGTATACACAGTTCCCTTATGGTGTGGTTACAAATGAGAGAAGGAAAACAAGTTGTGCTCAGAAGGAGCTCTCAGGACGACTAGAAAGTGCCAAAAGCATGGAGTGAGAGCCACTGAATACAGAATATTCATCTTAAAATGTCAAATTGATACAGGCTTAGAGTGACAACATCTGGGGGTGTCTTAGGGGGTGGGGATTGTTCGTTCAGCTTTCAAGGTCTTGAATGTCCAACCAGCTCTTTCCGCTCATTTCAGTGGCCTCTGGGCAGTCTCTTCAGTGCTCCTCTATCCATTTCATGATTCTCCATCTGTACACTGGTGCAGGACACCTTCCCCATAACCCACCACCCTTGCAGATGTGTTGCTACCTGAGTTTGGAAGTAAGGGTCGGCATTAGGAGGCTGTACCCTCCTCTGTAGGGCAGCAAATGGGAACACTTGGTGAGCAGATTCCTACTGAGAGCTACAGCAGTGATGGCAGGCACAAACCTCTGCTCCCACTCTGCACTCAGAGGAAAACCACCAGGCATAGGTGGCTTAAAAACGATGGTTGTTCCCATCAGTTCACTCTCCTTCCTTCCAAGCCATCCTTCTCCCATTCCTGCCTGCTGTTTATTTCTTACTTTCCCACTCTGCTTTCCAAGTCTCGCTCCAGGTCTGGTCTCCCGGGTCAGCTTCTGAGAGTGGTTACCTTGTCCCCTGCTTTTCCTTCCATTTTTCTACTAACTTCCAGCTTGTTTACCTCCTTTCCTTATCTATTGCCCCAATGACTAAAGAATAGCAGAGTTGACACAACAGAAAAGAGTGGTGCAATCAGAAATGACAGGTGACCTTTAGCAGGGCTGCCCACCTGCCTGTTGCATATTTGATACTAATGAAGCTTTGCCAAAAATAAATGCATGAAACAATAAGATTACTTTGTTTAAATATTTAGAAATCCCATAGATATCCACATAGCTGTTCGTACTAAAATAAATCCCCACTAGCTTCTACAGGTTTAGTAAAATTATTCCGTGTTTATAGGCAGTAAAACCAACACCAGAGTCCCGAAGATTGATCTGAGCTTACAAAACAAACAGGAGTCTGTGTGCGCTGAGGGATCTACACTCAAACAATTGGGACCCTCAGGTGATTGTGAAATTTGGAGGTAAGCCAAGCTTGCTGTTTATTTTTTGTTTTGTTTGTTTCTTTTCAAGCGCAGGTGTTGTGTTTTTTCTATTATGTTCTTTTTTTTTTCCTTTTTTTTTTTTTTTTTCCCCAGCAGAGTAATTCACTATTCCTTTAAAAGCTTGTGTTATTTTAGTGCAAAAGGGTCTCTCTCCTCCACTCTGCCTCTCAGCCTTGAGGTTCACATTGCACTGATAGCACTAATCTCTGAAGAACCTTTTCAGGATCAATGATTATAGTACTGCTAGCCCCTTGTTTTGCAGACTTTTAAAAATAAAATAAAATAAAAAAAATAGCCAGCACAATCAGGACACATTCCTTTTCATCTCCGTCTTTCTCATAATTTTCCATGGCAGAGTTCATGTCAAAAATGCTTGGTTTCCACCCTCCGCCCAATTGTAAGCTCTTCAAAGGGAGAGAATAAAAGTTGGAGCCTGAATCCCAGAGCAAATGCTCCTGCAGCCATGCTCGAGCCAGCTTTTGAAGTCTTTCGGCTCACCTCTTGATGCCAGGCAGGCCCCTATTATTACCAATGTTGTTAGCCATTTCAGCTCCATTTCCAGGCCTACATGGACAAGAGAGCAAGGGAGGCCCTTTCATGTCAGGCTTTGCAAAGCTGCTTCACTGTTTGAAGGATGAAAGTCACTCTTGTTTGTTCTTGCTGCGGTGCACAACATTTGGCTTAAAAAATAGAGGATGTTGCCTTTCTTGAAGTGGACTGTGCATTGCTGGACACAATCAACGCTAATGGCAGTTCTGCAGTCAGGGGGTTCAGGGCTGATTCCCTTTTTTTTTTTTTTTTTTTCTGTAAAGAATGTAAACAGCCAAGTGTAGCGGCGGCGAGATATTTTTTAATTTGGAAAAGAAAAATACGTTTGTGCAGATAGCAGGGGAGAGGAACAGGGAGGGATCAGCCATTTCCTTGTGGCACAAGTACAGATGAGAGATTATTTTAATGAGGTTCAAGTAATGAGAGGCCTTAATTCAGGGATACCGAGAGGAAAAGTTATTCCCTCTGTCCTAGAAGCAGCCAAAACAAAGCTGACTTATCCCAGACACAGAATTGTTCTAAATTCTCAGAGAGCCTCTGCCCAGATTCGGTGCAAGACCTGGGGTTGGTGTGGTCCCTTTTCCCACCTTCCAAAGGGAGGTTGGAGAGGGAGGATGAAAACTTCCTCTTTTTGATGTATCGACAGGTAGAGTTTTTTATCATGCTATCCTCTTTTATCAGGCTCATTATGTCTTCTCTCAGCCCATGAATTTCTAACCACACTTGTGTTTTGAAAACAACAAGGGAGAGTATGACAAGGAAAAGAAAAAGCAAAAGGAACCCTCCTGAAGTTTAATGTCCTTTTCCAGGGAGCAAACCCATGAAATTCTGTCCAGCAAAACTGCAACAACGAGGTTGCAAAGAGAACCCCAAGCAGGCAAGCAACTAAATAAATAAGAACATGGAGAAAGGAAGTTTTTGTTTTGATTTCTTGTTAGTCATGATATTTCGCCTTTTATCGCAGCAAAGTTCCCATCCACCCCCTCGAAATCCGGTGCTATATATTCTTCACCAGTAACAACAACAACGCTAAGATGTCTGAGAGCAGGGAACGGGCGGTCAAATGTACTTCTTGGTCCAGCTGTGTTTAGTTTTCAGATGCCCATGTGTTCCTTGTTAGGCTGTCTTCCAGCCCTCCTCTGCCTTCTTTTCTATTCTTCACAGGCCAAAACTATGAACCAATTACAGACCACAGAGTCAGCTATTTACCCCCTCCTGCCTTTACACAGCTATTTCCTGCCTGCTATCAGCAAAGTCAGACAAAGATGACAACAAGCCTAAGGTTTTTTACCATAAGTTGAACCATAAGCGGGGACCTGAAAACACCCTAAAGCTGTTATATTTTATGTAGGGGAAAATTTGAAAAGGATTATCTGAGGAAAGCAATCAGCTCCAGACTGAAATCTATCTTACTGGTGTTTATATGATAAAATAATTGCCATTTAGGCCTCTATCACACTTGGAATATGAATCATATGTCTGGAGGGCTCTCCTGCAGAGGTTTGGGGGCAGAGCTTCCTTCTTCACCGTAGTAGCCTCTCTGGAGGTGCACATGGGTCTCCGGGCCAAAGAAAACAGTTGTGATTACAGAGTGATAGAGGCAGCCACATGCTGATTCAAAGACCTATAATCTTCTCCCCTTCCACCCTCCCCCTCCCAAAAGCAACAAGTCTGTAAAACTCATTCACTTGCCAGAGGCTGTTTATTCTGTTTAATGGCCACCTATCACCCCTTCACTCATTCTTTTTAGATTTACTAGACAAGCACAAAGCAAATTAGTGCAAAATGCTTTCAGTCAAGTGTCAGGTGGAATCAGACTTGATGAATACTATACTGCTGGGCTTTATAACTGTAGGAACACATATACTGACAACATTGTCTCCTTCAATTAAAGCTATGCTGCCTGTTTTCTGAATCTCTTATAGAATCCTCCCCTTCCCAAAAAAAGAAAGAAAAGAAATGGTCAGATTTATAACTTTCTAATATTGTACTTTAATAAAGTCATTTTGACACACACCATGATGGCGCAAACGGAGAAACCTCAATGCTAGATTTTTTTATGATGTGTTTCAAAAACGTATTCTTCAAAGGAAATATTTCAGTGACACACTGCTCTGCAGCAAAGTGTGGATGCGTTCGAAAATAGCACCGTGTCGGAACCTTGTAATGCAATATTTATAGTATAAATCTTGCTAACTTACCATAGAAATGAGTCTCCATTGTTGCTCATCCATAAATACACAAGGCCAAAGGGGTGGGGGTAAGGGTGGAGAGGGGGCTGGTTTCTTCTTGACAAGGCAGGGCAGAGGTGTACTCTCCCCCTTAGAGCTAATGCGTGGAGCAGTCCACACACATCAGGGGAGAGCGTAACCCCAAGGGGAGCGCATGGGCTTCTAGCAGCGTGACTCCCATTAAAGTCAATAGGAGCCATGTGGCTGAAACCCACACACAGATCTCAGAAAATTCACCCCCTGAGCCAAAAAACGCTCCTCTGAAGATGGATTGTATCTGATGGGCACAGCTCAGAGTAATGAGCTGATGATGCCGCGCTGCCCCGGGGATGCAGTGAGCCTGCAACCGCATCCAGGAGCAGACAGCTACACCAGAAACAGGCACAGCGTGATAACAACCCCACCGATGGACTGGGATAACTGCTTTGAAGAGGGAGACACTACAAGCTTGCCTGGAAGAATGAGTTCAGTCAGATCACTGCGGCCACACAGGGGCCACCCTGCTCAGAGCCTGTATGACAGCGATGCTCCTCTGCCAGTGAAAACAGAGCGTGCTGCTGCTGACTGACATTTGAATATGTTTTTTTTCCAGCAGGTAGAGCAAGACGGAGTTACTCTTATCAAAGGCCATGGTTGTAAGAATTTTCACAACAACAGCTTTGGAGAAAACAGACATGGTAGAGAAGCTACAGAGAAATGTGTTTTAAGGCATTCTGACGCCATGGTGGTATAAGATATGGGAGTGGTATAAGAATATTAGAGGGGTATAAATAATATATTATTCCATCCCAAGAAGGGTGGATTCAATCCTTTGTATCAAAATCATCTTATGTGACCCTTCAAGGTCTAAAAACATTAAACACAGATACTCCTACCAGATACATTAAATAATGAAAGCATCCTCATTTCTTGATGGTATGTTTGAATTCCTGTTAAACTGGCAAAGGACTGCAAAGCTGGAAGATAGTAATAAATAAAAAGTATTATTGCTCTCTTCCCTCTTCAAGGCACTGGATTTCACAGGTAAAGTCTGGTTCTGCACTCCATTATAGTGCCTAAAAGCAACCCTAAATAGGGATGAGAGAGATGAATAAGGACCTTTATGCAGGTGTATTCCATGAATGTCTTTCATGGATGCCAAGTTGAGGATAAAATCTAATTTACAGCTTTAAATTGGAAACATGCACAGACCCTTTGGAATGCACGTTATTAGTAAGTCAGCTTAGAAGTCTGCATTGACTCATGCCCAGTTGCAGTAAGGAGGTAAATATCATAATTATTTCCTCTGCTGCTCTTTGCTCCTTCTGAGAGCAGAAAGTGCCCCAAAAAATTCAAGTTTAACGGGATGGGCCTAGCCCATTAATTTTGTTCTAATTCCACACACATCCCCCCCATATTGGTGGGCAAATAGGCAAACTTTTTTCCTCCCCCCAGCATTTAGTTTAACATATCCTTTTTTTTTTTTTTTTTTTTTTTTTTTTTTTTTTTTTTTTTTTTTTTTTTTTTTTTTTTTTTTTTTTTTTTTTTTTTTTTTTTTTACCTTTCCAAACTTATTCTTGGCCCCTGGTTCCTTAATAAAATTACTGCATGATGAAAACGCATTCAGGATGAACATACGAAGTAGAGGAAGGAGGACAGAAGAAAGGCCACCTTAAAGGTGTTGCCTGACATGACGCCTCTCACTCTCAGGGCACAGACTGAAAAGTGAAACCCAAGGCCAAACGATGAGGTCAGCTAAGTACAAATGCCTTGGAAATCAGAAATTTTGATACATGAGAAGAATGTGTGAACCATATAGGGAGGAAAAGACTATTCCCTGCCTTATTTCTTTTGTTTTTCTAGAAGAAAACACAGACACAAAGGACAGTATTCATGAACCCCCTTTCAGCCATCTCGGTAAGTTTATGTGTCTGTAAGTCTTAACCATCTAGGCTATTCCTAGAGGCAGTGAAGGGAGACATGATAAAGGTTCTTTCATGCAACTTTAGTTTTGGTTTCTAAACTAAATCATAGAATCATTAAGGCTGAAAAAGACCTCCAAGATCATCAGGTCTCACCTTCGACCAAGTATCACCATCCCCAGTACACCATGACATGAAGTTCAATGTCTACTCATTTTCCAAGCACTTTCAGGGATGGTGACTCCACCCCTGTCCTGGGCAGCCTGTTCCAATGTTCAGTCACTCTTTCAGTGAAGAAATTTTTCCTGATATCCAACCTAAACCTCTCCTGGCTATATCCCTTTCAGAAGCTCCACTTCCTCCATGGTGGCTCCTAAACTCCTACCTAAATTAGTGTTTCAGGTTTAGCAAACCTGTTCTTCTGTCTGTTCTCAGCAGTGGGCTCCTCCACTGAATTCATTCAACCACAAGGTGGCAAATCCTTTACCAGAAAATGGCATTTTCCTTTTCCCAGCAACCTGCCTTAGCAGCACACACTCAACAACAAATCCTGCAGCACGATTCCAGCAGATATAAATCAGAGTAGTTTCACCAACCAGCCTAAGCCTTTTCAGTGTTCAATCTTTTTCTGAGACTGGTGAAGAGAAAATTTTTGTAAGAATTGGATAAATGCATACTAGAAACATCTACCAAGGAATCCTGTGAAAACAAACCTGTCACATTTCCTACAATTGCCTTCTCTCCACTGTCTTTTAATTTCCTATAGTATCTATCACAGGGTTTTACTAATTCCACAGAGAGCTGAGAACCTGGCATTTAATCCTGCCAGGAAAAAGCAGCTAAGAATAAAAATTCAACTTACAAATCAAAGGTGCAGAGTCATCCTTCCTACTAAATAATTCACCAAGATTTAATATGCTAGCTTTAAAAAACAATTATGGAAACAAAACCTGTTTCAATTTCCTCTTTCATTTTAAGATGTGACTAATATTAAAGTAGGATCAGAGACTCATATCTGAGGTACTTAAACCAGACTCCTTGTGTGTCACTGCTGTCTCACCTGGGGGGTTCTTTCAGGTTGTTTGAAGAAATGAAAGTTGTTGGCTTTAATCACTCTTACTGAATGGTTACAGTGTTGGAAAAGTAGAAGGTTTCAGGAAGCACGTTTTCTGTTCAGTAAAAATGCTTTTCAAAAGTGAAATAAATGGGATAAATAATGAATAATAAATAAAAATATAAAGCAATAGAGGG
Source organism: Empidonax traillii (assembly GCF_003031625.1). Taxonomy (NCBI): domain Eukaryota; kingdom Metazoa; phylum Chordata; class Aves; order Passeriformes; family Tyrannidae; genus Empidonax; species Empidonax traillii. Next base: position 1,816,782 of record NW_020955229.1, on the reverse strand, counting down.
CAGTTATTAAAATAACGATTGCAACATCTACAAGAACGAGGAATAGAAATCATTCTAACACCCAACTGCCATGTCTGTTCACTGTTCTGGTTTGGGTTATGGTCTGTGAATTCCAGAAAGACTACAGAAAAATCTTCTTTAATAGTTCCTTGCCTTCCTGACTGAATAAAGAACATGTAAAGATAGATTTTCATCCTCCAGACTTTTTTTTTTTGTTTTCTTTTTTTTTTAATATAAAAAGTCTGACAATAGCTTGATTAGTAATAAATAAAAGCCTAGAAACCCAGCTTCTCCCACAGAAAGGGTGTCAAGCAGAGGCTGCAGTGATTTACCTCCATATTACTGGTAACAGAGAGTTCTGACCTGAAATATTCTTTGGAGATGAGGTTTGAGGACTAGACAAGAAAGAACAATCAGCAAATCTTTTTTTTTTTTTTTTTTGGAAGCCAAACAATGATGACTCAGCATCAGTAACACAGACAAAACAATAACCATTGGCCAAATCCCAACATGGTGTCCCTGGTGGCTGCAGGGAGTCTCACCACACCCATGGCTGTTTCACTCTTGCTAGGTCCTTCCTTTGATTTACTACCTGTGCCTTGACAACAGTTTCAAGCCTCTTTTTTCCCAGTGGCACAAACGAGCCAGGATGGTTCCTCTTTGTGGCTGCTCTCACTTCAGACCAAGCAGAGGGAACAGCCCCAGGGAATGGTGCCAGTGAAGTTATTTAAATAAAAGCCATCAAAGGGGAGGGATGAGGAGTGATCCAGCTACTAGGAGTGCAGCTGCCACCTGGCCAGGAGCAGCAGAACAAACTCGGGATCAGACTGAGGTTAGAGATTGGCACAAAAGCTCAGGAAATCTTCCTCCCTTTGCGTTTCAGTGCTGGGCTTCATCAGCTATCGACCTGCAGGTCTCTGCAAGGAAAACATATGACTGGGGAGGGCCAAATTAATATCTTTCTCTGCTATGAAAGGTGTAAGGCCTGGTGTCTCAGCTCCAAAGAGGGATACCAGATCCCAAGATGAGCTCAGTTGGTTGGAACATGGTGCTCACAGCAGTAAGGTTGTGGGTTCAGATCCCTGTCCAGGACATTCACTGAAGAGCTGGACTCAGTGATCCTTATGGGTCCCTTGCAACTCAGAATATTCTGTGATTCTGGATATGGCAAGACCTACAAGACCAGCAAGGAAAGCGGAAGAGGCCACAACACAAACACAGAGGAACCTAAAGGAGGTCAAAGGAGGACAGACAATCTTCAGGGAAGCAGAGTGGGAGACAAGAGAGCATATCCAGATGGATCAAATCCTCATGTGGATTATGCAGTGTGTGACTGGTGGGAAGAGGCTGTGCTCTCCCTCCTTAGTGCAAAACTACTTCTCTTGTTATACCCACGTCACTGGAATCAGCATATGGCTTGCTGTCTCCAAAGGTTGTTACACTGACAGCATTTCCAAGGGTAACGTGAAGCCATAATCTGCTGCTGACTGGAAGTGAGGAAAAGCCAATGCTTTCTGCTTTCTAACCGCAGAACTGAGAGTCAGGAGTTGGAAAAATTTTTCCAGCTCAGCCAGTGGTTCACTCCATACTGTCGATTACAGCACTTGGACTCAGTTCTCAGTGGTGAAAGGAGAGGGTAACAACATTTTCTATTGTTGGGTGACTTGAAACTTAATTAATGTTTTCTATGTGTGATGACCCTCAAAGGGGAGATGCCAAACATCACAAAGCACTTGGCACATCTTTTCTCTCTCTCAGTCTCCAAGTCAGCTAAGCATCTTGATTATCATAAAATCACACAATAATCTGTGTCTTTTCTGCCTGTTACTGCTGGTGGATTCATGACAAGAACTGCATAAAAATGATTCCACTTTCCCAGAATCTACAACGCATATGGCAGGCCAAGAGAGAACCTGACAAAGAAGCGAACTCTTCTGCACCCATGTCACTTTTTCCCCATATTTTACAGCTTCAGAGAAGTGTGTTGAAGCTCACTCCCTGCTACCTGGTTGGCAGGTCTTGCTCAGAAATTATTTCATTCATTATTGGTACATTTTCAGAACTGGATGCTTTTACACTTCCAAAGAGTAAGCCCCATAAAGTGGTGGAGAAAAATGCATTGGCTGCCATAAACCAGCCTCTGTTGGATGCACTAAATATGTCAAAGCAAACTCAGATGGTCCTTTAACTCAGTAGATGCGGCATCATGGGGAAAAGTATTTCTCCTCCCAGCAAGCAAGACTAACAGCTCGAACACTTAAGGACTCCACCTGATTTCTCCCTTGTGAAACAAAATGTAGATTTTATTACCTGCTGTGTAACTGTCTCTATTTATGGTTTGCATAATTTTTCCTCTTTCCAAATATATTTCACTTTTCTCGGCTTCGGTGGCTTTACACCTGATAGAGCCAAAGCCTGAACCGTGGCATTTAAAGATGTTCAGAAACGACAAGGCAGAGGTAAGGCTTGGTATTGTGTATTTTCAGGCCAAGTTTTTACCTCTGTTATTGTTTCTGCAATACCTCCCTGCCTTCACAGCTCTCATTTTATCCACAGTACAAATCAGGATAATCCCTGCTTTTGGCCAAGACTCACTCCCCAATCCAAACAGCCCATATACTAAATCTATTGCAAAGTATGACTTCCTGAACATTTCAAAGTTGGATTACAATACCAGTTGAGCACATGATTTAAAAATAGAAGGCAGAAAACCTTAAGTATGGTCGTAGAAAAATGATACCACAACTTGCAATGTTCCTTTAAAAAAAAGGAAGAAAAGAAAAAAAGCAAATAAAAGATGGCTGACTGCCAGAGTTTTGTGTTAACTTGAAGTGCAGAGGTGATTTTTAATGCTCCAAACATCATTCATGAAATATTATATATATAATTTGTACTCAAAATAACATGCAAGCTCTCCAAGGAAACATTAAAATAAATAGCTTCTTTAACTCTTTTGTACCTTGATCGTATCTTATTTTGATGAATCAATAAAAGAGAGACGTAAGATTGATGTAGGACAGATCAGTAGGGCAATCATGTACTTTATTACATATTTATGAGTCTGAAAGATCAAAGGATGTTTTTATGCACATAACTTGGCAAATGCGTTTTGCCACGTTCAGATATATTCCAAGTGACTTTAGCAGGAATGTGAAAGAAGTTGGCACGCTGCCCACAGTGCTATTTGGTAAGACTTTGAATGATGGTGGGATTACAAACCATGATAATAAAAACACATACAGCATAACATCGACGCATGTAAACAGTATATACAAATGCATATGTGTGATCGTATAATGTGTGTATATACAACATATTGCAATTTCTACACACGTGCATATATATGAGAACTACAGCCTCGATTCAACATCCCTTTAAGGCACTGGGAATCTTCCTTTTGCTTTCACCAGACACCACATCAGGCCTCTAGTGCAGACAAAAGAAAGGAAAAAGAGTGCCCTTCAACCAGAAAACTTGAGGTTATGGAGTGCCACCGCAAAGAAATTATGATGTTTGCAATTAGGTTCTTTCATCAGCATTGGACATCCTTTCCTCTTTAGGTTACTATCAGATGCTACTGCTGCTATGTGGATACTAAGACAGAAGAAATATCTCCATCAGCATCAGAACCTACAAATCCACCTTCTCCCGATGAACATTTCACATTTTAAGCTCCCACTGGCCCTTTTTTTATACATTAAATGCCTCAGCATAAAACAGCAGAGAGTATCCTGCTTACTCAGGGCATACACTGTCATCCAAGTGATCCCCAGATCCTTGCAACCTGAAGTAAGGGGTGAACAGCTTCCCCATTTTACCATTGCTAAATCCATGGACATATAATGAAGTGGAATTCAATAATTCTCATTACCCCTGACACACAGAAACACAGAATCTGCGCTACAGCTACAAAGCGGTTTGCAGCACAGATAGAGCCCAAGGAGGTTGAAATCTTGTGTACTACTCCTAAGAACACTGCAGTGAGAGGGACTTTGAGGTAATGAATGTTGTATCTGGAGAGGGTTACTGAATTTCATTAGGACTGATAGGTATTTGTGATCTAGAAGAGCTTAGTTTGATCCCCAAATCTGCTACAGGTTTCCCAAGTGATCCAGGATGAGTTACTTTTTAATATGGTTTGGAGACTATCTATTTCCTATTAGTTTAATCTCAAATACTGCTGTTTTTTAGAAATACTTATTATTGACAGTGGAGCTGAGAAACTGTACTTGAGATCCCTGCAAAATTTGACCCAAGGTGGGCCTCAAATATGGCTGAAATATTCATGCACCCAGAGTCATCAGATCCCCTTTTTATGTCCTCAAAACGAAACTGTCACTCATTTCTTAATTGCAAAGTGATAACAATACTCCCTAGACACAGAGGGGATTGACTAAGAAAATAGCTCTTGTGAAGATACAGAGACTGACAGAAAAGCATGCACCTTCCTAAAACCAAGACAGAAGGCCTGGTGCCATTCTCCTTTTACAATTTTCTTACTATGATTCAAAAGTTAATGGTAAATTTTTTATTAGATTTAGCAGAACTTGATTGATTCAAAGATGCTGTAGAGGCCTGTCAAAATGTGCTAAAATATACAGTATCTGCCAACACCCCATAGGGAACATCAGGATATTACCTGCAGCTACAGGAGGGATGGGCTTTGGGATCTGTCACTGCCTGAAAGGTGCTACCAACATTTAAAAGAAAAAGACAGTGAAAATAAGTTTTATTTTATTTTTTATATTAAGGTTCATGCTGATTATTAGAGGCCCAGTGCAGAGGTATTGGGTATGGAAAAGCCATCTGCCTTCCTCTCTCCTGCTCCATTCTCTATTCAGGTAAATACCACGTTACTCAGGCAGGGTTTGAGTGTGTTACACAATGGTAACACACTCGATGGTACCACGGGTCATGCCAGGATCATTAGGGCTGGGATGGATTCAGGTTGCTGGGTCTGGCTATTAAAAACCACCACAGCAAGTTTCTCTTTCCCTGTGCTGCTCCCCCTCCTCCTTGTTCTCCTCCACTTCCCTTGCCCCTTCAGACCTTTGTTCCAAAACCCTCACAGCTACCTCCACATCTGTGGTCCTTCATCCATTTGGATATTATGCATTTCCCAGCACAACCTCACTGTCTTTGAACCTCAATTTTCCGTTTTTAATTTTCTTTTGCTACCACTGTGAGGTTTGGTGTCCTCAGCAATCCCTCAACTTTGGTGTTTACACCCTCGCAGCACTAGCAAGGTGTACTCATGATGTGGGGCAGACATCACTTAACAATTCTCTATTACTCAGTGCAGTTTGTTCATTCCTCACAAGTCATTCTCTCAAGCTTCCTCATCTCTTTATTTCTCCCTTTCTCAACTGTCTTCCTTTTGTTGACATAATTGTCACTGAAGTGCCCAGAAAAGAAGCATTCCAATATCTGCTGGATCAGTCCCTATTTGCTGTGCCTTCCATAAGTACTATTAAGGAACCTCTCATCCTGATATCTTCACAAGTGGTCACCTCACTGACTGTCCTAGACAGCCCAGGCTCTAAAGTAATTTCTGCCATGCTATCCCCTACTGACAGATTTGTTGCTCTTTGCTATTTTCCCCAAGTTTTACCTGTGTTTATCAATAGTTACTTTCACAGAGGTCTCCTTAGTGTCTCTGGGATTGATTCAATGAAGCCTAAAGGCTGCTCTTTAGAGTTAAGCACATGAATAAGCTTCCATTTGAAGACAATAGGACTAAATGGCTCACAAGACAGTATACATTTAAGTGGGTTTTTTTGTAAATTAAGATGTAATTGTTCAACAGTCCTGTGGGATTTTTCCTTTTTAAGGGAAAAAAAGCAACCCAAGCAGCTCCTCTCTCCATTTTAGACTGCATTTCTGGTTACCGCTGGTAGCAAGGCTGTTATTTTCAAAAACTACTGATGAATTCCTTTAGTCCAAGTGTTTATTAACATAACAATTATTAAAAACCCCACCTCACCACATCCCCAAGGCACACCCGGGTCCTTCTGTGTGTGGAACTCAGCAAACAAGAGTGTTAGGAGACAGCTGTGAGCTCCAACAGCACTAAGCAACATTGGATTGCAGCAAACTTAACAACTTTGTTATTCCAAATATTAGCACTGCTGATGAACCTTTACTCTGTTTCAACAGACACATAATTAATTCATTTACAAGACCTGCAGGAGAAGGTTTCTCTCCACAGGAAGGGGCTTTGGCAGATCTGCTGGCAGCGTTTCAGGTGGGTGGGTTCAATTTATACTGCTAGCCACAAGCTTTTGTTCACATCCAGGAAAGTGCCCTGAAGTTAGTCTGGGCTTAATTATTCAGTTATAAGCCCTTTGACTGCAAGCTGATTTAGCCCATATTCTCTCTGAACTTCATCAGGGTATCCTTTTGCAGGGTGACATTAAGTAGGGAGTGATACAATGGGAGCATCTCTGCTCTCTCCCACCCTCTGTGGAGGCCACTGAGGGCTTGAATAGGGATGGACCACGCATTGCTTCACTCCTCCATGACCCTAGAATGATTTTTGGATGATGGGAGGCAGCACAAGAAAAAACATGTCCAGGACCATTCTCACAGCTCACCAGGACAGGTGATCCTGTTATTTTACTAGGACAGGAATAGCCAAGGGAAGGCACTGAATGCTTTCAAGTTATGAGATACACATCAAAATGCTCCACCAAGAGCAAGATGGTGTGAAGAATGCTTAAAAACTGTTGAATCTGGAAAACCAACATGTCAGCAACGCAACTATATAAACAGGCTTTCTTGTTGCTGTCTTATTTAGACACAAAGAGAAAGGAGAAAATTAAAGATGGCAGCACACTGATATTGTTCATGAATGCTGTCATCTGTCACACTCTCCAGCCTCATACTCAGCACTGCTTGCTAGAAAAGCTGTACCCACAAAACTCGAGGTGCGAATCTAAAGTAGAGTTAGACTGGTTCCTAAAGCTACGTGGACATGTTTACTGCAGTGTAATAGTGGCTTAATTTGAATTAGTTACAGTTAATTAGAGATGGATTTAACAAACTTTGAGTAAGTTGCCATTATGCCTAAGCAAAATTATCCATACAGCCTTTTATTCAGCTTACCTATCTCCATTTAAAACCTCCTCAGATCATGCCAGAATAACTTTTTTTTTTTTGCATAGAGGAATTCTACACAGAAAAAAACCCTCCACCCTCACTCAGCTGGAAAAGACAGTGGCCTGATGTAATCCCCACTGTCAATATGTTTATTGTCACATACAGCTCAGGATCAAAGGACATGCAGCTAGAAGATCTAATTAAAAAGTGAGGATGTAATAGACAAGCCTCATCTTCTGCTCAATCAGCTCTTACTTAGTCCTGAGATCTAAATTTCACACAGGCTAGCATAGGCCTAGAGGTCAAGAGATTTGCTCTTCGTCTGAGTCCAGAGAGGCTCCTTGTCTTGTCCTTTGCTTCTGAAACAAGATCTCCTTTCTTGCACAGCAAACATGACCCAGCCCAGCTGCAAACCTTTCACATTGTCCAGCTGTGATATGTTTAGCTGTGATAAAGCTTTCCTGGTCTTCAGATATGTTTTCAGTTTGGCCTGGTTTTTTTATATAGTGGAAAGTTTCAAACTGTGGACTGCCCTACCACGTCATCAAATGTTATGAAACTCCCTATTCTAAAATAATTGCAACGTACCAAATAGTTCCTTCTTCTGGTTGTTTCTGTACAAAGCCAGTAAGAACTCATACACGGCAGACCTGGGAATAATGATAACTCTGCTCATTTTCATCTTGTTTAGGGAAGACTGTGGTAACTGTAGTTCAAATAACAATGACTTATTTGGACTTGCCTGCTGGCAAGGTCTAATGTAGGATCAGAGGATCCTCAGTGACTGAGTTTAGACTATAAATCATTACTGCTCCTCACTGAGAAGGGTAGCTGAGTGACCCCAAACAGTTTAGATGAACCTGTTTTATTTTGCTATGTGATAGACTAAGATCATACCAGTCCTTAACCTTTAGGAGCTTATGTGTGTTTCCATCAGAGTTTCTTCCACTTAGAACACTGATCACAGAATTATAGCCTAATCTAGCTTACAAGGGATGCTGGAGGGTCATCTGGTCCAACCTCTGTCTGAAAGAGGGGCCAACTTTGAAGTTAGGTATTAAAAACGTTTGCTGTCCTATGAAATCATCTCTCTGGGCTTTGCGAGCACTAATCAAGAGAGGCTGATACCAGACCTGTGAAGTCAGTATGAACCTCATCAAGGCTACAGAGGTGCAGAAAGATGAAGGTTTCTGCCCTTAAAGTTAATAGAGAAGCTTTCAGTGAGCAGGAGAGGAATTCAACTCCAAGCTTTCAGTTGACCACGAAACATAATGCAAGACCTCAGTTGCAATGTAAAGCTCATTTACTGTTCTTTGTCTTTCTTACAACAGATTTCTTTGAGCCTTAATTTTCTGACTAATTATGCTCAGCTTTACACCTGAGATGAAACAAAAAGATGAGATTTCATGTGAGCAAGAAGACACTACTTCTGCCTCACTCTCAAATTTACAAATTAATTCAGAGCAGAAATATTGACAAGAGGTGCAAGAACGATAGCATGTCCCAGTGAAGGTTGTTTGCAGTAGACTACAACTTTTTTATGTCTGAGCTGTTGGATTTATTATTGCTTCATGCTGAAAAATACTGAGAAGCTTCTACAGAGCAGTTCAGCCATTTCTAAGAACTGTCACACCAGTTGTTTTGAACGGTTTCGGATTCTTTTAGTGAAAATCCACTAATGTGCATTGGGAGACCGTCTCAAAATGTCGTAGAGGCCAGTGCAGGGACAGAGAGGTATCGTTCACTGTCCTCATGAATATTCAACAAAACGTGGCCAAATTATAATCCTCTGCAAATCACCATCTGCATATGCTCGGTGGAGGTTTGTTAGAGGATAGCAGCACAATTCCCAGAGCATTCTGTCTTAATTGCATATATGCCATATCTCCCACAGGGCTGTATGCCAACCACATGGGCCTGCTCCATGCCCACCTCATCCACTGACCTAGATTCTTCCACAAACTGCACCTCAGGAGGGGTTGCAGCTCAGCTTCAATTTACACACAAGTTAAAAAGCGGGTATTTCCAGAACTTGAGAGTTGCTATGAGAGAAGAAGAGACAAGTTCTAGACGCAGCAGGAAAGTACAAGGAAGGTGCTGTTAACAGGGTATTCAGGTTGCACATTTGAATAAGAGATTAAGGTGGTTATAAAATATTTTACCCACATTAATTTTTCCTGGTGATAAAGCATCTGGGATGAGATGTCAAAGAGATGAGCAGATGCCTAGGCTTGGCTGCTCTGAAGCAAGCCAGTGCAGCAGTATCTCCATTAGGAAAGAAGCAGAGGTGATAACAGCCAAAATTATTATTACAATGGAAATTATCTGGATATGGATGAATATGAGTTGAGAGGACACTGCCCTGAAGAGTTAAAAAAAGCAAGAAAGGAAAAAAAAAAAAAAGGTGGCCCAAGAAGGTCACTGTAGGAGCAAACAGAAAGTGAACAGGAGAAACAGGTTCCAGGACAGAGTCTTTAAACCAAGATTTCAAGACAGAGATTGTAATTAGGTCTGTCAGATATAGCCAAAATGTCAAAGAACATATGAATGGAATAATGGCCTTGAGATTTGGCCCTGAAGAGCTTACTAGAGACCTTGGCAAGAGCAGTTCCAGTGGAGTGGAGAGAACAGAAGCTAGAATGAAATACAGAGTATTATTATACACCACAGTGATTGGCACCAGGGGGATCTGTTCATCCCATGGGCCATTTACTGGGACCTGATGGGCTAAATCCTGAACTCAGCTAAATTGGTTTAACTCCTCCAAAAATCTCATCAGTTTACATCCCTCAGAAATTCAAGCCAGAAGAGAAAAGCTAAAAAAATGGCGTGTTTATAATTTCTTTTGTATTTTGAGTTTATTTTAAGCCTTCCTATGTGAAATAATCCCCATCTCCTGTAATGAGTAATCCTTTTCCCCAAAGATCTCACAGCACAACACTTTCTGTTTCTTTACATTGTCTAAACAGTGTAAAATTAGGCAGATCTTAAGCTAGCTGCTCTCATTACACAGTTTGATGAATCTGAAAGGGGAACAAACAAACTCGAGGATGAATGATTAGGCATTTAGTCTTATAATAGCTTTCTTTCCTTGCCCACTCCTTTTCCTATAAATTTCTTTTAAAACATGAAAACAAAAAACCCCACTTGCTATAAATTAACTGAATTATTAATCTCTTCTCCTTTGCAGACTTTGCATGCTGGACAATAGCCAGAGGATTGCAGTACCATGTGCTGTTGCAGGTATTCCCCTTAGAGACAGAACACATACATATTCTTAGACATGCAGTAAACCCCAGATCTTTAAAGTAAGTATGAGACAATCTCCCTTAACTCCTTTTCTTTTTTTTTTTTTTTTTTAAATCATCTCTTTGGTGATTTAAAACCAACAAGTTTGAACAAGTCTGGAATCGGATCTATTTGACTCTCTTCAGTTCAGTGACACCAGAGCTAGAATTATATGGAAAACACAGTGCTTAGACTTAAAATTAGCAAGAGCCCTCCAGAAGGAACAAAAAAGGTATAAATTATGTCTGATTGAACAAACACAACTCCACTGTTGAACAGCCACTCAATGAAGAGGGCAGGGAGAGGCAATGGAGCACGGTAATGTGTAATATTACTAGTCAATGGGCTGTGTGCTGCAGTGGGCTCCCAAACGCTGGAGGTGTCAGGGAGATAAATAGCAGAGTGTCCTCCTCAAAAATATGATTAATACCCTCCTCGGTCCACTGCTGAAGATGTAGTGGGTGCAGCTGGTTTGGACAGCAGTTGCATAGAGGAAAATTCCAGGACGATTGCAGCAGAGCAGAGAGGGCAAAGAGTAGGACAAGTAGTCAACTGAGTGGGAGTGCTGAGCCCCTGCAAGGGGAGAAGTAGGCCAGAGCTGGCAAAGGTCTTTTGGCTGCTGTTTAAGTAATGTTTATAGAACTTCCATGCATGCACAACTGAGTTTCGAGTTCACGATCTTTGGAGGAAAAAAGGGAGAGAAGCATGTTCAAGTTCATTGTCTCTTGTAATAGTCATGCCAGAGGTGGCTTTCAAGGAGCCATTCTTCTCTCCTAACCTGCCCCCCTGCAGAGCCTTTACGTCACAAAAAAATCCCAGGTGGAAAACTTAGAAACATAAAAAAAATAAACTACGAAAGCACCTTTTTTTTTTTTTTCCCCTACAGCCAACTACAATTTCCTGAAAAAGCCAAGAGCGTGTCAAGTGGGGTTTTCACACTGTATCGTTTTCAAGGGATCCTCTAAAATTCTCAGAAAACATCCTTTCATGCTTCTGTTGTCACAGCACTCAGGGGAGACTGTCCAGAGCTCAAATTCCCAACATTAGAATCCGAACACACCATAATGTAACTAATGCTCCCGAAATCAAACAAAGGCAGAGGGCTGCGGATGGCTTTATTTCTTAGGGCAGTGATCCCTGCCTTTGTTGGTTTGCAGGCAACAATACCAAGCAAGCAATATATTACCAGCAATGCCATATTATCTACCGTCTTGCATCCACAATGAATGTCTCAGGGTCACCCCTGAAAGCCTTGGGTGGGGATGAATGCCTCGGGCAATCAGGCTCCCATCAGCAAGAAGGTGCTGCAAAAAGCTGCAGGCACCAGGCTGATGGTGAGCAGAAGGACACACGTGTTATTAAACACACAAACACGACACGAGCAGGATACACATAAGTACCTCTGTTTAACTTCAAACGACAAAAAAATAGGATGGGGAAAAAGGAAAAGTTCCAGTGGATTATTGATCTGAAAGACAGTGATTAATAATCACCAGTTTAGTATTCTGCATCACCACTGCCTGTCACACTTCCCTGGAAACAGGATTAATATAAGAAGATATTATATATGTGAGCAAGGCACTAAGGTAGCACTGTATTGATCTGAACTTTAGAGCTGTTCAGTGCCATTAACAAAAACAAAAAGAATGCAGGCGCTTGCAAAGGGGAGGATGGTTGACAATAAGAAAGTACTTGTTTTTTCCTCTACAAATTGCCAGCGGGCTGCTCGTCTCTGCAGTTAGATTCAGGAATCACCACTACAGACCCCTGGTAAACTCAGTGTAACCTGCCCCAGATCAGCCAGCACAGGCACAAAGGCTTTTCCTCACTGTTTGCAGGACTGGTCCCTGACTTCAACAGAGAAAGTTGATGTAAGAGGTTGCACACCCCCAAGGAGCCACTTCTAACACTAGAGGAACAGCACTGCTTTCCAAGAGCATTTAGAGAAAGAAACATTATGTAAACCAGGGACCTAAAGTGTTCCTTACCAAAAAATTCTAGCCTGACAAACACAGAGTGCTTTAAGGGAGAAGAAAGGAAAGTAAAATAAAGCTGATTAATGTATTTAAAGACACTCTCAATGAAATGAAAATCATTTAACTGCTTTATTAAACTGCTGTCTCAAATTCACTTTGTTCTTTTCCTACCTTTTTGTTTCTGCATAAAGAGGGGCACCACTATTTGTTCAACATAATATTAAGCATACTCTGCTACTCAATTAGTAAACATGTCAAGAGGTGGGTTAGTTATTCATGGTTCAGGGGCACAGCCCCCTTTCAAAAAGAACTTTTTTTTCACTCTAATGAAATGATGGATAATCTGGAAGTAGGTGCTTTAAGAAGATATTAATCATTCTCTGTGGTAATGTTAATCATGCGTTCCATCATCTCCAGATGCTGTGCATCACCTTCCTCAGAGATAAAGGGCACCCAAGCCAGCAGAGTCCTTTTGATCACCTTTCTCACAGTAACTCTCATAAGGCATTAAAAGAAGTCTTCACATTTCAGGGCATCCTTAAAAATGAAATAGAAAGTGGGAGAGTGAGGTAATGGAGGGATTCATGGACTTCAATCTTGACCCTGTCATTACTTATGCTGCCCAGATGGGAGGTGCATAGTTCTTTCGTCCTTTGTCCTAATCTTTGACATTTTTCAATGCAATGTTTGGAATGAATGAGGTATGAGAAAAACCCTGATCACAGGAAATAGAAAATTAATTCACAAAAGATTTCAGGGAGGGAGGTGAGGGGAGAAGCAAGGAAAAAAAAAAAAATCATCCTTCACTTTCTGTGAAGAAAAATCCAGAGAAATTATTCCCTCACAGCCTGCTATTCCATTCCTAGAAAACATTAGCAGGAGTCAGGTCAGATTTATCTCAGTGATGTCTCTTCCAGTTAATAAAACACCCTGCTACCACAAAGACTTCTGGCCAATTAGACCATTTTATGACTAATCTTTTATGGTTTTCCTTCCTTTTTCTAAGCTACATATAAACCCAGGGCATATTTTAGATGGCTGAAATATCTCCTTTTGCAGACTTAGATGCTTCAGAGACCCCAACACCCAGAGAAGAAACTTTGAAGGTCTCCTAAAGCTAAAAAGTTACTTTCTATAAACTGTTGAATAAAGATAAACCGCAGGGGACCGTACCCACTCAAAGGAAGGCGGTGTTTCTGTCACAGCATGTAAGTGTTAAGGAGAAAAGAAGTTGTGTGAACTTGAAATAAAATAATCCAAGTTTCTTAAATCCATGTTTAAATACTGAATCCGTATGCAGAGGAAGTGCCTGTCTCTCTTACAGTCAATGATCCCCACCAAATGCCACTCGTGATGTACTACTTTATGAGGTAAGTTAAAAAAAAAAAAAAAAAAAAGGACATTTCACAGGAAATTTTAAACTCCTCATACCTATGGATGTTTTTGAAAATATTTCAGCCAAGTTGTAGTCACCACTCTCTGTGGTTCAGCAGATGAAATTATGATGGAATACCTTTTTTTTTTTTTCATAGAATTTAAAGTAAGAAAGACAATTACCCATATTCACAGATTTCAAACAAATATAGTTTGCTAAAGATGGTATTTCCTAGAATACCAAACATCTGCTCAAAGTTTCTGCAGCTTGATCTGGTAAAGGGAGCTTGCTCTTCCTAATTCTCAAAAATGGGTCATGTTGCAACCTCCCTTTTTCCCCCCTTTTTTTCACCCTTTCCTCTTTGAAAGGAAAACCTAAATCACAGGGTTGACACTGAGCTACATCTGTGGCATTACCCTGTGGTCAGTGTCCTTTGGGCAGCTGCAGGAAGGACATCCTGCAGGGTAAATAACCCACACCTCACTGAGTATGATAAAAGGACCTTTTCTTATGCAGGAAATATTCCACAGTCTTATCTGTGAGGCACCAGAGGGAAGAACCACCACCAAAATGCACTGCCATCGGTAATAAGTTTTGTTATGTACACTGGGTTGTGTATGTACCATGCTCAGCTGCCCTGGAAAACATGGATAAACAGCATTATCCAACACTCTATAGAATGTATGTAAACTAGTCTCTTATTTTTTAATTTTTCTCCAGTAATACCTGGAAAAACAAAGCCACCCTTTCTCTGATATAAAGCTGCCTCACTTACAGTATGCACTAATCCTGAAGCTTTAGACAAAATTACATCCTAATGTATTTCTGAAGCTTTAGACAAAATTATATCCTAATGTATTGAGGATCTTTGCAGCGAATTTATGTAGTGCAAAAATCTGATCCTATCTTTGCAGCAATTCATGCTCTACTTTGCATTCCCCTGTGTTGCCTTCCAAACAGTACACACTGTATTAACATAAGATCACTGGTACAGGCCCTTTGTAGATGGCAAAGCTGAGAGACTAATGGATGTCTGAAATATGAATGTTTTTTCATTCCTTGTGATCTTGTTAACATATGTGTATTTAATGGTGGTAGCATTATTTCTGACTTACACCATTGCACTACATTACAGTTGCTATTAATTATGCTTGCTATTGGGAACGGTTGCATGTTTACAGATTTTATTTTTTCCGTGGCCAGCTCTAATTTACTTTTTGTAGAGACAGCTATTATCTCATGCAAAGTTTTTACAGTCCACACAGAGTCATGGGAAATGTACTTATATTTAAATGGGCACGAGACAGAAATGAGAAGCACTGTCAAATTTAGGAAAATAACTAGGATTTAGAGGTAAGAACATTTCTGACTTCAGAACTTCATTGTACTTCATTGTTATTGTAAAGTAAAACACAATATTAACAATAGGCCTGAATTTCAAAGTGGCTTCAACTCTTCCTCCACTCAAGTGGATACAAAGCTGTTCTGAACATGGTAAGAGCTGGGACATCAAAAATGTGGGTACATTAAATGGAGCTTGATCAGGAAAATTAGCAGCTACAGAGCTGAAGGGTATTTGGTTGATCCAAGGTGAATATGTTGATATGCATCCTTTGTGAAATCCTGGAGTGGTTTCCAGGAGAAATAGGTATGTAGTCTCCCACTTTATTTCTTCTGGGAAGTGAAGTACTCTTTCATTATTGATAAGATAGAGAGCTGCCTTTTCTATTCATCGCACTCAGCTCACATTGATAGATGGTATATAAAAATTTCATTTTGGATGGTAGAATTCGAGTACAGTGATACAAAGGTGCTTTGTGGATACAATCTATAAATCTTGACAAAAAAAAGGAGGAAAAAATAATGCTTTCTGTCATCATGGATAGCAGATTTAGATCATGAAATACCCATAATACTAAGCCAAATGCATTCACTAAGTATTTTGGTTGATAGGGTCAGGAATTACAGAGTTTGCTAAAGTTCATCAGATTTCTTTTGTAAGTATATGTGTGCACATGGAAAACAGGAGCTAAACACCTTCCAAAACATCATGGAATCTCTCTCAGGTATTGGTGAAGAACTTTTTCGGAATTTACTGATTAAATTTTTGCATGCAAAATCGGTATCCTCATCCTTATTACCAACTCCAGAGAGTGGGAGATTATTTATCCAGACTGTGGGCCAAATCTGGATTCTACATTGTTCCTTAGGCTCAAATTCTACTATTGTGACAATTCATCTCCTTGAAGAGAGAAGAGACAGTGTGCCGAGGCCATGGAATTTCATTTTAATACTTTGATTTCACTAATCTTGTAAATACCTCTCTCAAGAGTTTGGCTCTGAAAAGGTGGAAATTTCCTGAAAAGTTAATCTGAGCTGATTTTTCACTACTTTGAACCAGTATCTCACAAGAAAGGATGTCTTCTGTTTTCAAAGGCCTGTGATATTTCTGTGATGAAACATAAACTCGACAAGGAAACACAAAGCAGTCTGCTGGAACCGCGTTGGAGAGACAACTGAACAAACAGCTGGTTAAAGGATTAAAGCCAAAACAAAGGACTGTTTGAAGGTCTCTCTAAGTTTTAGATAGCAATGGGAATCTTTTGAAATGGGGGCACACTGGAGCTGCTAGAGAAAGGGAAAGGTTTGGGACCTTTCCCATTTCAGAGATACTGAAACTCTGCAGCACTGTCTGGTGAGTCTTTGGCAATGACAGAAGGCAGTAAGGATAATAAGTAGATGAGCTTTACACCTTCATGATTCCAATTCACACTTTTAAACAAAAATCTTCAGTCTTTGGAAGGATCCAAAGCATTTCTCTTTATTAACTGATAGTCATTGTTATGTTACAGTTAAAATTACCTTTCCCTCTTTAGCCCACTTTGCCTCTAACTCTAAATGAATTACTACTTTTCAGCACAATTAAGTGTTTGAAGCAACCAGGAGATACAGTTTAAGCACAGTAAAAATGTCCAATTGAAAAGGCTAAAGATCAATATCAAAGGTCTAAAAGGTTAGACCAATCCTATCAGCTTCAGGGAAAAGCTGGTGCTAAGCTACCGTCGAAGAAAGAGCTAATGGCCCACAGATGATCTTTGTTCAACCTGGTTTCTCCTGTTTAAAAAGAAATCCTCCCTTTATTGAACACTGTAATTTTCCCATTGCTGAAAATGCAGAAGCTTTAAATTCCAATTTTAGTTGTGCTGAAAGATGGGAAATAGTTTCTTTTAAATACTTTTCTTTATGAAAGAAGACAATAAAGGCTGCCTATTGGCCCTCATTATCCCCACCTCGATTTGACTTGCCTACCTGCTCCACTGCACTGGTTCAAGACAATTAATCCTAATATTCAACCCTCCTGGTGTAATTTCTCATCTTGGCAGGTCTCTTTCTATAATGACTAAAGGGGAGTGGCCAAGTTCACAAAACCTCTGGGGTAAGCTGGATACATTTCCACAAACACAGACAACAATTCGATCCTGATATGTTAATGAAATGTTACCAAACCAAAGTGAGCATTTAAAGCCACTGCCCAAACAGTTTGGGCAATAAAACACACAAAAAAAATGGTCTTTACATTATGGGCACAGGAATGTACTAACAGGGAAGTTTGTTGAGATGGAAAAAAATACATCGTAGGCAACTATTGTTTTATGTTTCAAAGACAGCTTATTTTTAAGAAATATTTGTACTATTTTCCTAACTGCAATGCCAAAAACTCTGCACGAGACTCTCAGCTGCTTAATCAGCACTATTCCCCAAACTTGTAAATTGGCACCAATAGAACAACGTCTTTATTAGCAAACTAGTCACATCTATCTGTGAAATGGGTTAAAGGTGAATTATGGTCAAGAATCAGTTCCTTGATAGAAAGCTGTTAATGTGGAGTTATCCCAGTGATAGTAACAGTGTTATTCCTGTTTTAGATATTTCAAAACAGAGAGGGATGTAACTGGGATTATGTTTCTGTCATCTACCTGTCTGTCTTGCTTCCTCCCTTAGAAGAAGCAGCAACACCAAAAATACCAAGAGAATAGGTCATTGACAGTTTTTTCCCAAAGCCAGTGCTCTTTAACCAATTGAGTCTTCATCCCCTAAGAGGCAAAATATGTGGCCCCACAAAGGTAACTAAGGGATAGAATACTCTATTGCTACAGTTCTGCTATCCTAGTCACTCTAGCAATAGACTCCATGTGTAAATTGATAATTAGATGCAATTTATTTGCTTCTGGAGAAGAGTGATTCTAATTTACATTAGGTAAGATTTGAGCTGTGGTCCTACAATATACGAGGAAACAAGAAGATGCACCAAGTTCCACAGAAGTTTGGAATCTCTGTATTTAGAGGCTTACAACTAACCTAAATATTATTATTTGGGTTTTTTGTCTTCAAAGTACTAAAAAAAAAAAAAAAAAAAAAAAAAAAAAAAAAAAAAAAAAAAAAAAAAAAAAAAAAAAAAAAAAAAAAAAAAAAAAAAAAAAAAAAAAAAAAAAAAAAAAAAAAAAAAAAAAAAAAAAAAAAAAAAAAAGCATAATCAAGGCTGAGGAAATCAAGATTAACCACAACCAGAGATAGCTTCTCTGCAGGTAATGCTGTAGCTCCCAAAACTATTTGAATGGTTCTGCATAGGTGGGTGTAGGGTATTTCTCCCATTAGGAAGGGAAGCTCCCATGATCCTAATCAGAGACAGCACTCATATCCAACCATGAAAGATCTACAGCACATATCAGATTTTGAGTCAGAACCTCAGTGGCACAATATATGAGTACATGTGGGTTTGCAGCATTAACTTGCACCAGCTGAAAAGTTAGCGAGCTAAATATTGTGACTGCTTTAACTTAGTTTAAAAAATTATTATCTTTTTATAGCCTTTTCTTCTATGGCTGTGGTTTCATGGTATGAGCTTATACAGCTGCAGTCCACTGTCTCTTCTTTGTGCCTTGGCTGTTTATAACTGCAAGGTGAATGGGATTGGGAAGCTGATCCATCAAAAGAGAAATGAAACCCAAGCCCTTCTATTTCATGGCCTTTTGAGGCAAATCAGTTCCTCAAGTCATGTTACCACATGGCTACACAGACAGGCACAGCAGCTCAAAGCAGAGCAATGCATGGAATGGAGAACAAATCATAGGAAATGTTGGATTTTTAATTTTGGCATTGCGACTGAATAAATGCAAGCTACATCTGCCTTTGGGCACATACAGAAAGGTAAAAGAGGGGAGCAAATAAACATAAATTTCCATATAGCACTTATAAATACAATTTAAAATATTTTTTTATCAAGTCTTATTGGTATAATGTTAATGTAGTAAATATTTCTTGGTTCCATCCACATCTACATTCTCCTCAGATCTAAAACAGATATTTGGAAGTTACAGCAATTTCCAATGAAACCAGAATTTAGAGGCCAGTAGTAAGCTTATTTCTTCAAGGACCTATTTTATTTTTGTTTCACTTTGGTTTGTTTTACTTTAATTATTTTATTCTATTTCACTTTTGCCTGTTAATTCGACATAGAAGAGCTAACATGTCAGTCTTACCAAGATCCTTTTGCCCTCCCTGAGTGTGCTTCACAAGAACAGCGGTATTTTAATAGCTGATATTGATCATGAAGCAAATAGTACTATAGTGGCTCAGCCAGGTAAACACATCCATACCTAGTAAGATGAAATGTACTTTTATTTTAACTAGAATTAGGGTCTATATAACTACCAGGGAATAGTGAAAGGTCACAGGGAGCAACAAAAATGCTTATCAGAATTTAGGACATGCTATAATAAAATTTGAGCCAAATCAACTAAAACACTTTTTTTTTTTTTTGGTGTGGGTGTGTGGGTGTGTGTCATCAAAGGGAAGAAAATCTCTCCTTCCTTCACACATTATAAATTCAGGTTAACTCAGGAAATTGCTCATTAGAAAATAAGTTTAAGTCGTATGTGACCATAGGCAGAGCGAGTTATTCCTGTTCTGATTGACTGACTTGGCTATACCAATAACCCACACAGTGGAATGTTTGCTGACATTGGCCAACAGACTTTTGGATCCAGAACTATTTGTTTCAAAAATTCGCAAATTATTTCAAGCAATCGTTAAGCTGGTAAAAGTTTTGATCTGTTCATCAGGGAATTTGGGAGCAGTAAAAATCAGAAAAGTTAATTGAAGAAATTATTTCTTGCCCATTATTTGGTAAATTATTCAGCCACTAAAGCTATGCAAGGTGCTTTGAAACCTCATATTAACAAATAAGTCCTTAAATATATTAGCCTAATAGCTTGATTTCCAAATTAACTGCTATGAACTTACCTGGGAAAAGTGATTCTCTGGTGAGTATTTTATAGTGAGAACACTATTCTACTGTCTCCATCTGATAGCTATTTTGTACCCTGAGGCATGTGGCTTGATTTAGCCTAGATGCTAACTACAAATGTCATTTTCATTCATGTGGCCCTAACTCAGTAAAAGAATTAAGCATATGCTCAAGACCCTGAGAAGTCAACTTCTCACATGTTGAACATTAGGCATAGTCTTACATCCTTCATTAAATCCTGGTCAGAAGGACTGGGATTGTTCAAGTGCTTAAGAGCTGAGCATGTTTTTATTTGCTTTGCTCAATTAGGACTATAATGATCTCATTCTGTTTTGCAAATTCTGAAGCTCCCTGCTTCAATAACCATTATGGCTTTCTACCCAACAATGAAAACTAGAAATTTTTGAATTCTCCATGGGTTTAGCTGCAGCAGTTTATTGTCCATCAGTTCCTCTATTGAGGCTGCAGTTTTTATACCATGGGTGAATGGGCAGCAGTAATTCTGGATGACACAAAGATGCTGAACATCCAAGCTCTGATGACCAAGAGCGCCAAATCAGAACCATATTGGATTAATCATGGGGCTACAAAAGGTTACTGTCCCAGCTGTCTGCTCCCTCTTGTCTTCAAGGTTATTCTGTTGGAAGTTATCTCTTCAGTCACTGCAGCTAAACCCGGCAAGGAATGGGAATTAAACACATCTGGTTGTTCCTAAGGATGGGAAAGTGTAAACGTGATGGATCCCTCTCAAGTCCTGAAAAAAAACCCTGTATTTTCAAAACCTTTGCTCTGTGCCCAAGTTCTAGCTCTCACTATAGGATGTAGGAGGAGACTGACCAGTTCCAAAAGGAAATGAAAGATCATGGAAGAGCAGGCAAAACAACTTCCACAGCTTAGAACCTTGTGATTTACAGATCGTTTTCTTAAGTTTAAGCACCATGTTCCACTCTTCAGAATAAAAAAATTCTAGCAAGCTACAGAGGTTTGTATTATAGAGCTATATACTGAGAATAATATACAGAATAATTATTTCATTTCTCAAACAACTGAGCCAGCCAGAAAAGACTGCAAATAAATCCTGTCACTATATTTCTGCACAAATCTGTTAGTCAATACCTCTACAATATATTTTTGTTCCTGTGCTTTGAGGTGTGCACCCTTTGTACTATGAGAATAACCTTTCTACTGTGACTCTAGAGCTTTATCCTCTGCACAGCTATTCCCAGCACCTCACAGCTAATTGTGCATCTCCCTGCTTTGCTTCAGTCTGGAAACATTAGCTGACCTCCCTTTTAAGCTTGCAAGCTGGTGTAAGTAGCAACTGCTCAGTGGCAAAGTATCACAGGTTATGTTGTCTCTGGCTCTGCAGTGACTGGAAACAGGGAGATCTCCCTCTGCTGCCTTTGCCACACAGCCCCACAGAGCACAGAAATCTGTTTTTCTCCCTTAAACAGCTGAAAATCAGTAATAACCACACCGAAATCAATGGAGCTTTACTGCTGTGTGCTGTGTTAACACAAGACGTGAATCTGCCTTCAGATCCGTATTCCGCAAAGCGGAATGGTGAGCAGGAATGCTCAGACTGCTTTGCCTTCACTCGCCAGTTGCTGATATTAACTCAATATATTTTAAGCAGACACTTGTAGTTTCTCAGATGTCTTCTCTTTCTCATTCATTAGTTGAGTTATACTTTAACGGTGCTGAGAGATTTACTGTCAATGTATTAGACGTATTCATTTTGGTTAAGGCAAAATCCTTGCGCTAGGATCCAAATGTTGGACACATCTGCTAGCAGGCCAAGGAATGACCCTGTGTTATTATTATTTTTTAAACCTGACAGCTCACACATTTGAAAATTGCATAAAAGTATGTAGCTTCGCAGCTCTGCCTTCCCTTTGTACTATTTGCTCACATCCGGATCCATTTTTTCCCTTGCCCGAAGCGGGGGAAGGACAAGCCCATATCAATCGCTCCCTACGCCAGATCACATTAGGGAAACCCCCAACTTTTCATTTCAAATCAGCAGCATCTTTCCTTTGATCCAGAAGACCACAGCTGGGAAGCTGACATGACTCTGCCTCGTGCTTCCCTTGCTCCCAGCCCCGCACCCGCCGCTGCTCTGTGCCTCTAACCAATTCTAGCAGAGTCACCTCTGCTCGGGTTTAGCAGAACCTTTTCCTCCCTGTCACTGAGAGAGCAGCCAAATTAATCACACTCAGCCCAACTAACGTTAACAATCTGTCAAAGTGGCCAACGAAATGCTTCATCTACTGTAACTAGAAAATCCACCTGAAGACCTGCTGACTTGCCTTGGCACTCCTTCCTGTAGGACAATACAGACAGAGACCACCTATTCCCCCCTTGTTCTCTTCTCAATATTTTCCACTTCCTCTTTTGTTGCCTTTTTTTTTTTTTTAATTTTATTTTGTTTGGTTTTGTTTTATTCCCTTATAGTAGCTCACTAAGTGTGAACAACATTTCTGCTTAAAGAAATGCTTACGCAGTGTTATCTCTTTGACAGTACGTGGGCCTTTACTGTTGACACCAAGCCAGGGGTTGTTGGAAGTTCCTTTGCAATAATCTCAGCAAGTCAATACAGTGACTTTGTAATGCTGTGCCCTGCTGTAACTTTGACAAACTCCTTTCTGTTTTTTACTTCTCGCTATCTACCTATCAAAGAAGTAGCTGGCTGCTACCCTCTTCCATGAGTGGATCTGCCCTACAACAGCTACTGGAAGGGAAGTCACTGTTACCTGTCTATGCCGTAAATCATGGACTTCACCTTGTAAGTGTGGCTCCTGTGACAAACATCTAGGTTGCTCAAGAAAGCGATTTTTAATGTTGTCTTTCTAAAACTATATTATTGAGAAATTTCTTATGTATCATAATGAACCTTGCAGTGAGCTTTTTGCCATCTACTCCTGAATAAAAGGCTGGAAACCCCAGTAAAAATCAGAAGGGCAGCTTTTCCAAACCTTTTTAAAAAGACATAAATAGTCATCAACATACAGTTAATTATATTAATACTGTCTCTAAAAACGCTTGGGTATTTTTGATCTAGTCGTAGCTCCCAAAAGCTTAACTTTTTAAAAATATCCCATCTCTCAGAAATTCCAGTGTACACCCTTTGTCATCCTAAATGGTTTTAGACCCAGTGATTTAAGGACACCAGGAGACCAAGAGGAAACTTCCAAGACATATGTGGTGTTACCTGGCCCACGAAGTTTGGCAGAGTCACAACACAGGATCATTCAATTATGGCAGGAAAATTACAGAACAACTATTTCGTTGCTATCTTTAACAGAGCCAAAGTGCGATGTATTATTGGCTTGCAACTTCAAGTGGCAAACTTTTAATGCATTTAAGGCCCTTATTCAACAACACCCGTAAACATATTTCTGACATCTGTATTTAAATATCTGTTTGACTTCAATAGGTTTTAAGCATGTGCTCAGAATTAACCTCTGTGCTTTTCCTGACATGGGGCTCTGTGTAGGTAAAATATCTATTGTATCATCACAATCAGGTTCAAAATCCAGGCCTGTCCAACCTCTGGGTACCATTCATTACGTAAGACTAAAGGTAAGGAGGTAGGTATGCACTGGCAGAACCAAGATTTTGAGCTTGTTGTTGGGGACTGGCTTGTGCTTTACAGACTTCCAGATGTTTAGAATGAAAAGCCCTTGTGCAATTTCTGAACATCTCAATGTCATGGTAAAGTCCACCTTAAATAAAGAACTCACGCCTTTTGCCACCTCTCAAAACAGCAATATCTGAATTTAGTTCAGATGGTCATCCAAACTAAATGATTCTATGAGTCTGTGACTTCCCTGGCAGTCTGAAGTGAAGGGGGACTGGGATACCCAGAGGAGAAACACTTGTGAGGAAGATCTTGGGTCTGTAGGGAGAGATAACAAAGAACTGCTCTGTTACATGACAGAGAATTTTAAGATTCACTTTTATCTGTATCTTTGTCTTCAGAGGTCCATTAGAAGAGAAAATTGAACTTTAACTGGCACTAATATGCCTAGTTATTTATCAGATGACTGTGAATAATCTGTGCAGTAAAAAACATATTCAACCTTTGCTTATTCCCAGAAAACGGATGTATAGTTTGAATCATGAGAAACTGGTCTTTTTTCTGTGGGGTTTTTCTGCTATGCTATTAAAAGTAAGCCACTTATTACTACAACACAGAAAAACAAATTAAAATATCCATTTCCTATTGGAAATTGTCCACCTTAAAATGAAAACCAAACCGTGCCTCTCTTCCCTAATAAAATACTACACCATTGCAACTGGAACTAATTTGCTGGTAGCCTCAGAAAGGAAGCAAAAAATTCAGTTGGAAGGAGGGAAGAGTGTCTCCAGCCAGGTCAAAGCTGTGGTAACACTGCAAAGCAATCCTGGAGGGGCTTGCACAGCTCTTGGCTGCACATGGTGGATAACAGTGGGCCTTTAGCTCTCCAGGCTGTCAATCTGCCACTAGTCACACGCACTAAATCCACCTTGGTATTTAAAGAAGTGGCATTATTGATTCTTTTCACTTTTTTTTCCCCCCATTCCAGGGCCACTACAGGCCACTGAAAAAGAAAAAGAGACACACACTTAGACACAGACAGCAAAACTCAGGCAGCACTTTAGTAGTAAGTAGCAAGTACCAAAACCACTGACCTTGCTGCAATTTTTTAAATCAGGGGATAGTAATATACGGCCCAGATAACACTATATTTTCTTTATTACCCTGAACTGTACTTAATTGACATAACTCTGTGGGAGGATTAGCTTTTTTACAAATACCCACATTCTGTTGTATGGCCATTCCCTAAGGAGAGCACTGCTCATATATTTCTCTTAATGTGGCTTTGCAAATTGGTCATTGCACAGTCATATGCTCAGCAACAGTACTTAGATGTTTAGAAGTCATTGATTAGTTTTTTAAATGCTGAAGTCACTGGAGTGGCTGATGGTTGCTTAGATATATAATTCTTAACCATTGACTGCTAACATCTCTTGATTCAATTATCTTTATCAGATGTATTTTATTACTTTTTATATACATCTATCTATCTATCTATCTATCTATCTATCTATCTATCTATCTATCTATCTATCTATCTATCTATCTTCAGTTGCAATGTGGAGATTAAAAAACATATATGATGAATTAGGATAGAATAGCCTGATCCTTAATTTAGCGGGCAGGCTGATTTCTGAGGTGAGAGGAGGAAAATCTTCATGGAAACTCCAAGGTCTTTACTCTCCTTTGGGTGAGGGGATTTACAGGCCACCTAAATGATAGCACATTTAGCAGGTTCAAAGCCAATTTCATCCTGAAAGGAAAGCAAAAGGTGTACCTGCTCTGCTGCATGAATTTGCATCGAGATTTCAGACTGTGTGAAAAAGATATTAAGGAATACGCTGTGGACATAAAATCTGTAAGAAGGCAGAAAACACAACAGGTCTCCAAGTACCATGATCTCTTAATGCTGCAGTATGTAAGTGGAGAGCCCACAGGTCAGGATGGAAGGTTGTTAAGAAAACTGAGCACAAGGTTTTGCCAGAATAACTCATACAATTATTGGTTCAGCGGTGCATATATCCAGGGTGAATTTAGATATGATATGGACATTTTAAATATGAAATGCAGGGTATTTTTCCGGTGAGAGGGACAAACTGTCCCCCAGATCACCTGTGCAGTGCAGGACTAGAGGAAGCACCACTTCTACATGAGGCAAACAAGAGGATATGTGCTGCTCTCCATTCATGCTGCCTTGCACTCCGCAGCATCAAGGGAACACTGTGTGCTAGCCAAGGGGGTGACTACATCTCTTACTCCACTCCAAGCTTAAAAACTGCCATCTGCAACATTTGCTTGAGGAAAGCACTGGCGGCTGCCACCACAAAATGTACATGAAACGTGGCCCACAAATATAAAACCTTCGTTAACCACCAGATATCGACGGCCCTGCTAAAAAGGCAGTTCAGAAAGCAGTGGAGTGACCAGCATCCTGCTCTGCCTCCTAAACCTAAGGACAAAATTATTAGGGGAAGAAATAGTACTGCTCAACAGCATATGAGAAACCTGCAGTGGTCTGTGCACAGAGAGAGAGAGAGAGAGATTACACACATGGAAAGAGGGTCTGTCTCCTGACAACAAAACATCCTTGATTTAACTGGTGGTACCAGGGAATCACATCGATTTTGGACGGTGAATCATGTGCCTACATGGAGCTCGGAACTTCAGGCTTACAAACGTTATCACTCTATTAATGATTTTCTTGAAAGTACTGAAGTCTTCTTCACATCCTCAAGGCAGAGAATCATAGGATTTTCAGGTTAATTTTGAAAGACCAAAACAAGCTTTTCTAGTCCTCGCAGCTACAGGGGTAAATGAAAGTATCAGATCTGAAAACATCAATCAAGTTTAAATGTAAGATTCGCAATCCACAGGGCAAAAAAACCCATGACTGTGACATCTGTTAATTTTTATAGCCTACTTTCTGAAGAGAAAATGTATGTGATCAGAAGGTGTTTATGCTGGGGAAAGGGAAGGACATACTTGACAAAAATAATGATGCTCAAACAAGCCTTGCAGAAACAGGTGGCTGCATAGAAGTGAACGTGTCTGTTCCATCAGTGGCCTAAGGGAAAAGCACAAGCACGGGGACACAGAGTATCAGGCACAAGAGCATCCACCAAAGAAACCGCAGCTACAGGAAAATCTGTTGAAACTGGCAGTAAATTATGAAAAACAAATCATAAGGAACTAAGTGTTTCTTTTGTGCCAGAACTTATGAAACTAATTGCTTTAAAAAAAGACTCATGATTTCAAAGCCAACCTCATAATTTCTGAAAGTTTACCATTGGCAATGAGACTTAAAGCAATTTGCAAATATCAAGCTGAACAGTACTGCTCCACTGCAAGTAAAAGCTGCAGAACCAGAGCACTAAACCTTTAGATTTACACTGAAAAATCATTCCTGCTGTGGTAACCTAAAGCATCTCTGCACGTGTAAGTACAATTCAATGGGCCAGGATGAGGAATAAAATAACAAGGGGATTAAAGCAGCAAGAGAAGCCCAGGGAAACACTACTGTGGATAATCAGAGAGATTTTGCTGCCAGAGAGACTTCAACACATCTAATTGATACTGAATCCATGAGGTTTAAATGCAGTGTATGCAAATTAAGACATGTCTATATTCCATCAAACTCATCCAGAAAAATTTACGCATGCAAGAGCCTCATTTGTCTTCAAGGAATGCACAGACATAAAATCTGGCCTGTCTGCAGATTATGTTCTCAGACACATGGTCAGGATCTCATTTCTGTTTTTCATAATCCAGTGTGTGTATATTTATTTATTGGTCTCTGGATGTATCACAGATTGGATCCTTTCCTCTGCTCTAGAAGCTCCACATGGATCTGCTGGGGAAAGGCTTCCTGACATGATGTTCACCTTGCCTCATGTAGATCTCTGAGGCTCAGGAACCACCAGCTGGTGCTGGGGACATCTGTCTCTTTGAATTCTTAGAACCTGGCTGAGGACCCCCCAGTAGCCATGGCTACCCTCCAGCATGCTTTGCCTGCCATGCTGTCCCTACTGAGCTGCAGGCAATTAAAACACATCAGGGAAGACTGAAGATGCCTCTAACACATAACTGTGTTCACCATCCCTGGAAGTGCTCAAGGCCAGGTTGGATGGGCCACGGAACAACCTGGACGAGTGGAAGGTGTCCCTGCCCATTGCAGGGGGGCTGGAAATAGATAATCTTTAAGGTTCCTTCCAATCCAAACCAATCTGGCTTTATTGTTTCTATACAGCTGGGTCGTCTTGAAGACTGGCAAGTTAATGTGCACAGCTCCCATGCAACACCTCTGTTTTGTTGATGGAAAACTCTTAATCACAAGAGAATTACAAGCCAGTTTACACCACCTGCAGAACCAGTCTGCAGCCAGGCTGGTTGCTCCTTGGACATCATTAAGAAAATGATCGAATACATCAGTGTCCCTCAATTTTAAATGGTTTTCTTTTACTAAATATTTGCAGCTGAGAAAGTGATTAGAGTTCAATCCTCAATCCATTCCTCTTACCAAAAAATATCAATAAAACTGCCAACTACAGCAAAAAAAAGCCAACAAAACCCTAGATTAAATTAAGACAATACCAAGCATCTGTGTGGTTTTCTTGTCTCAATTCAGTGAATCTGGAGAAGAGTCATTGCCTGCTACATATACTAGAAGTCTTTTGTTGATATCATAGTGCTGACAAGTGTAATAGTGACAGCAACATCATGTGAAATTATAACAGGAATCTTCCTTTCAGCAGTAGGTCTTGATAAATTGGACATACTGATTCCTGCTATTTGTTGCAAGGTAGTGTGGCATCTCTCCTTTTTTCCTTAACAGGCGCTAATTATTGAGCATCAAATAGCGTAAAATATAACAGCTGTGCATACTGTCAGTGCTATATGGGCTGCTGAAGGTGTCTGTGTGTGCATATGCCAATGTGTGAGCAACTGACAGTGGGTGGTTTTGCTGTTTGCTTTATAAATGCATCTGAATAAACTGGATTATTTTGCAGGACAGTGGAAATTCAACTGGTTTACAGCTGAGTTAACAAGGAGAAGACGGTTTCTAGAATGCATGTGGTGACTTCGCCACGATGCTGGGGGAAAGAAGATTATTTTAGACTGCTGGGAAT
>NW_020955229.1:1770531-1787970 GCF_003031625.1 Empidonax traillii | reverse complement strand
AAAAAGAAACCCCTAAAAATATTACTGTGACCTGTTTTATGGTAAGGTCAGGCTCTTAATCAGTTTCGGGGTATAGCTCTTGAAACGAGAATGAAAGACTTTCTCCCTGAATAGTTTGCTCTCCTCAGGTTATAGTGAAACAAAATATGTAAAGTTTTTTGCTTCTGAGTGTTAGAGCTGCTCTTTTAACTTTCCTTTTAAGTTGGAAAAATGCAGTGAATAGAATCATTCTTTTCAACTCAAAACTTCTTCATGAACGGTTGAGTCTTTTTTTTTTGTGGTTGCACTGGTACTAACACACCAGATTCAGATGACCTTTACAAGTATCACATGGAGGCTTTATCCTGATTAAAATGGTTTTCTACACAGAAGGGGAAGGCCTGTGACACCACTCCGAACAAAACCTCTGCAGGACAAGGTGTAAAAGGATAAAATATATTGCTTCCTCTAAGAGGAATGGAAGAAAGGACCGAGAGATTCTGAATAAGGGAGAGACATGAAAACCTGTGTTTCATTTTGATTAATTCTGCACAGTTCTTCTTTAAGCAAATGACTAATGTGGCCTTTGACCCATCAGGAGAATTCTTTTAGCTCCATCCTTCAGGAAACCCAAAGAAACAGTGCTAGGGTTACACCTAATGCTGACCTACCTCATCCATCTGCTTTCAGTGAGCAAATGTCAAGTTCATATTCTTTTCCCATCGATGAAGGGGTGGGGAAGGGAAGAGAGAGAGGATAAAATTGCTGTAACTTAATACTGGCATCAAGATTTATTTACTGTTGACCACAGCTGGTGAACTTTTTGTATCTTGCATATGTGCAAGGCTGTTTGGGTCAAGGTGCATGTGCCAACGAGAGAAAAGCAGGGAAAAAGTGCAGGAGAGAGGAAGGCCTGAGGATGCAGCAAGCCAACAAGGAAGGAGAGGCTCCAGAGTAAATTTATAGTTATGTGGTCTGAGCCCAGATGGAGGTCTGAGCAACAATGCTCCCTGATCGTAAAAACACACTGGCTGGTAATGGGTGTTAATGGTGCAAGGGGGGTTTTACAGTCAGGCTTTTGGGGGGGAGGTTGGGGGTGTTGGAGGGAGTGGACATTTGGGAAGTGGGGAAAATTAATCAGAAGAGTGGAGGTGGTGGTGCTGTGCTCAGAACTGTGCGTTGCTCTGCTTCCGCAGTTGCCTTCCAACGTCCATGGGCACACAAATAAAGAAAAGACAAAAATAAAAAAAAAAAATAAAGGAGAAAGGAAAAGAAGAATGCAGGAAACATGATGAGGAGCCCAACTGGCATTTTGTGCTGTTAACGTGCATGACATTTCAAGAACTGTACTTCGCATTTTTCCTTTTAATTGTTCTGCCCTTTTGCTCTCCGTGCGCAGTGTGTGCCATGGCACTCTGCCTCTCCGAGGGCAGCAAGGACAGGCAATGGATGTGCTCAAAAGCACTTTGGGTTCACAAGTCTCCCATTTTCAATTAGCAGATGACTACAGGATGTAGGGCAGGGGTTTATTTTTGATTTCATGTTTTCAATTAAAATGTTTTCTTTCACTCTCTTTTTTTTTTTTCTGCTTTTCTAAGTCTCCACTCTCCCAAAACCATGCTCAGACCAGTATAGAGTCCTGCCAGCTCCAGAGCTTGCATTAATACCTGCTGGACTTGGTGGAACAATTGCATTAGAGGTTTTTATGGCTCTGATTGTCATCAGCAACGGCGGATGCTGGCTCAAGTATGCAAGGTCACTTGAATGCCAATCCCCATCACCCTGTAACAACTTCTTCTCGAGGACAGCCAGTTACTCATCATAATGAGATCACAGAACACCAAGCTTCCTTTGATTATGATTTCCAGCCCAATCAAAAAAGAAAGGAAACTGCTGTCCTTGAGTAGTCTGGAACCTGCCTTTCTCTTTTGACCTGAAGTAACAGTCTAAGTCGGGATCCACTAGCTTAAGGGACCACTGGATCAGGCCCAGGCTAACTTAGTTAAAATGCAGGTAAAAGTGACTTCTAAGTAGAGAAATTTCTTTTCGCCAATTCCAATGTGTGTTTTATTTTCCTTTTGTTTACTAAAGCTTCATTCAAATGGCTAAACCCCTTCCTTTTCCATGAATATCTGATGAAGCATTTTAACTGAGTCTCAGCCAAACCTGCATTTGATCAGTATGGGGAAAAAAACATGCTCCTGTACTGTGTTATTATTTTTTGCACATAAACATTCTTGGGAAATGCTGGATACACAGAAGTAGTTTCCATTTGTGTATAAAGAAGATGTTGTACAAAGTCAGTGACAATATTCAGGGTTTGTCTGTAAAACAATAAAATATTGAACTAATTGTAACATATTCCCTGTAGAATTTTTAAGGGGAGAGCATATGACCTTGTTTTAAATCTAATTCATGAGCTAAAAATAAAAACCACTCAAAAATTTGTAAGCCACACCAAGCTACACAATGCTGAGTACACTTTACTCTTTGGGTACTGCTGGGCCTGTCCTGAGTACCTGATATTTGGGCTTTTATGACAGATGGAGAATTCTAAAATCAACATGAAACCTGTGAGCATAGTTAAAGCCAACCCTGAACTATATTTTTTTCAGCTAAGTAAGAAACAACTCTCCATCAAACTCAGGTTATTAGGTTTGCCTTCATTCTGTAGAACTACCTTGTTCAAGTTATTTGCAAGTGGCAATCATACCAGGATTCATTAAAGCAGGAGAGAATATTTCCTCTGAAACATGATGCATGTGCTACTTCATAAGTTTATTTGGGAGCTTTGAGCTTTCTTCAACATGTTGCCAAACAATATCCCCTTTAAAGATAAAGCACAAAAGCACATGCTAACCCCTAAGAGAGTTGCCTGGAACAAATGTTGCTGGTATTTTATCCATACAATTTTACTTTTTTTTTTTTTTTTTTTTTTTTTTTTTTTTTTTTTTTTTTTTTTTTTTTTTTTTTTTTTTTTTTTTTTTTTTTTTTTTTTTTTTTTTTTTTTTTTTTTTTTTTTTTTTTTTTTTTTTTTTTTTTTTTTTTTTTTTTTTTTTTTTTTTTTTTTTTTTTTTTTTTTTTTTTTTTTCCCCCCTAAGAAGTACACTGGTCAAAAGTACCAAGTGCCTCTTGTTAGAAGTTATCACTTCAGAAATGAATTTGCAATCTGTAGCACTGCAGCCCTTGGATCAGATCAGGAGTTCCTAACCTCCACGGGTCTGGCCTTTGAGCAGAACTTGAGAGAAGGAGGGGGGGGGGGAGGGTTGGAAAATGAGAGAGAGAAAGAGAGAGAGAGCAAAAGGATGAAGAAGAAAAGCAAAATAAATCAAAAGCAGCTTTCTTGGTAACACCAACATCTCAAAGGCCAAGTGTAAAAGGACCAGGGCTCTAATGATATCAATTAGGCTCAATCCTCTATGTCATTTTAGATATATTGTACCCACTGAGTATACTTAAGTCCATATGTATAAGGTCATTTGCTGGGTCCAGAACATAACAAATTATCAGCAAAGGGTTTGGTTTTTTTTTTTTTACCTTTTCTCCCTAACACTTTCCACTTTCTGAAATAAATTACAGCTCATAATGGTTTCATGTTGAGAACTAATTTTACTTAATTTTTTTTCCTGCTACACCAGGGGAAATGATTATTATATCATTGCTTATGTTCATTGCACAATGAACTGAAAAAAAAGGCTTGTTAGATTTCCTTGGATATCTTGCCTCAGCCAAGACAGGTGACTTCCTTTTGAGATGTCACGGTATAATTGGTATCAAAGGTGCCAAGGAGATAGTCTTTACAAGACATTATCTGCCTTGGCTAATCTTTCCCAGTGTCCCTCATTACACTGTGGGTTTCTTCACAGCAGCATAATTTCATATTCGTTCTGAAGGGAAATAGTAAACTGCTAAGAAAAGCAGAGCAAGAGTCTTCAATACTGTCTGTTTGAATCTTTTGGCAGGCCTTCAGAAACATGTCATCTACTTCTATCAGCAGCGTCTCAGGATGTGGTGACCACCTAAAGGCACACTTGAAGGCTGACAATAAACTTGTGCTACTCCCTACACTTCCTATAACAACAGGCTTCATGCTGGATTTGCCGTCAGTTTTCAATCCCTTGGAAAGGAACTATGCCAATTTGGGCAAACACAGCGGGATCTTGTTACATAAATTGAGTCAGTTCAGACTGTAGCTCAACTGTGCTTTTCATGATTAGGCAGAAATGTTGTTTTTACTGAAGATATACAATTATTGCTTATTATGCCGAGTGGCATTGCCATTTCCACTGGAATCATTAGTGGGAGGTTGTTTGATCACATGCAAGATGGGATACCTGAAGCTACACCAGACACACACGTCTTACAGAGCAGTGTTTGCTACTGCCACTAGGTAAAAAATGGTATTATTTTCATAGGGGTTACACGTGTCTCCTGCTCTCACCAGACTTTCTGTGGGCACCCCCTATGCCAATTAGCACCAATGAGATCAATGAATTATTGACTGGTTGGTGTAGGAAAATCAATAGTGTGGTGGTCAGGGCACTCACCTCAGCTGTGGGAAACCCAGGCTCAAGACCCTGCTCTAATGAATGCTCAATTATTTATGCAAAGTAGAAAGCTCCAGCAGAACAGATTGAGGAAGTCCATCCCAGCAAAACGACCCACTTGGGGTCAGAACAGTCATTAGGGACGGAGGAGGCTGGTAAAGTCGAGTCCCTGGCAGAATAAAGCTCCCCTGAAACACAGGAATTCCATCCAGCTCTTCATGTGAGCCTGTCCTACTGATCCCCACAGTGCAGGGTGCCATCACACTCTTGGGGAGGAGCAGGAGACAACTCCACACCATGGATGCAGCTTGCAAAGGGTGCAAATTCCTCCCCACCTGCCATGGCTACACTAGAGCACCTGGGTTCTGCTGCAACAGCAAGCAAGGGTTGGTTCAGGATGCTGGATATGTTGATGTGTAGACAGAAAGAACCAGTTTGGCCAGGGGACTCTTGGTTACAAGTCTTACCATAAAACTCAGCTGCTATGAACTTTTTTATCACCATTCCTTGTCACTAAATCTTGCTTTCAACTCCCAGCCTGGCTTTTTCCATCTTCTTGATAGATGTTATGTAACCGAGAATTTACTTTTATTCCCACTCTCCCTTCTTTAGTTCTCTTCTTTATTGAGGGCTTACACATCTGTTTCATATTTATTAAAGGGAGAAAGAAATACTATGTTTACCTTCCTCTATATTTATTACAGTTTATGTGTTAGAAGTAAAAGAAGTGGACAGGAAAAAGAAAGAAAGCAGCCTTCACTTTGGTTCTTTATAACATGAAGCTTCAAAAAGTCATCCTTTCTTTTTAATCCTGAGTATTTCCTTTTATATCTCTGTTTAGCAGGGGTGGCATCCTTTTGTGTCTCATGTCTACATAGCCTGTAAACTGCTCAGGTTGGGGACTGATCCAACCTTGCACCTAACCCTGGGACAGTACAGGGAGTACCAGTCTCAGGAGCCTTTAAGTACTGCACTAAACTTCTTTAACTTCTGTACTAAAGCAGAGAAGAAAATGGATGTGTTCTTTTAGTTTCCAAAAAGTCCGTCCAGAACAGAGCCCTTACTATCCTATGAACAAACCCAATATTACAGGAAGTGCTTGTTTTCAAGGACTTAAAGTGTAATTTCTATGAGTTTGCTGTAAAAGTGTGTTTGGGAGAGATGAGGGGAAAAGGGGAAAGAGGGAGTGGAGCAATAAGACTACCTGACATCAACTCACTAAGATTTTAACCTCATTAGCAGAGATACAGACGGACAAATCAGACAGGTGGTCACCAGTCACCAGTGATCATTATTTACCTGGCCATTATCACTTCTTAGTGCCTGCAGCCAGCCCACTGGAAGTGTAGTGCAGGGATCAGGACACGATAGTGGCTTCCCAGACCAAGATAACCCTGTACACCCATGGAGACAGATGTAGCCATGATAATTAGGGGCTTTCAAAGTATTGCCAGTTCTTCCCTGTTGTATGATGAGCTGAATGTCCAGTAACAATTATAGACTAAGGATCTGCTTTTACCTGCCTGTTCAATCTACCTCTCATCTTCTTCCCCCCAGTACAAAGGGATACTTGCATGTCACGCCTACATCAGTCCCAATATATAGCTTGGCATAGTCTTATTCCTCCTACTGTAGGAGGAACATCCCTAACTGTGAAGTTTCATCACCTTAAACTCCCTAAACAAAAGGGCCATTCAGCTCTTGGAAAATCCAAAATAGCATCTACCTCAATCAATCTGGAAAGCACTAGACTGCCTGGTGGCTCCATACTTAGCTCCTTCAGGAGAGTACCTGGGGTTGGATGGAAAAAGGGATGGAATTCAAGCAAGGTAGGAGGGCTCTTATTCCTTGTATGCAGAGGTATTAGTGCAGGGCAGGAATTGGGCCTTAGCTGTCAGTTCTAAAATATAAACCTTTATCAACTTGAGTTAACAATTAACTGTACTAACTATGGAAAACAACAGCAATGAAGGCACACCTAGCTATGGTTTTTCCAAGATCCTACTTCAATACCTGTCCCCTATCTTCTTGGAAAGACATTTCCTCCACTGATGTACGCAGAAGAAAATGAAACTTTAGGTGTCTGTCACTCAGAGACCGGTTTCTGTTCCTTTCCTCCTACTCCACATCTCCAGCCTTTAGGAATATTTGTTCCTGTACTGCTATTTCCACTAATTGAATATGAATACTAGAAAAGTAATATGAAAGCCAAGCAGTGAAGGGTCTCTACATGCCTTTTAATTTTTTTTATTATTTTTTAAAAAGCTTTAAACTGAAAAAAAACAATCTGATAAATTAATTCTCAGGTGTGAGCATAAAATAAGACGTCCTTTAGGAGTTGGGAATTAGCCCAAGAGCACCAGAGATACAGTGGCAAAGGGCATGCTTTAAGAATACCAAAAAAGATTTTGTAACAAATTAAGCTGGGGATGAAGCTGTGCCTGATGTTACAGGCCATTATTATGCACAGTTATGAAACACTGGTATGCATTAATAATAAAGATCAGTGTCGCCTTCTAGGGAAAAACTGAGCATTCTTTTAATTAACTTAAATTTTTCATCAAATTGATTGAAAAGCTCTCATCCTTTTTTACTTTCATGTAGCCCTACATTTTATGCCGTAGGCTGAGAGTAGTTTTATCTCAAATACTTGGTGTTTTTGAAAGAGTCCATGTGTTATGAGTTAAAAAAAATAAAATAAAAAATCACAGCAACAACCTAGAAGCAAGCTGGGGCATGAAATGAGGAAAAAAATCGTAGCTTTCAAGTAAATCACTTTTTAAAATTCACTGTTTATCTTAGAGAGGAAGAAAGGAAATGTTTTTTCCCTGACACTGTGGCAGGGCTTTGGATCTGTCCTCTGGCACTGGGGTTGAAGTGTCACAGAGTAAGACCTGAGCACAAGGCATCCAGTTGGAATTGGGGAGAGCTGCTGAGCTCTTGATCAGCTTCTGCTCACTTTGGTTCCTTCTTTGAGTGGAAGTGGTGAAAGCCTCTAGCTCTGCTCGTGTAGTACAAGGCTATGAACCCTTCCCAGAGTATCTGTATGGGAAACTGCTGGATCAGTTTTGGGGTATTGCTTAGAGCGCTCGTACTTCATGACTGGAAAGTCACAGCAGTTTTCTCTGGTAAAATCAAACTTTCTGCAGCAATGCAATATCAGGATGTAATAAAAAGAATTTAAACTTTCTCTGACTGGAGCCTCCTCACGGAAATTCTCAGTCTCTTTCCTGCACAGAAATCTCATTCCCAGATAATGGGCAGACAGCAAGTAAGAAAAATGCACTTCACATACTCTGCTCCACTCAAATACTCCTGCACAGCAAGGTCTGGGGGTGACACTGAGTCACTATTCCCAACTGATGTTGGGCAAGAAAATCCCCCACGCCAAGAGGATCCATAGCTACTCATTCAAGATGGGTCAAACATCCACTGCAGTATCCCTTTGGGACATGTCTACAGAGACAGGCACAGACACCTGGAGACTCTCCCTGTCCTCGCTCTGGGCTGGATGGGTACTTCAGGTTCAGAGGTTTTGGCCCAGAAACCCCACAGGTGCAACAGGGGGAAGCCATTCCAAAGTCGAGATGTGAGGTGGTGAGAGCACTTGCCTGTAGATATGGTAATGGTGGAATGAGAGACCTGGGTATATACTTCTACACCTATTCTTTTTTTTTTTTTTTTGCACTTCAGTTTAAAGGGAAGCAAACAGCTCACAGATGGGTATTTGCATTACACAACTCAGTATCTAAACCAAATCAATAGAAGATTTTCATTAAGATCAGCATCAAACCCTCTGGATACTGAAAGAACTGAGGAGAAAACAGGAGGGAGTGAAGGGAAAAGGGGAGATGAATGGATAGAATAAAATATTTTCCTGATTCACCACAGAAATATATTAAGCATCACCGCTTATACTTCCTGTGAATCTACGCAATCACAATCCTTTCCTCCCCATTACCTATTAACATTCTACAGTGACTGAAAAGAAACATTTGATATTTTAAAACATGGCCTACAGTCATAAAACCCGACCACATGAGAGCTGACAGGCTCAGCACAGCATAGGAGCTCTCAGCCTGGGTACTTGTATGGGAAATTACTTTTTCACTGGAAACCTCCATGGAACAGCTGTGTGCGTCAGGCTGATTCTGCAGCTGACATTTCTATCTGAGCTGGAATGAACCAATATCCCACGCTGGTGGGAAAGGCCACAGGAGATGCTGGATGCAATTCTCCTCTCACTTTTACGGGTGTAAAACAGGTGCTTAACAAGATTTCATAGCTATAATGCTGGGCTGAGGATCAAGCCAATTCTTCTGGAGGAGATGAGAAAATCAAAATCCTGCAAACAATTCTGACTACAGTATTTCATTAAAGTTTTCATAAAGGTAGAGATATGAGAGGAATTCCAACCTCATTTGTAATCAGCAGCAATGTTCTCATTGACTCCAATAGGGCCAGGAATTGCACCTATTAAATATATTATTCTCACAAAATTCTAATTGAAGCAATTACATCCTACCATCCTAAATCCCACCTGGATTTTCAGCTGGATATTGTATTCTTCAATTTCTGGCCTCATACCCTTGTCTAGTGTTTCTGTGCACCATTAAACAACTGCTGCATTTCATATCTGAAGCAGGTGCAATTACATATCAGGTTTTTACGTGTGAAAAGTACTTTACGATATTTTAGGGTGAAAGGTACAGCATGACTATGAGATATTAAGACTTTCTCACAGTTAAATCCACTTCACGGCTCCGCACATTTCTAAAGCAGTATAACTTAAAATTCAGCTTATACTATTTAGTGTAAAAGAAACTCTAGGAAAATAATTTTGATTAAAACACATACAGTGCAAAAAGACTTTCATTATATGACCATTTTAAGCAAAATTTCCAAGCTGCTTTTAAAAAGACTTTTGCTGCCATGTTTGCAGTTGCTAATAAATAGCTCCTAATATATATATATATTCTTATGCAGGCCCATTCCCTCTTTACCTTGCCATTCTTTTAATGTGTACAGCACCTTATAGAGCAGTATCCAAGATTAAAGTTCCTCTCATTGACATAGAATGAAGGCAAATTATACCGTTTGCAAGAGAAGAGATAATAAAGGGGGAGCCTATAGAAATACTTTGATGAATTATATAGTGGCAATTTTCTGACATTAGTAATGTAGGGCAGAAGACAGTGTTTCTGATATATAGATGTAAATTCATCATCCAGACTGCATTAAAGAAAACTACATAAGATTCCTTGATTTTTGGATTGCTTACAAGAGCAATCAGGAAAATGTTACAGTCTTCTCCAAGGAAGCTCCCTCAGTGCAAAAGGTGAAGAATTACATAGATGAAATAGGTACCCTTTTGTGCTAACCATCATAAAAACAGCAGCAGCCTGCACCTACATACAGAAGGAAGGGCTTTGTACTGTAAGCTGAATGACTAACCACAGCTGCAAAAATCTGTTCCTTATTTTATATATATATACGTATATATAAAAATATATATACATATACATAAAGATACAGTTATATAGATATTTTATCTATGCATATACATATGGGTTGGTTTATTTGTTTGTTAAATAAGAGAGTATCCAATTCTCTGCTTTTAAAATTCCATGTGAAAGCCCAGCTTGTGGAGAAGGGCAGCAGGCCACAGTACAGATTGCACACAGTAAGGCCTAGGAAAGGGATCACAGCAGTAGGTCAAACAAATTTTGTTTACTGGTTACCTTGTACTGAAGTATTCAAAGTGCTTCATTAGTTGAGAAAATAAATTTTAACAGGATAAACTACTCATGTGATAAAATGAACTATTTTCAACCTCAAATTTAGGCAGACAAAGTATACTGCAATGTCCCTACTTCAGGTCAAGAGCTCAGTGACCTTTATGTTTTTGTTGGCTAAAATCACAGAGAGGAAAATTTTGAAAAGCAGTACTTTAGGGGAACTTTCTTAAATGTTCAATGTTCAGATTCTTGTTACTCAATCCCTTCTGTCAGAGTGATGCAAGGATGGAAACATGTGGAGATAAAAGAGAGAAGTAGAAACGAAAGGGTATGTTTTAAATGTTACTAAATCAGTCCTAACAATGGCATAAAATGAGCGATTGCAAAAAGAACTGAGGGTTCAGAGCAGCTTGAAACTCCCATCAGATACTAGAGCTTCATCAAAGCTGATGGCAGAGTCATTCTTAATCCTTGGCATCTCTGCCAAGTCTGTGCTCCTCTAGCTCTTCAGTGGCCGCAGGGGGACAGGTAGAGAGGGATGATGTTGGTTTCTTTTTCCCTCAGACCTTGTCTCTGCATGCACATGGTTCTAAGCATATCCATGATTTGGTCTCACCACCACAGCTTCTGCAGCTTTTAAGACGTAATTTCTTACAGACCAGAGATTTCAGCTCAGTGTGACCTCCAGGGCCCCTTGGTGTCCTCATTCTCAGCACAGCACATCCTGGGTCCAGTGTAAACAAGGAGCTCAGAGTCACATCCTGCTCTGCATGTCCAACAGGGTGCACAAGCACTTTCCACAGTGCAGAGAACAGTCCCAAAGCACACAGGATTATATTCCTGCTTATTTTTTTTTTTCATTTAATTTCTTTTCCCCCCCTCCTACACCAGTTTTGGCCATTACAGAAAATAATGGGTTCGTGGGTGGATTCAAGGCGTCAGACAGAGAGAACAAGCACCGCTGTTCACTTTGTAGTAAGGCAGGGAACAGTATTAAAGAAGCAGAAATCAAGGAGTAGGGCTGCAGCAGCAGCAGTAGCTCGTCCAAAGCAATAACAACGCGCAAAGGCAAGCCATGGCAACTGAAGGAAGGCTGGAATCTCGCATACCCATGGTCTTGTTCTTATTATTACAACACAGCTTGACTAAAAATATCAAACCAAACAAAAGAAATTCCTGCAGGCAAGGGGTAAGAGAGGAGGCCGACCACTGCTGGAAATGGAACTTATTGTTCACCTAAGTAGTGCAGCGGGGAACAGAAATCACAGAAGCAAAGGCCAAGATCAACAGCAGGAGCAGCGCTGAAAGTAACAACAATGTTCCTGAACAAGGAGCCACAGACTCCAGAAGGGGCGAGTCAGAAAGGGGCTTCCCACCCTCTCCATCCCTCCAGCAAATCACCCAGACTGAACACAGGCTGCATGGATTGCTCTGCTTCACGGCAGGGGGATGCTGCAGGATCCTGGGATGGAGCTGGGGATGGCTCAGGGATCATGGGCCCTTCAGGTATCAGCTCTCAGGTGACCCAAAGCTCTCGAAGGAGGGATCAAAGCTCCCACAGGATCCTGCTCAGCAAGGTGCCCAGGGCTGAGGCAGGCAAGGGCGGCACTGCCAGGCTCCCAGATGAATGCTCTTCCATCTGGAGAACCCACAGGGCCAGGCTGATGGCAGAGAAGTCAGGGACTCTGGGGGAGTTTGCACCCAGGAGCTGGGTGTTTGCACCCAGGAAGCCCAAGACTGACTGTCAGTCCCTTGGAAACTCCACTAGCTTTGAGACCCTGGCATAAAGGTTATTGGGACACCAGGATTTGGCTCCTTGCTGGGTGGCTGGTTCCAGCAGAGACCTGTTTAGTTTCTGTGGTCAGAGCACCTCCATAAAACACTACCCTTTTCCCAGTCAGGTATTTTCTGACAGAAATCTTTTCATGGGGTGCTAGCTGGCCAGCCCCAGCTCAGAGCAGCTGTGCACAGAGAGAGAATGCTGAACTCTGGATGTGGAAAGAAATACGCAGGAATTATGTGTATAGTTAACTGGTAATAAAACTATTATTAATGGCCATATTGTTGCTTTGCACTCCTGTGATACCTTCTAGAAAATCCCCAAACCGTTTCACAAGTTAATGAGCCAAAAAAACTTCCTTGATGGACTGCAAGGCAAGAATTTTTACTGCCTCCTTTTCTATCCTAACTCCTCCAGCCTTGAACAGTTTTCTTTGATCAGACTACTCTCCAGCATCACGCTTAAACATCTCATAAGAAAACTGTTTTTTTCCCTTTCCATGCTCCCCTCCATAACTCTGCCCAAGGACAAGAGGGAAATTTGGCCAGCAGCTGGCTCATATGATGAGAACTGAGTAGCCAGCCTAAGACCCAGAAGAGGAAACTGTGATCTGGGGTGCTCAAAGTCAGAGTTTTATAAGGTTCAGTGCTGTGGAGAATTGCAGAGATTGCAGGAGAGGCAGCTGTCTGAGCAACTGAGGATTGGAATAGGTGTAAGGGGACACAGCCTGTGGAGTTGCAGTCTCAGGTGGTATAAACCAGCACAGCTCTGTTCACTAGAACTTCAGTGCAAAGTTCATCTCAAGAAAGAAAACCATGGCTGGATAACACAGTGCTCAAAAATGCATCTTCCTTTAATTTCAAAAAGGATGAACTGTGCTGTGAGATGGTGACAAGCCTAGAATTTGATTTTTCCAGGGCAGAACTGCTGACTGTTTTCTACATCTGTATAGTTTTCCCTTTTAGATTCTCACTTAGTAATGAATAAATATTTATTTCCCATGCCACAGCTACTTTTGTATTGTTTCAATTTCCCCTATATCAGGCTGTTTATAAAGGATGCTCCTGGGATGGAGAAACAGGCCCTGAGATCTCAGAGATGATCCTGTCTTTAAGCTTCCAGTGCTGCTCCATACCTTCCCTTTTAGCATTGCACCATGCATTTGAATACATAATTTTCTCTCCCTCTGCCTGTCAAACACACTTTTTTTCCCCCTGCACTTGTATATCCCAATCTATAGAAATTCCCCCAACTTGTGCATACTTCAGCCACACAGTAAAACAAAGGCTTTTATGTATTCAAACAAATGATAGATGGATTAGAAAGACATAGTTAATGTGACTCGTACTT
Organism: Empidonax traillii; assembly: GCF_003031625.1. Classification (NCBI taxonomy): domain Eukaryota; kingdom Metazoa; phylum Chordata; class Aves; order Passeriformes; family Tyrannidae; genus Empidonax; species Empidonax traillii. Next base: position 1,774,576 of record NW_020955229.1, on the reverse strand, counting down.
TCAATGGAGCTTTAACTGACTGAAAACACATAGTTCATGTTAAGTCTTTGTTGAAACTCCTATCAGCAATACGCATATTGAATCACGAGAATAAACAAAAAATGTCACAAGCTCCTTTTTTTACCTCGTGGCGGTTGCAATTTCAATGTATGTGCTATAATCAGGGAAAGCTGTGTGTGCCATGCTGGAATAGGCTGAGCCTCTGATTCATTTCTGAGGAGCGGTGATAGTGCAAGCTACAGTCTGGAAGAACATTCCTTGCCACCAGGCTGGTATTAATTTCCTGTTCAAAAGGGGCTATATTGTCAATGTGACACTTTAATCAGCCACCAAAGTGACTCGGGGAATGCAGACTCCACAATCAATGTCAATGTATTTCATGTAGTTTCGATACCGCTTAGTCATTTTGCTTCAGAAGCGCGCAAGGAGGGTCAATACATTTCATTAGTTTGTTTCATCTAAAGGACAGTACAACATCAGAACTTTGATTATATTATAAGAATTGCCTTAATGTGACACCAGATTCCCTGATTGTGCAGCACCAGACACTGGAGTGCTAGAGGGCACTCAAATTATCCTTCACCCGCGCATAGCCAAGAAGCACCCGTGAAGGATGCTACAAATGGGAGAGAAGATAAGAGGATGCTGATAATTTGCATAATACACAGTAGACTCTAGCTCCTCTAAATATATTACAAAACTTGAAAAAGTATCCTTAATTTTCAAGGGTACAAGTTGCCATAAACCAGATACTTGTTACTTAGAAAACCCCTTTATAAAAATTCTTGGTGTATCTAGGCAGTGCACCATTTTCATACAGTTATTTATCATTCACAGAAATATAAGCTAAGTACAAATATCCATTTGCATGTCAAGAATTTTAAAAAACCCCAAACCAACCAATCAAAAAAACCCCCACTTCTAAAAATAAGAATGCAAACCCTTATGGAAACATCAAAATGAATTTATTCCAAGATAAATACATGCAAATATGCAGATTTTTAGTATTTGTACAGTTTGTTCAACTGTTTTACTAGGAGTCTGATTAATAGGCTGGGAGACAGATGCATCTTATTATTTAACTAACTTAAACAGAAAAAAAAAAGAAATAACAGGAAAAAAAAAAGAGTAGGAGTTTGGTCAAGTGAAACTGTAGGAAAATCACTGGAGAAAAAGAAAAGTTCAATATTCAGTATTTGTATGTACCACAGGGAAGGACATGAAATGGGCTTTACTTTAAAATGAAAAGAGATAAGCCATACTGAAGGCACATTATTGATCTAATTTCTTGGTTGATGTAAGCATCTTAGGTTTGTCTACTACATCAGATGAGAATTAAACAGTTTGTGTGTTTAGGTGGCGGGGTTTTTTCAGATTCCATATGACAGATGTCATTTCACAATATGCTCAGCACCGAAAATCTCAAATACTTGGAATTGAAAGCACTATACTAGTTTATCCCAGCCAAAGATCCAGCCCAAATTTCACCCCCCTCGATGTTTCTAACAGCAAGGTTTATTTCCAAATAAATTAATATTAATGATATGCCTCAGTGAGTACAGGCATTAATAGCCCATATGTGTTTTCTAAACTTGCTGAAGTTTCTACATTTCTGCCCACTACTTAAGGCTGCTGGAAGTCCTTCTGAACTTTGTATATGTAACAGGAAAATTCCACTTAGAAGAAGAAAAAAGTATCTGAGACAATGCTTTAAGCTTCCAGTTTTTCAATCCAGTCAGTTTTCCAATTCACTCACTAAAATAAGGCAGAAGAATGCTTTTGCTTTAGCCAAGAAGAGAGAAGCTTACTTCATAGTTTTCTCCCATTATTTGGTGCCATCATGGGCAAAACAGACACTTGGTAATGAAAAAACACCAACCAAAACAAAAGCTCAAGGAAGCCCCCCTTACAACCAAACTGAAAATCAAAGAGCAAAAATTATAGGATTGATAACCCTTACAGAGACAAAAAATATCACTATACAAATCTCACTTGCAAATTCACTAAATCTGCTGCTTATTCTAGTTCTTAAAAGAAATAAAAGAAGATTAAACTACTTTGACTTTTTTTTTCTCTCACATTTGAAACAACTTGAGCTGAGAACAGGCAGAAGAGGTGTTACAAAACAGGATGATGACTCCAAACTAAGGATGGGTTAACCTCAGAAGGTTCAGATGTCTCTATTCTGAGAAAGTATCAGGGAGGATTTTTCAAAATAGCTCAGTGTTGATCTAAACTTACTTCAAGTGAAGTCAACAATCAAACTCCCTGTGGAAGAAGAGTCAGTGACTTTGAAAGTGATACTCAGAAAGAAAAATACTTCTAGTGGCTTTGATCATGTAATTGAGATAGGAGTTTAACAAGATCAAGATTCTCAAGATTTCTTCTTGGACTTAAATATTGACTCTTACATTTAATTACTAACTAAATAACCTCTGTACTGCCGAATTTATTAACCGTAAAGTTCACTTTGGCAGTAGATGTTACTCACAGACTTTTCATGTTTCATCTCAACAGTAGTACTAATTACATCAACCCTGTGTGGACTTCTTCAAATAACCAGGTGGGAAAGTCCATTTGGTAGTTCTTGAATATATAAATATTGTAAACTGAGAGTCGAAAATATTAAAGCTTAAGACGCTTTCAAGTTTTCATATTCAAAAAAGAAATAGATTTCAGAAAATTCAAGCTTCCCAGTTGGAATCAATTCAGATCCCAGAATTCTTGCATCTGACATAAACTGGCACAGTTAAAAAGGCCAGTTCTCAGAAGGAACCATAAACTGTTTTGGAAATGCTGCTGGTGAGGAGTGAAACGCAACATCCCTGTAAATAAACCTAAGGAATACGTGCTGGAACTCATTTTACAACCAGATCTCATCAGCCCACTTCAAACATGAGGGTTCTCTGAAAGCCATGCTCAAAGAAATGTTTTTTTTAAGTCTACAGCTAAAATCCACTGGTAATTCAGATGCTGTTTTAAGTGATGCTTCTCACAACTCATTGCAACACTTTTTCGTTCAGTTTTGTAATTAAACTTCCATGTGCCCACCTTTGTATCACGTATTTGCCAACATGAGTCAAAAAAATGGCTTTATATCTCACTGTCAGGTCTTGCTACCAGTGATCTGATTCTACTGACAGTCTCTGGACAGACTTTTAGATTATCTTCCCATAAAACAGTTTTAGATTATCTTCTCATAAAAGTATTTTTACAGAGAGAACAGTTCGATTTTTTTTTTTAACAAGTGGTGTTGCACAGAAAGGGTGGCTTTGACATAGAGAAGTACAGACAGTTTTATTTTACGTTTTATTGTAGTAGTAAAAAGGATTTCTACAGTGTGCAATATCTGTGCAAACCTTTTCACTACTTTAATAAACCTGAGTGCCATAGATGTTAATTTTAAGCTGGATAAGAATTTGGCCCATGTGTAGAAATTTATATTTACTATGTGGGATTTTATACAGGTTTTTTTGGAAGGAAATTTTGGAGATTTTTATAGAAAAGGTCTTGCATTTATGAAGGATCTTTTCCTCCATTCAGTTTTACTGTTGGGATATCCTTGGACTACCATCTTAGTGATCTGAGTGAACGAAAAACCAGGAAGATATAGCAGTCTACACTAAAATAAGCATCTTCTGTTATCAGTAAAACTACAGAATTTAAAAGGAGCTAGCAGCTTCAGGAATTTGGCTTAATAAAAGCAGCAGAGACCTCATACTTAACTGCATCTTCCCTTTGACACACAGAATTTATGGCAAAATTCCACCAGAAATAACAACAAGCAAGAAATCTTGAACATACCCTGTGTCAGAAAAGGAACTGAGATACTTAGATGCCAAGTTAGCAATTTAGGAAACTTTGGGGTTTGTTTCTTTGAAAGCTGGTGTAAAAGATTAAAAAAGTGAACTTAAATTTAAAATAATTAAAAAAATGAAACAAAACATACTGGAAGAGGGGTATAGTAATGGAAAGGAATACTCCTAGCATAATTCATCAAATCTTTTTAATTACAAAAAAAAAAAAAAAAAAAAAAAAAAAAAAA
>NW_020955229.1:1760068-1770457 GCF_003031625.1 Empidonax traillii | reverse complement strand
AAAAAAAAAAAAAAAAAAAAAAAAAAAAAAAAAAAAAAAAAAAAAAAAAAAAAAAAAAAAAAAAAAAAAAAAAAAAAAAAAAAAAAAAAAAAAAAAAAAAAAAAAAAAAAAAAAAAAAAAAAAAAAAAAAAAAAAAAAAAAAAAAAAAAAAAAAAAAAAAAAAAAAAAAAAAAAAAAAAAAAAAAACCCCATCAAGCCAGACAATATGTGGGCAAAATTAGCTTGAATTTTAACAGCATGATTTATAAGGACCATCAAAAATTACTGAAAGAAGAGAGTTGCTTTCATGAGCTGGCTCTTTGCATGGCTCTGATCTTCTGAAAAGTGAAATGTATCCCACCCCACAAAACCACGTGCCGAGGGCAAACATAAAAAGGTCCTGAGGCAGGACCTTTTCCTAAAGCTGCCCTTGCTATAGGGCTCAGGTGTTATCCTGAACCTCCAAGAAGCTTTTAAAGGTGAGAGAATCTCTCTCTTTTTGAACTACTCGAGTCACAGCCAGTGCTCCAACAGCTGTACCTGCTCATTGGTAACCTCAGTCAACCAAAGGGTATCCATGGGCTTTGAATAGGGAAGACCCACTTGAAAACAGGATTGCCCAGGAACAGATGCCTGAATTTAATCACCAAAAAGCCCCCAAAACTGGTGGGATAAAACAGAAATAGGGCACATAGGAGACGTGTGTTCCCTCCAGGAAAATGGAGTTCAGGGATGTGAGTGGTAAACTTCTCCCAGGACCCAAAGCTGAGTCCTGCAGCATCAGAACTGAGACCTGCTTTAAAGGAAACTTATGCTTCCATACCAACAGGGCCTAAATTTATTTTAATGTACTAGATCTTGAAGAGCAAAAGTAATTTAAAAATATAAGACTCTTAAGCAATACTTTAAAAAGTTCCAAAATACCAAGCAGGTGTAGATCACCCAAGAAAATTGGAACAGTTCACCTATTCCAAAAAGTACCATTAATATACAGTAGAGACATTACCCCCACCTGAAAATCTTTGAAAATATATGTATATCTCAGTCTATAATAAATCACAGCAAAGCTAAGTAGCAAGTTCAAAATACTTTGAAATGATGTATTACATTTTTATCCTCCCAAAATAATAACTACCTAACACTGACCAGGCACATATTTTAAAGTGGGATATTTTCAACTGACTTCAGTAACTTACAAACAGTTGAAGTAGATTTGCTTTGTTACTTAAAAAAAAAAAAAAAAAAAAGCAAAGTCAAGACCTTTCTTGCCAAGATCTAACCTAGAGAATATTTTGACAGCTAAATTATAAACTATGAGAACCAGGGGAGTTGTTATGGACCATCAACTATAGTGAAGCCAGGGAGTGTTATTCAATTAATCATTTTACTCATTAGAGGTAAGTAAAAGCCAAAATAAAGTTAATCAAAGTCTTTTATACCCTGTGTTTAGAGCAGCTCCCGGTGTCTTGATGGATTCTTCCTGTACCAGGAACAGTGTTTCAAAGACAGATCAATAAACAGAGATTCCTGAAGTTTTGAAAATTAACACCTTTCTCTAGTTATAAGTCAATCAGGAAATAATACCCAAAAGAATTGAAGAAGTCAACACAAGTTCAGTGGGGTTTTAACATGTGTGTCCCAAACTGCTGGATTTAAGTCATTCTGTTTTTCCAAGCAGCTAATTTTCCCTTTTTGAAGTACTCACAGAAGGTCAGGATCAGTTTAAACATCAAAGCTCTATGAATTAAACAGCTTCATGGAAAACAGAGGAAGAAAACTTGCCTGAAGTAAGACTCTACAGTGATGCAACACGGCCCACCTTCTGTCCAGGCCAAATTGGGTGTTTGGATATCAGTCCTAGGCTGCACTGGTACTTTGGATTAGAGTTGAAAGCATGGTTTACCTTAGATACACACATGAATACATATACTCACACATCCCTCCACAAGGGTATTTTGTCCCTGAGAAAAACAAACCCTCTTTGGCTAATTCTATGCTTTCAACTATCAACTGAATTTTTATGGATTTCTGTTGACATGTTCCATAATGTTACAAAACATGGTAAGAAAGACAATACATGAAGTAAGAACATTGATTGTTAGAGAATAATCCACTACTCAAGGTCTCTGGAAATTTATCAATAAAACAAGCTCAATGGAAATAGCTCTCCTTCAGAAGAAAACGGAGCTTCTTGTTTTAATCCATTTCTAAGACAATGCTGTTTTGACAACTATTGTTCAAGTGTCTTTTCAATAGTAACTGTAATTTCATTCCTATTTGGCAGGCCTGAACATGGTACATACTTTTAGAACAAAATTAGTGAAAAGTTAATTCTGAACATAAAGGCATTTTTGATTAATAACCTGTTATCTTGATGACTAATGGAAGACTCCCAAGAAAACAGCAGTTTTGACTCTTTTGGGAATTTTAAGAGAGGGCACTTATAAAAACACAGCCAAGTCCTCTTGGCTTGAAAACTCAGACAGAAATCCAGCAAAATCGGACTCATTTCTTTAGACAAGCCTAGAAATCTTAAAATACTGAAACAAAAATCCTTGTGTCATCCTTCAGTATCTGCTAAATCTTCAGAAAGTGCAGTGATGGGCAGAATGACAGAACCTTGCTAGAACAGAGGGGTCAAAATGGGATCTGTAAATGGAGGCTCATCTGCTCCCCATGACACTTCTTAAACTCGTCTGCCACAATTATTGTCTTCCATTTGCTGTTGTATCAAACAATAGATATTGAGCGAATCAAAGGTGTATCTAACCCCTGAAGATAAACTCCATCCACAAGCCTGTTGATGCCCTTGTCATGCTGAGCTGATATTGAGAAACATTTCCCAGAAGTGCTCAGCCAGATTCTCAAAGCAAAATGCCTCAGCGTGGCTCAGCGCTGCCTGACTCGGCCTGGTGAGACTCCACTAATTTCTCTGGAATTGCATCAGCACTAAAATCAAAGAAAACAGCGACAAATATGATGTTTTTCTTTACCTTTGCCATCTCTGCTGTTGGCCATTAGTGGCATAAATGATAAAAAAAAAAAAAAAGCTGTGTACTCAGTTCCATCCAGGACATCATTTCACTGTCCTTTAGGTGGATTTATTGCTATTCCAAAATAAACTGTACAAGAAGAAGCACCAGACAGAAAGCAAAGAGATAAAAGCAGCTAAAGCCCTCAGCATATTAATTCAGCAATTCATTTTTTAAACATATAACTTTTTTTAGAATGCAAATTGCTACTCTGTTGGCACTTGAGCTACAGGTTAAAATATCCTGCAGAACGTTCATTTAAAAAAAAAAATAATAAAATTGTGCTTAAAACCTAAGTAAAACAATGTTCAAAGTGTATGTCTGGGGTTAGTTGTCGTTGGGATTAATGGGTTTCATGAATTTCATGGCTATCTGACATTCACTCCTTTTCTTTCTTTGAATTCTGAATAGCAATGGCTAAAATATTATTTTTAAACCGCGAGTGTTGACCTTTCCGAGGTGGGTCCCCCTACGGAAGGTGAAGGGCAGGTGTCCTGCTGAGATAATGTCACTCCTCAGCTTGCTGAAAACCATTGTGAAGTGCACTCAGAGTGTGACGTTACCCCAGCAGGAGCCACGCACCCCGGAGTGCCCTACTGCTGGAATGACAATGCTGAAAGGTGGTAGGAGGATGGCAACAAAGGAAAAGTTTTACATAGGGACGGTGGTGAGATGTAGTACAGCTGGTTAAAATAATTAATAAACACTGAACTGACAGAACAACCAAGCTTTCCAATCCTACCCCAAATGACAGCTTCCAGAAAATGCCATGAGTACAATATTTCATCTAATATCTGGTCTAATATTCAATCCTCGAATCAGCTGCTACAATGATACACCAGTCAGAGCTGCTCATATGAGAGTAAAATCTGCAAAACTTCATAAAAGTCAAGTGGATGTCAATGGGACTATCGTGAGCTATTATGGGAAATATATTCAAGCTATGATACAATGCCAATGGACAATTCATGACTAAATTATTCTCTGTGATTTATTTGCCGCCGTATCTCGCTTTGTGGCAGGCATGAAGAGCAGAAAGCTGGGAGATTTTCCAGGTTCAAACCTGGTTCTGGAACAAACACAGGCTGCCTCTAAGCTCATGTTAGACCTGGAGGGAAAACCAAGCCAATTTCTCAATCAAATTAACCCCACACTTCTTACCTGGTTTCCTTAAGGGTCTCCCTCCAATATATTCCCTAGTGACACTAAAACATGAAAAAAGCTCTGTAACAGACCACAGGTGTGTGAGAAGGATAGCTGGAAGGAGGGCACCCAAAAAAAGCTCAGGATGGAGCACTGCCAATTAATAGTGTGGCTATAGGTCGGTAAAAAGTACAGACACTTGCAGTGAACCAACAAACCTGGTCACTGTGGGCTGCATTTGCACTACAGGGGCAGAAAGCAAGAAACAGTGGCATTTTTACTGAGAAGCCTGGTTTTCTATTATCAGCCTGCCCTTCCTTCCTCAGATATGGAACCCTCTCTCCAAGAAGGCATTTTGGCTGGCACTGAGACCCAACAGCTCAAACTGAAGCCCCACACCTTTGGCAGCAGCATGGGCACAGAGAGTAAAATCCAACCCACCCTCCTTGGAGACAGGCAGGATCCGTATGGCTGAAGGTGCTAGCACTTTCCTTAACTGTTTTAGTCCATCTCTAATGGAAATCTAATGGAAATCATAAATTACTGAAAAAGGTCCACAGGTGCTGAAATTTACTACTGTGTTGACTGCTGGCAAGGTCTGAAAGTGAGGAACAATGCAAGATGTGCTAGGAAAATGAAATATTTATGACATTCATATTCTCCCTCAAGCTTAAAAAAAAACCAAAAAACCAAAACACCCAGAAAACCTTTTGCTTAGTGACCAAATAATAAAGCCAAAAAATGAAAACCAAAACAAATAGGGGGGAAAAAAAAAAAAGAAAAAAAAAAAAAAAAAACCTTGACCCATGTGGATGTTTTTAAAACTATCATTGCAAAGGGGATCCTTCTCATAACAGGTCATGGGAGGGGGTTATTTATTTATTTAGAGTATTGTAACTTTATCTGAGAGTAAGAAAAAATTGGTCCCAATGAAGAGAAGAATGGAATGGCTCATCATGCTAAACTCTTAATAATCAATGACATTTCTCAATATGCTATTCAGTGCAGTACATTGCCAGATATTATATGCACAGAGAGGAAGTTGAGATAATTTTTCCCACAAGTAAATCAAGTAAATGCTTGCCATAGTTATTGTAGTTTGCATGAGACAGGAATGATTTGGAGCAAGGACAATAAAAAAGCAGGGGGGAAATTACACTACAGATTTGATCTAGCTCCCACAATCAGTTTTGGCAATTGGTTTCATTGGGAACAGCTTCAAGCCTTGCAAGAATTAATGAAAAATAAAGGTTGGCTTTGAGCAGAATCGGCACAAAAAATAAAGTGAATGGCAAGGAAGGTTTTGATTTTATGCTTTAGACATGGGCAGGTGAAGAACAATCACTTCTAGATTTTCCAAATACAAACTTGGATATGAACTTGGTGCCAGTCCTGTTTTAAACAATTCACACCTAGTTGCACCTTGCAGGCTTCGCAATCACACTGATGTCTACCATATGTGCAGGACGACAATTTAAAAAATGGGGTGACACAAGAGCTAGGATCTTTCTCATAAGGTGCAGATCTATTTCTATAACATACTTTGGGTTTTTACACTAAATCTTTAAAGGTAAGCCTATGCTTGAGAGTCAAGGACAAATGGGGTTTTATGATGCACAAAGATAGCAAGGGTAGTGAGAGACAAGTAAATGACCCTGCCATCAAACCCAGACGCAGAGAGCCTGCAGGAGACAGTGTGTCCTTCAGCATGAGCTGACTGTCCCTCCAAGCCTGAGAACATTTTGGATTATGACTCTTGTCTTCCCATCCCCAGAACGTACTGTACACAGCGGATCAAGCCTAATTTCTAAATGACTCCACAAGAGGTCACCAGAAGACGAACAAATTGTTGTCATGGATTTTGTCATGTCATTGCTTAAATTTCACAGACACTGGTATGTATCTGCTGAACTGGAGGGGAAGGACTTCAAGGGAAAAAGGGATAATGTTGTCATCCTTGTGGCATCCTGAACAAGGTCAGAAAGGCAAAGGTGTCAGAGCCTAATTGAACAACAAATGGCGTGAGTGATGTTACCTGTGTGTCAGAGAATCAGCCTCACACTCCTTGTGGAGTCAGGGCTTTGAGGACGCATCTGCACTGCGCAACAGCGCGTGCCAGAGAGACACCCAATGGTTTGGGCTCCTTCTGGGACTGAAAAAAGTACAGCCACATATAGAGGCAGATAGCTACAACACCTACACTAATTTGCTGCTAAGAGGCAGAACTAATGAACGTGTTGCTGTTGCAGCCACGCTGAGCTGGCGTCTCTGACCGTGCTGTGAGGACACGCGGCTCTCTCGGGGCTCGGCGGGCTGCGCGATGCACGGTGCCGAGCTCTGCGTGTGCCCCTGGCAGGGAGCGAGCTGAGCCTCCCAGAAATATCATGGCAGTCTGGTCTATCCACAAGCTGTCTCCTCCAGCCCACTGATAAACCCATCAAATTAAAAACGAAGAGCAGGCGCTTGGTAAGAGTTCATATTTTAGACAGCTTAATGAGAAACTGTTGGAGGTCAGAGTGACATTAATCCCCGACAACACACGGATAGACTTGGAAGTGGCTGGAAACTTTATCCAGCCCCCACTCTGCAACATATTTAAGACTGGGCTCACCTAGAAGCATTACAGCTGTCTTATTCATACACTTCATATGGAGCACGGGAGAATACGTGCCTTTAAAAAAAAAAAAAAAAGGCACTGTCTGGGATCTAAAGAGACAGATAAACCAATATGTTCATTTTTATTTGCTTGTGACATTCTAAAGGTTTGGGAGCTGTGAAATTCTGAGTCTGGAAACCATTCCCCAGTGCTGTTTTGTGTACTGATTTGATTTGTACAAGGATCAGCCTGAGACAGGTCATGGAGAGCAAATCACTTTAGTAAGCTAAACAGTAGTAATAATTTTAAGTGCTATTTTCCCCTTGAGATTAATTTTATTTTCTAATATAACCAGAGGCCAGTCAGAGAAAGAGGAGAAGAGAATGACATTTGCCTGGACCCTAAAAGAAAGCTTAATGATGGAGAGGGGGTTCAAAGATAATGGGAAATGGGGAAAGGCAACTGTAATAACACAGGAAGACTTTACATTTATGGAGGATGAAATTCACCCTTATGTACAGGGCTAGGACAAGGATCATAAACTTTAAATGTTTACCCAGCTCAGGGGTGGATTTCACCCCTGGTTACTTGTCTATCCTCCAAGTGAGAACACGCACAACTGAGCAAAACAGACCCATAGCCCAGGATAAGTCCCTCAGAGTAGCTAACACAAAGCTATTTCTATTTTATGCACAAAGAAACAGTGTCAAAGATGTACTAAATAACAAAGATTACTTTAAGGATGCCAATTGAAAGATGTGTGTACAAAGGAAGAAGAGGAAAAGTGGTACAGAATCAAACAAATGAAGAAAATCAGCAGGAATGTCCCTTCTTCTCTATGCCATGTTATCTGGATGAACTATGAAGCTCCTCACAGTCTTTCCCTGGTCACTAAAAAGCAGCCTATTGCCAACATCCCCAATAAAATCTGACTGCTCCAAACAAAAAGAACAGTGACTGACCCCTGGGTGTAACAGCTCCGTTGTATCCATTCTCCATGTGCTTCTCCATTTCTGCAGGATGCATTTTCACATCTTAGTTCTTCATAATGTCTTACCCATGCCCATTTACTATTTCCCTTATAAACACAGACACTTCCTGAAAACCTTCTTGTCTGTCAGTGCTGTCATAAAACCTGCTCAAGGGTTGACTAATAATTTGTGGAAAAATCTTACAGCAATCATAGATTGTGTGGCCCTACAGGCAGTTATAACCAAATGGAGGATTTCATATTAAGAATTCCTGTATTTCCTGTATTTAGGAGTCCTCTAGTTTGTTTGGCATTTAGATCAGCTTCCAAGAGAGCTACTGAAAAACTTTTAGTAGTTTCAGTGGGGTGTGAGTCGTGTACTTTCAGAAAAAAACAGTGACGTTAAGTTAACCAATACCCTCTTCAATTTGATGCTGCTTTTGGTAAAATGCTGAATGAGAAGCGCAGAGATTAGGATTACTTTTTAAAAGGCAATATTACTTTTTAAAAGGCAATATTGTATTTCTAAATTTCTTTCACTTTTTCTTGGATATTCAAGCTAAAAAATGCAGAATAGAAAATGTAAAATTTTGGGAATTAAATTCAAGACTTTTTTTAATTGTAGGGAAAGAAGACAAAGCAGCAACATGTATCACAAACTAGGACTTCCAGCTGAGAAGTAAGTAGATTTCACTTTTATTTTTGAACTCAAAAAAAAAAAAGAAACTAAAACATATTTTTGAAACTCAAAATATAAACCCAGTGTAACTGAGGGACCAAAAGCTCATTTGCACACTCAGCTCCTGAGTTAAATCATCTGAAACTCCTTGTGGATTGTCCATAAGGCAGCACAACCATGGAGGATTAAATGTTAATCAAATACTAACTACAGTTTTAATCTTACAAGCACTTAAACATAAAAAACTTCCTATATGCAAGTAGCTCTTTTGAGCTCAAAGTATTTGCTTTACCTACATAAAGTTATTTACATGCACAAGTGTTTGTAGGTTCAAGGCCTATAACCCTAAAAGCACAATAATGTTTTCAATAGTCCCTCTTGAGCTACTTCATGGAAGCAGTTTACTCCAGGAAGGAAAGAAGTTTCTAAGTATCTATCATTTTAACTAGTGTTCTTCATCCAGCCTCTCTCTGATTCTTCACAACTCACCAGATTTAAAAATACGGTATTTTCTACAACTGTTTTACTTGAGATGCAAAGCATATGGTAAATTTTGAGTAAACTGTGCGCCCTTCCCTAGAGAAAATACATTTAAAAATAAACCTGCTATAGAGCCTAAAAAAAGGCATCACATTTACAACACACAACTAAGTCACTGCTGTGCAATACAAAAAACTAAGATAGCTCGAGCAAGTACAACTTTCCCAAGCAAACGAGGGGAGTAACAGGGAATTGGTGCAACAGAAGTCTAAAAATCAAATTGGCATCGCTAGCACTAAAATTTCCCTCCATTAAAGTATTTTACTGTCAGGTTTCCCTTCATGTTTATCCTCCAAACTGTCTTTCTTGCATCCGAAATGGACAGTCTGTCTCACTCAGGAGCTGATTCGGTGACTGGATCTACAAGGATGCACATCTGCATTGTTGTGAAGCCCAGTTCTTTTCCGATATAAAATGCTCCATAGATGGCAATTTTTTTCCCACTGTTTCTAAATATAATGAGTCCTGGAGTGGAACTTGGCAGATTCTTAGCATTGTACAGCAATTACCAGGAAGAAGTGAAGAACACCATCATTTCCAAATGAAAGAATAGGGAATTAGATGAGCATAAAGCAGTTCTCCATTGGAATAAGGATGGGACACTGGAATTCTATAGCATCTTTTTTTTTCCATATACAAATGGGGTCTCCTGAATTTCAGAGATGCTTCAAGCAGCATAAATAGACTTTTGTCAGTAAAAATCAGTCAGTCCCTGAACTGAAGTCAAAGGAGTTTCCATTACCTGAAGAAAAGACTCTCTATTTCTTGTCAAAAATATCCTGTTTGGATTTGGAGAGCACGTTTTAAAGAGGGAAATGGAACAGAGCTGATCCTACCAAATAAATAAAGTAAAATATACTGCACCAGCCATTTAGATTGCCCCCAAAGCAACTCCTTTCTCCTTTTCTCCTGAGCTTGAGCCTACATGAGAAAAGAGTGACCTCTCATTAATACCCTCCTTACAGACTGCTTATTGTTTTTACTTGTTTTATTTCCTTGCACTTGGAAATAGAAGCAATAAATTTCCAGGGAAATGAAACTCACTTATCAGATTTTCCAAGCATCAAGTTTCATATTAGGAAAGTGAAAAAAAAAAAATAAAAATAAAAAAATCATTCTAAGGGGACTCAATACAGCTGTAAACCAATATGTGGAAGCTCTATCAGAGAATAAACTCTCCTGGTAGACTCGTTGTTTGTAAGCCTCACATTTCAGTCAGGAATTTTCTTGAAAGGGCCAACAAATTTACAGAGCAAGTACTTAGTGATTCACAACCCAGGCCCCTCAAATCAAATCAATGCAGCTGACATTTAACAAGATCAAATATTGTCCACATCTGAAACAAAATGTGGATGGACAGTGATTGTCTTTCACAAAACATCTTTACCAGCTTAATCGCCTGGGCATTCAGATTTTATTTTTCTGCCAATAACCTTTGGGGGTTTAATTT
>NW_020955229.1:1758665-1759775 GCF_003031625.1 Empidonax traillii | reverse complement strand
CAACCCAGGCCCCTCAAATCAAATCAATGCAGCTGACATTTAACAAGATCAAATATTGTCCACATCTGAAACAAAATGTGGATGGACAGTGATTGTCTTTCACAAAACATCTTTACCAGCTTAATCGCCTGGGCATTCAGATTTTATTTTTCTGCCAATAACCTTTGGGGGTTTAATTTTTTTTTTTTCATTTTTAATCTAATACCCTGAAGAGAAAATGGGAATAAGAAATTTCTCAATTAAAAAAGTTCTGTTCACTCCTCAAAACTATTTTAAATTTTTTTTTTCATGTTTTCTAGTGGACAGATATTTTCCCTAATGCTATTTCACTAATCACTGCCCAGTTCTCTTTCTCAGTATCCTTTCAACTGACCTTGCTGAGATTTGAGCTTGCACAGAGATTGGGACAGGATCAAACCAACAGAGAAAATCTTGGACCAGGTTCTACCACCAGTTATAGCATTATAAATCAAGATTGATACCACAAAACTTAGTGCAGCGAGTCTAGATTTAAATCCCTCCAGCAGGAACTTAGTTCACACAGAGAAATCCTCCCACAGGGATAAATATTGATGTTGGGTGCAGAGCAAGGCTATTTCAAACCACTGGCCAAAACGAAAGAAATTCAGAGGCTTTTTAGAAACATTTTTAAAGGCCGTGTCTGGCACAAAAAATTCCTATAGCTTGTGTTTATGAACAGTCCGACGTAGTGACACAGAACGAGAGAATGAACTGAGTGCAGTGCAGGCAGGAGCACAGGGGAGCAGGCAGGGATGCAGGCAGGGATGCAGGCAGGGATGCAGGCTGGGTCACCTCTGCCAGCAGCTTTGCCTCCAGCACTTTATTCCCTGACACGCGGGACTGACCGGGCTCTTCCAGACTGTCAGACAAGCCTTAAATACTACATCAAAGTTACTGTGGAGATTTCAATGAGGAGACACTTCAATGTGTCCCAATCATGCCTTAATCTTTTAGTGCTGTTTTTCCTCTCTCTGTCTCTCTTAAGGATCCTGCTGGTTTTTTTCCTCTCCCCAAGAGCTCTAACTGAGCCAAGGCAAGCATCGTTAAGCCATCAAAACAAGCCTGAGCAAAATCATCCTTTTTTTTTTT